>NC_063210.1:23447541-23770041 GCF_017589495.1 Alosa alosa | reverse complement strand
TATCTCACTTGTTCTTCACCTCCTCCTTCTCTCCGTTTCTTTTCTTTCTCTTCCTCTGATTCTATCGCTAGGGCAACGCATGGATAATCAAGCATTCAAATAACCATTTGCATCATAGCACTGAATGCTATCCCTGCTCAGTCGGAATACTTTAGCAAAATACTCACTTCAGTTCAATGAAGTATTTACCAGGCGCTGGCTTGCACACTTACAATAGTTCTATGAGGAGGCATGTTGTTGGAGTTGGACATTGTTGGACGTTGTTTTGTTTTCCAATTGCCACGTACATATAAGCCTATATATATATATATATATATATATAAATGCCTTCTGAATATTTCTCATATTTAATATTGTATGTGTGCACACTTCTAATATCTGCCAGGCTCTGTGGCTTTCTCTTTCTCTATTTCAATTGCTCTCTCTCTCTCTCTCTTGTCTTCTCTTCTTTTAACTCTTTCTCTCTCTCTCCCTTGGATTTCAGTCCTTACAAACCTCCATCAGATTGCATTGCATCTCTCAGTCCGTTTCCCCCCTCTAGCGTCACCCCTCTCTTCCCCTCTTTTCCCCCCTCACCCCTGTCTCTCTCTTCCCCTCTTTTTCTGAACACCCCCCCCCCCTGTCTCTCTTCCCCTCTTTTTCTGAACACCCCCCCCCACCCCTGTCTCTCTCTTCAATTCAATCTTCAATCAATTTCTGTTCAATTTGACTTCCTCTTGAGTAGCACTCTCCCACACTACATTATTCCATGTTTTTTTAATGAATCACTCTACTGGTCTTTTCTCGGGTGTTCCTTTATTGTGGAGTGTCCCTCTCTTATTAATCCATCTGCGTTCTCTGTGTTCTCTCTGGTCCTCTCTCTGGTCCTCTCTCCATCTCCCTCTCCGCCTGTGGAAGCCCTTATCTGTCCTTTCAGATGCTCCCCGTCTTTATCTGCATCTCCCCATTCGCCTCTCCATCTAGCTCCTATTTCTGCATCCTCAATGTGTGTGTGTGTGTGTGTGCATGTATGTGTGTGTGATTGTGTGTGTGTGCATATGTGTGTGTGTGTGTGTGTGTGTGTGTGTGTGTGTGTGTTTGCGTGCATGTATGTGTGTATGTGCATGTGTCTGTGTGTGTGTGTGTGTGTGTGTGTTTGTGTGCATGTCTGTGTGTGTGTGTGTGTGCGCGTGCGTGGGCTGTCTAATAACTGCAGTCTGTGGCAGACAGAGGATGGGGGAAACTGAACCCATTAAGCCACCATCTGCAGAGCGAGTTGCACAGCCATCACATTCACACACACTCACACACACACTCTCTCCTCTGCTTATCGCAGGTACCTCAAACCAGACCTGAAGAAGAAATCGAAACACAAAACAGCCTGTCATCAAAAAGACTCTCAACCCAGAGTTTAATGAGGTACCCTACAGCACTGGCAGCTCTCTGATTCTGTGTGTGTGTGTGTGTGTGTGTGTGTGTTAGAGAGAGAAAGAGAGAGAAGACAGAATGTGCCTGCTTGCTGTTTAGAAAGAGAGTGAGGATTTGAAAGGGCAAGAAAGTATTTTGCTAAGGAAGGGCTCTGGCAAGTATGTGTAATATGTATATGAATATGTGAATGTGTGTGTGAGTGTGTGTGTGTGTGTGTATGCAATACTGGGAAAATGGCAACAATATGCATGCCATAGATAGGAATACCAGAGGGAAGGAGAGATACATGTACATGGATTGTAAATTGTTGTGAATGTGTGTGTGTGAGTGTGAGAGAGACAGAGAGAAATTGTGTGTGTGTGTGTGAGAGAGAGACAGAGAGAAATTGTGTGTGTGTGTGTGAGAGAGACAGAGAGAAATTGTATTGTATGTGTGTGTGTGTGTGATACACACTTATGGGGGCTGTTAGTTTGTGGTTAGTAAAGTGCATTAAATATGCATAGAAACTTTACAGTGCATAAACATCCATCTGCAACACAAACAGCCTGAGACAGATAGTGTTCTGGCCTGGAGCTGCTACCATGTGACTTCCCATCTCATATAGCACAGGGGTACTGGAATATACGTAATCATATATCATATGAATGTCATGCAAGTCATAGTCACATGATAAAGTGTGAGCGCTATGGTGTTTCCTGCAGCCTATGTGAACTTTGACCTTTCACCCCTGAAGGAGTTCTTTTATGAGATCACGTTTACGGAGCTGACTACCAAAACCCTGGAGGTCACCGTGTGGGATTACGACTTGGGCAAGAGCAACGATTTCATTGGTGAGAGCAGAAAGAAGGTCATATTATCAACTGATCTCCTTTTTTCACTTTGAGGGTGTTGTCCTTCATTTGAGAGGCAGCCGTGGCCTACTGGTTAGCGCTTCGGACTTGTAACCGGAGAGTTGCCGGTTCGAACCCTGACCAGTAAGCACGGCTGAAGTGCCCTTGAGCAAGGCATCTAACCCCTCACTGCTCCCTGAGCGCCGCTGTAGCAGGCAGCTCACTAAGCGGGATTAGCGTGTGCTTCACCTCACTGTGTGTTCACTGTGTGACTGTGTTTCACTAATTCACGGATTAAGCTAAATGCAGAGACCACATTTACCAAATGTACTCATGGGATCAAAAGAGTACATATACTTATATACTTCATTACAAAATTCATTACACTCACATTCCATTAACTATCTGCCCGTCCAATCAACAATGTTGCATCACTAGTATGGGAGGGAGGGGTGTATTTCATTGGCTGTTGAGCTCTTGGGGGTCAGGAGTTAGCTTCAGCCAGTTAGCATCATGGTTGGCTGCCGCCATCTTCAGAAATAACGACCAACATGTGCTCACTTTTGGCCACATTCTCTAAAACAGTAGCCTGGCGGGCCATCCTATATCATTGAAATGTATAGTCTGGAATCGAACCATTCACCTCGCTAATCCAAGGGCGGCAGAGAATTGTCTTTCAAACTGCCTAGGCATGCCAGCTGCCGCCACGACCATATCCGTGATCCGGCCGGCAAAACGGCAAATACATCCTTCTTCGAAAGGAATGACTTATGCATTGTGTTGCTCAACTTTCAAGTCCAACTCCCTCCAAAGTTGACGCCAACGCCGATTCAAACAACCGCCTTCGCTCGGCCATAGCCACCTTCCTTGTTGTTCACCGTCGCAGGACTGTCGTTATCCTGTTAAGCCCGCCTTTAAGACTCTTAACAAAATAGAGCGCTGTGATTGGATGAAGTCCACGGCGTTAGCCAATAGAAATCCCTATGGTTTGATACTAGACGTACAGGCTGAGCAAATTAATTTGCCGCCGCTAGGGTGCGTCTAGATTTCTAGGCTACTAAAACAGGACAATTAGCTTCCATATTCCTGGTGGACACAAAAGTATGTTGTCTATGTGGATTTGCAGTTTCCCAAGCTGGGAGAATCAACCAATCCACATGGACGACATCATTGGTAGCCATCTTTAATGGACCACCTGATTGGCTTGTTTGTGAACATGTGGCAGGAAGTTAGCACATCAGATGCCACTTTGTAAAGATGGTGGCAGTCAATGAAGGAAATGTTTGGCTGCACAGCTCTGGCTGAATGTGATGCATTCTGGGCAATGCATGTTTGGGACATTAAATGCATGGTCCATTAAAATGAATGGGGGTGGTACTTCTCCCTCTCTCCAGTTCTATTCGGTTGTTAAGTCCGACGTAACAGGCCCAACAGCTTTCTGGTCAAAAAGCGTTTACTAGCGCAGCCAGCTAGTTTTTGCAACTCATAAACCTTGTCACCATCACCTCCGTTTTATTGAGGGTAAAACAAAACCGGTTAACTTTAACAGAGCAATTACTATAGCTGTGCAGCCAGATGATGCAATCTAGGGTTACGTGCAGGCTTCCACGAAAAATAGGATTTTATTAGGTTGAGGCAACAAGTTAGTAGTAAGATGACAATTTTTTCTTAAAGGTTACTTGATTAACCTGACTTCACTAGATATTTTCAGCCACTTAGTTCATCACATCCATCTGGGATCGCCTCCATTGAGAGTGATTTCGGCACCAGATTTTATGGTAGAGCCAATCAGGACACAGGGCGGGAGTTTCATAGATGTGACGTATCCAAATCATATGCATGGATTTTTGGTTAGGCGCAGCCTTCTGAAACACCTCTCCAATGGATCGATCCCAGATGGATGAGTGGAGCTAGGCGGAACGAAATTCTTCTAGCGAGAGTCAGGTTAACTCTGAATAGCGGAAAAAAAAAGGTTTATTTTACTGTCTGTGGAGAAAACTGAGCAGCTCTGAAAGCCGTTGGACCCGGAAAAAGATTTATTAGCCTATTATTGCATCATCACTTAATAACCGAATTCAGAAAAATGTGTATGCCTATCGGCGTCAGACAGCTTTCCATCCCATTTAATTGTGTGTGTGTGTGTGAATTGACTGAAACATCAAGGAAGCGTCAAGAAAAATGTCTACTTGTACTACTTTTATTCGTGTGTATACACACTGGGCTTGTCAGCCAGATAGTCGTATATGGCGGGCCAATGAATCTCTGTCCGCTTGCTAACGTCGTCTACCCATTCTGTTATTAGCTCAGGATCAGGCAGACACTCGCCATTAAGAATAATTTATTAAGGTAGCGGTCCTGGGGTGACAATGACAGTGCATACCTTGACAGCTCAACATGCCGGTCTATTAGCTGCCCCATATTTCTGACCGCAGGTTGCGTGCACGCCCAACCTAGACCTAGAAGGGCTCTATATGAAAGGCTCATTCCACTTCATGCAGCGCTCCACAGCTCTGGATGAGCGTAATGTATACTGGACTAATCAGAATGCGTACATTGTGCAGAAGTCCAGCATGCATCAGGTTTAGCCAGGTGTGTGCACCGCTGAAATGAAGTCGAATGTGCCTTTTATATAAAACTGGAGAGAGGGAGAAGTCCCAACCCCATCCATTACCCCATGGTTGAGCTCATCAGGCTTTCACCAAGCTCCAGAACCACCCCTTTAAATGATACTCTCATACATTTCCTCTCTGATGATGTGATAAAGCTATGCATTCAGAGTAGCAGAAGTATCAAATGTGGGCTATATTACTGTTCGGAATCCGTTCTCCTGTTTCCTTTCAGGGCCGCTCATTTGTTTGCGTTTCCGCTTGATAATTTCACGGCATCCTTCATGGTTGGGCATTTTTATTACAACGAGAGTGTAACTTCCTGTCTGTCTCTAATGGCACTCATTTTAATTCGGCTTTCAGCTCAATTTTATGGAGTCAATTATACATGTGGCGTAACCGACCGGCATTGGGCTCATGATTGCTCTTTCAGTGGTTCTCTCATTAGTCTGCTGTTCGTAATTATCACATCGTTAATCGCAGCGTTCCATCATTCCACAGGAGGCGTGTCCTTGGGCTGTCATTCACAGGGTGAGGCCCTCCAGCATTGGATAGACTGTCTGAAGAACAAGGGCCAGAAGGTGGAGCGATGGCACACGCTGACCAATGAGCTTCCGGGATCCGCCGTGCAGGAGTGAAAAGAGGCGGGGCTACTTGGTCTCCTCAACAGGCGGCTCTGATGTATGCCGCCAGTTTGATTGGTGAACGGCCGCTGTCAGTCATGTGCTGACAAACGGGAACCACTGAGATCAACACACTTAAGAGACACTGTCACCTGATGGCATGAGTTTCATATCAGGGAGAACAGACAGAGCTCCTGTTCACTTCACAACCCTGTGTTATTTCGGCCATTTCTCCTCCAGTTTGTTTTGCTCATTTGGATTTTATCGTCATGCTGTTCAGCACACAAGCACAGAGTGGCAACAAGACACAGACAGGCATACAATAATTATAATAATACTACTACTAATAATAATAACAATAACAACCTCTCTAATAATTAATAAGTAATATTTTCTACAACAATTGCAAATAATTAACATTACATGACCATCTGTCCTATACATGTGAAATGTATTTTAAAAACCCATTTAGAATTCCATCCCTATCATGGCAACACAATCACTCAATGCACAAGAAAGAGTTGAAATAACTGTAAAAGAAATGCCTATGATTTGGGTTCAATGCAATATGTACTTCTGTTGCAATAAGGTATTTTTTTTTCTGATTTGAAAATGCTTCCAGGAAATTCCAAGTGGTCTTATGTTCCACATATGGGTGTTAATATATTTGTTAGTGTTTGCGAAATAACAAAAGGATGGTAAGGAGAGACACTGTCTGTTTTGTTAATGCACTTTTCATGGTGTTGGCATGGAACTACAGACAGCATCATGAATCCTCAGCAATGTGTCCCATGAGGCCAAAGGGACCAGTGATTTTTAGGACAGATACGGGCCATCGTTAGACATGACGTGAAGCCCCCATCAGCTGTTCTTAATCATTGAACCCCACGGCCTCATAGGGCTTATTGCTTTTCCAAAACATTTACACCTACTACATATACCTGACAAGGTTTCATGAAAAGTCACGAAAAGACAGCAACAACAAATATAGTAATTAATTTATACATAATCATTCTTCCGCAAAGAAATATGGCTCTTTTGGAGGAATGGTGGCCAAGCAACGTAGAGATGCAATTCAGACACGCGTCGCAACTTTGTAGCGGTTTTATGGGATCAGCGTGAATGGTTGCAGAGTTTTTTACAATGGTATCGAACACGAATGCATATTCAAAGACTATATGTGTTATAACTCTCATTCTACACACCCGTTGTGTAATACTGTGATGACACCAAACTGACATGGAAAGCAGTTGTCCAGTGGTTGGCGGTATAACATCTTCACACGCTACAGATTATGTCCACAGAGAGTAGCCTAACAAATGCATCTGTCAGAGCGCAACATGTTGTATACTGTATCTTGAAAGAGTTTCAGAAATGGCAGCAGTTTGTTCGCATACATGCACATGGCCAGTGTTTTGAAAAAGAGAAACATCTGGAACATCTATTAACGGAAACAAGCACACAGAAATTATCCATGTCACCCTTACGCAGACAGCAAAATGTCCCCATGTTGCTTTAGGGCTGTGAATCCCAGTGCAGAATGTGAGTGGACTGTTCTGTGGACTGTGTTCGTTCTTGGCATGCAGCTAGATGTTCCTTTTGGTGGGTCTGTGTTTCTTCTGAGATTTACACTACATTGCTGTAGAGGTCACTTTTACCAAGCGTATTCTATGAGCCATTTATCTGACCTATTGCCTTTGCATATGTTGTTTTGCGGAATGATAAACACAAACAACACAAAGAATACATGTTTTTACCTTCGCATAAAAGTCTGAGAATGCAAACTGTTATTATGATTGACTATTCTTTTTTGTTGGGCATTACAATACTTTATTATAGTTCTGATGATTAAAAAAAATAATGTGTTTGCTGACATTGTTAAACTATAAACTCCAAAGTTTCTGCCTCTCTGGAACCAAGCATGCTTTTCTTTGTGATGGTCAAGCATGTTTTATGCTAACGCTAATGTTAACCCAGTCTGTGGAAGGTTATATGGTGTTTTGTCTTTCTGGTGAGTGTCTACAAATTACAATGTCGTCTGAGCATCCCGAGCATATTCGCCCGTCAGTCACACAGCTTGGTGGGGGAAGAAATGCAGCACAGCTGCTGAATTAGCTGTTTGTTTTTTCTTTTGGACAGCATTTGCTGAGCTAAGGACTGAGGTGGATGCCCTCGTGGTTTTGAGTGTTTACAGCAATGAATGTCACCTCATTTTATAACAATAAAAAGTATTGTGTGGTCCTGGTTTTGTCATGTAGTCGTCTTAGGTGTGTGTATTTATGTGGGAAATTAATAAGTAAAAGCATTTTAGTTCCTACGTAACCTAGGCTACTACACAGAGGAAAGCAAAATTTGAAATGAGATCTCAAAATGCTCGATTTTTCTTCTCAATCGGATATCTCAATAAGAGCTGATTTATTTCTTATGAGACAAAGAAAATACATTTTCGAGGTAAGAATTGTTCCATTGGATTCGTACACTTGTTGAAAATCTCCACCTTTTTCTCTTTGGGGACATGCTGTAGCTATGATCTGTTGTTTGCAGACATGAATAAATACTGTTTTCATATAACATGTACTCAATTAGATTTAAATCATTGATCTTCAAGCGGGGGTCCGCCAAATTATTTCATTTGAAGCATTGTTTTTCCTATTCCAAAAATTAGGGTTATATAAAGCACCTCTGTTACAAATAATGTATGATTCTGTTTCTACATGTGTAGGGGTGTGTGTGTGCGCGCGCGCATGTGTGTGAGTGAGTGACACTTAGTTCCAAATATAAGATATGAATATCAGGCCCAACTTTGGGGCGGGGCAGAGTAGGATGGGGATCCGTGCTCAGTGTCTCTCTCAGCCAAGGGTCCTTGGGCTGAAAAAGGTTGAAGACTCCTGATTTAAATCTATGTATAACTTTCACATAATTAATGCTATTTCTATGCTCTCCACAAATATATACAAAGAAGAAGCCTGTTAATGAGTCATAGACTGATGTGTGTAACAGAGACAAGTGGATGTGGTAAACCCTGCACATAGTGTCTATCTATCTATCTCTAGTGAAACTACGCCATCTTGTGGCCAAATCAGAATAAAAAGACAATACTATCTTTGGTCATTCAACATGACAGAAAATGCATAGTGTAAGTCGGCAGAGAAAAGCAGTGGCGAATTATGGAATATTGGACATTTTTATCTTGAAACAAAAGAGCTTAAAGTCAACGATACAAAAAGTAAACTGTAAAATATAGGTGTCTTAATTGACAATGATCTAAATCTCAACAGACACGTGAAAGCAATAACTAAATCAGCCTTTTACCACATCAAAAACATTGCCAAACTTTGCCACTTATGATTTCCAAAATTTGGTCTGATATTCATATCTTGTATTTGGAACTAAGTGTCACACACACACACACACACACACACACACACACACACACACACACACACACAAACACAATCATACATACATCTCTCCTGCAGGGTTGATTAATGGGCTTTTCAGGCCTTCTTAAAAAGACAGCTTCAAGGGGGACAAAATGCAGTAGCTAGTGTTTCAATGAAAAAGAAACTGAGCACTACTCCAATATTCCAGTCCCTGCAATGGCTGTAAGTGACAGAATTTACTTTAAAGCACTATTTGTTTACAAATCACCAAATGGGATGGTACCAAACACATATCAGATATGTTGCAGTAGTACATATCTCTCAAATCACAGGATAAATATTTGTTTGTGAAACCTCCAGTCTAAACTAAACAAGCTGATGCAGCTTTTAGCTACCATGGTTCAGCTTTGGAATTCCAAACTATTTCCTGAATCACTTCCTAATTAATCAGATCCACTCTGACTTTTTAATTTTTCTGTTTTATGTGCTTTACATTCAAAACTATTTAACTATGTTTAAGCTATGCCCTTGTATGCTTTTATTTACAACTATTTACTATTATGCTTTGCATGTTTATGTCAAGCACATTGAATGGCCCCTGTATATTTATATATGCTATGTAAATAAACTTGCCTTTCCTTTCCTTGAATATTGACAGACCTAACTGCTCTCTCAACACCATAAAGGTATATGCCTAGGGCCTAGTCTCTACAGATTCAAACATGCATGCATAAAGTAGGCTAGGCTATAAGAAAATGGCTGAGCATGAGAAATAGTAATGTACAATCAATTGAATCTGGGAGGTCATAGATAGCATATGTGTCCCAGTTTGTTCACCAAATTAGCCTAAGCGTTATAAGGATAAAGTAGGATAAAGTCAGTCAAGTGTGCTTAAAAAGTGGCTAAAGTTGTGGGCTTGACTGATTGCCCTTCTTTCTTCTGTAGTAGGCTAGCATACAAGAAGAACAAGCAAACTCTATTCATTTTAATAATCTATAATAACAAACTTTTCTAAAAAAAATAAAGAAAAAAACAGTTTGCATTGACAGTAAGAGTAGGCCTAACGCGCTTCACATCTTAGCTAGACCTTTATTTTGATGTTGGTGCAGAACAACGACCCGGAAGTAATAATTGTTTACAAGGGAAGCGACTAACGTTACAGCGAATGTGTCAAGAATGTTTTCGGTGGATTTTCACTTGTTTTCTCATGTTTTAAAAGACCATTTTGGAAAATCAGTTGACCCAGATTTTTAAAGGCTATCTCTTAAATCATTTCAATGTTGCCGTGATTGTACGGTGTCTAGACTTGTTTGACATCAGATGGTTGTGGGATTTAGCTTCGGTTTTGCTGTAACGTTAATCGAAGCCTGTGACTTGACCAATGCCCATCGCAACCCTTACAATCATTAATCGGTAATTATATGTTATTAGTGTCAGAAGCTTAATTCAGTGTTATCCTTCTGAAAATCGTGGACAATAATATCACGCCTTTTCCAGACACCGAGGAGAAAAGTTGAACGAGCAGTTGTGTATCGTTTCCCACTGCTCTTGTCATAAAAATGTCCAAGATTGAAAGATTGAATGCACGGGTTTCTAAACTGCTGACCGCAGCAGTCCACGAGGTGCTGGAGGTGGTAAAGGATACGGTGTCGGAGTACCAGGAGAAAACCGCTCGCACTCAGAGGGAAAACGAGAGACTTCAGAAGAAACTCCATGAACTACAGCAAAAGTTTGATCGAGAATGTGAGTCGGTTCTTCTTGTTATTGTCATTACAATACAATACATTACCCTCTGGCGTTTACTTTATCATAATGTTCATTATTCAAGGTTAACTGAAATTGTGCAGTTGTCCAAAACGTATTTTTTAATTAGGTTTTCTGTGTCATTGTTTTCCCTAGTGACAAGAGTGGCAAGAGCAAGTCCTCCATTGCAGGCTAGCCAATCAGAGCAGTCCAAATGCTCATGTAAACAACTTCAGTCCTCCAAGGCATCGGGCAAGCCAGAGCTGAAGGTGGAGTCCAGAGTGACTTCTGCAGATGATGTGAAGAATCATCTGGACTCAAAGGTAGAATCCATCATCAGCGTTGAGCAGGTGTTTACAAACTGCAGTGAAGTGGCTCTTTCATTTGTCACCGTGGTGGATACAGAAAGTGACAGCTCTGCTCACTCACAATCTGAGAACTCAAAGGACGTCTCAGCACATGCTGAAGGTGTAGTGTTCCCCAATGGACTTTCATCACAGGCTAACTCCACCTCACCCACTCGGGAAGGGATGCCAGCCGACGTCAATATCATCAAAGCGGAGCCCGACCTTCTGGAATATTCCCTCTCCCAGCAACCCGTGCCCCCACACCAACTGTACGACCACGAGGAGCTCAACCCAGATTCCGACGCCACCACACCACAGAACGATGTCCAGTTAGATCTTCCACAGCACAGCTCTGACATTTCAGAAGTGGCACACTACATCCATTCCGATACACTCAACGCCTTTGTGGAGTCGTTCCCCTTCGAGCGGGCCCAGGGGCTGGGGACTGAAGCATGGGCCCAGCAGCAGCAGCAGCAGCAGCAGCAGCACCTCCACCAGCAGCAGCAGCGTTTCTCTGGCCGAGAGGAGAGCCACCGCTGCCTGCTTTGCGGCAAGACCTTCAGCCGGCTGGGCAACCTGCGCATCCACCAGCGCTGCCACACGGGCGAGAAGCCGTACACGTGCGGCCACTGCGGCCGGCGCTTCAGCCACGCCGGGAACCTGCAGAAGCACAAGCGCGTGCACACCGGTGAGCGACCGTACGGCTGCCAACAGTGTGGCAAGATGTTCAGCCAGTCGACCCACCTCAAGAAGCACCAGAGGATCCACAGCTTCCGCCACCTCAGCGAGGCCTGAGTTTGGGTGGGTGTTACATGATTGGGTGGGAGCCAGGAACTGTAAACAAGAAGTGTGGTGATTTGATATAGCGCCTCTCGGACGTTCATCAGATGTGGCTCAGTGGTATTGTAGTGGGTTTGATGTTTTAACTGTGGTAATTAATAGAAGTGGAAGAACAAAATAATACTGTCTAGTATTGCAATATTCTTCAGCACAATATTATCATGATTCAGTGTCTCAATATTTATGTATTTATCATTAGGATTTTAATTTCTTTTAGATATGACTGCTCTGATAACATGCACATTCTTTTATTGCGCCACAGTGGAAATTGAAAAGGAAGTAAAAATCTAGAACATACTTACTGCACAGAGATGGCTTTGGAGATTCCCGGTATACAAAATGTAATATATGAAAGAAATTAATTGCAATGTATCGTTGAATATAATTGCAATACTTGCTGTATTGTAAAATGTTAAGAAGGGCAAAAATATTTTATTGTCACCCAAATATTGTGATGGCATCATGTTGAAGCCAACCCTAGGAACATAACTGTCATATAGAAACAGTTATTTGGGACTGTGTTCTTACTAGGTCATTAAATATTGAAAAGAAAAGGCAGTGATACCAGAAGAATCAGAAGAAGGAAGGACAATCTGACTATTTATTTTTGGCTGAAATATCCCCTCGCAATCCTTATTGTTTGGATATCATGTCTGACTTTGAAATCTGTCTGTCTAAAGTGAACTCATAGTCCTTTCTACAGATGCAGAGAGAGTGAAGAACCCTAAGAAAGTTTGGAAACACAAGGTCTTTGTATTCTCTGTTGTGTTCAAAGTTATCTTGATATGTAATATAAGTCTCTCTGACAAATATCAACTTGTGGTTGGCTCTAGTGATGTAATGGTATGAAACTTTAACATCACAATTATAGTGACCAAAATTATCACTGTTATCGGTTTTACCACGTTGTTGTCAAAATGTGCTAAAACATGTTTCTAAGCCTACCAATAATGGACGAAACTCATAATCGGCCTGGCTTCCATGCAGCAACACAGCTGAGCGGTAACAGAATAGTATCCATATAGCATACTGTCTTGTCATAAGAGTGGTGTGACTCTTTTAAGAACAGCTTGGTGCGTGTGAGTGATGGAGGGAGAGGGAGCAAATGTAGATGAACAAATATAGATGCAGCAATGAGGGGGCCTAGCAGTCAAGCAGGATGGTGTTGCCATGGAAACCTCATGGCGCTTTTTTTTTTTTAATGTACAAGGTAACAAGCACTCACAGCAATTGGCCAAGGATTGGCTGAGATATAATTCCACCTCCTATTTGGCAGCTTTGCGGTCCATTTTAATTGGCTGTTTTGGGTGAATGCCCAATTGTATACAAATCAAAATGCCAATTAGTAATTTGTGAGCATTGATTTGAAGATCATCTCTTGCAAAATTCATGACTAATGAACACAATCTGTGGCCTGTGAAAACCTTTTAGTGCATTGGACCCCAAACTATGGCCCGTCAGCTCATTTTGGATGGTCCCCCAAAATATGTCCTTAATATATTGCATCCAGCCAACAAGGGAGTCGAACACCATCAAACTATATAACCTTCTTAATTTCCCCATGGCAACTCTATTAGCAGTACACATGCAATGCTGTTTAGCTCAACGTCATCGAGGATGTCTCATTTGCCTAATTGCTACCAGAGGTGGTGAGGAACGAGGAGAGAAGGGAAAGGGCAGACACGCAGAAAGGGCAGTGTGCATCCTACGTAGGGGACACGCAGAAAGGGCAGTGTGCATCCTACACACGTAGGGTAGGGGACACGCACCGCGTGGGGTAGGGGGCAGGGTGCATCCCTACACACGTAGGGTAGGGGACACGCAGAAAGGGCAGGATGCATCCTACACACGTAGGGGACACGCAGAAAGGGCAGGATGCATCCTACGTAGGGGACACGCAGAAAGGGCAGGGTGCATCCCACACGTAGGGGTAGGGGACACTTAAAGAAAGGGTAGGGGACACGAGAAAGGGCAGGATGCATCCCTGGGGGTAGGGGGTGGGGACACGCAGAAAGGGCAGGGTGCATCCCCTACACACGAGGGGACACGCAGAAAAGGGCAGGATGCATCCCTACACGAGGGGGGGGGACCAGAAAGGGCAGGATGCATCCTACACACGTGGGGACACGCGAGAAAGGGCAGTGTGGGGGGCACGCAGAAAGGGCAGTGTGCATCCTACACCGCGGGGAAGGGGCAGGGCAGTGTGCATCCTACACACGTAGGGGACACGCAGAAAGGGCAGGATGCATCCTACACACGTAGGGTAGGGGACACGCAGAAAGGGCAGGGTGCATCCTACACACGTAGGGTAGGGGACACGCAGAAAGGGCAGGATGCATCCTACACACGTAGGGGACACGCAGAAAGGGCAGGATGCATCCTACGTAGGGGACACGCAGAAAGGGCAGGGTGCATCCTACACACGTAGGGGACACGCAGAAAGGGCAGGGTGCATCCTACACACGTACAGTAGGGGACACGCAGAAAGGGCAGGGTGCATCCTACACACGTAGGGGACACGCAGAAACGTATGGGACACGCAGAAAGGGCAGGGTGCATCCTATATGGATGTGTTTTTAGTTGGAATGAGTGATCATTGGCCCAAACAAAGCCCTTTCCTCTCTGGGGCCATATTGCAGTGCACTTTGGGCACTGATCGGGCATCTATTTCTGGCAGAACTGCGCATGTGCAAGGCTTCACGACACCAACTTCGCTCCAGCGGAGAGATCACAACACGATGTCGACTTTTGGCTGTGCAAGGGGCGGGTTATGTGTAAACAACAGTTACTGCCACATTGGTGTTACGAACTAACCCCATCAAAAGCCTCAAAAGCAAGTTGTTGTTTACCAATGAAACTGTTAGTGCAATCAGAATGACTAGTCCTTACGCCATTGTTTAGTCAAACTGATTTGAAGTGTTTTCTAATGAACAATGCATAAAGCAGCACTATTTTCTATGTGGCATACCTATTTCAAAACTACAAAGTTACACATTATTGTGTGTGGAGGGGGTTGATTGCAAGAGTGGATATGTTTCAAACGTTTTACTGTTGACAGACATTGTGACAGTATAAAGAAAAGAAAGGCTTTTACAGCATTGTGTAAATGAAAAGTGACCAGTACCCCTTGGGCAGAGCTGTGCACCACTGTACATTTTTCTATACATCCTGACGTTCCTGTCTGTCAGGTCACATACTGTATATGCTAGACAGACTATGACAACTATACTGCTCAAAAAAATTAAGGGAACACTTACAGTTTTCTACAATTGTTAAAACACATTTTTTGAAACCTTCCACCCTTTTCTCCATTCTCAAATTACATTCACAGAATGTCTGACAGTTTTTGCAAAATAAAACACTCGCCTCAAAAGTTTTACTTGTGCTCAGAACCAAACAGTGTCAGAGTACCGATCCAGTGTATGATTGAAGTGTTCCCTTAATTTTATTGAGCAGTATAGTTATGACAGCTAGTTCAACACTTTTGCATGTAATGACTCAAGTGATGAAATAATGCCAATTTGTTTTAGGACTATTCAGCATGTAACCAGTATAGTGCAATTTAACAGACATGACATTGGCAATTGAAAACGTTAAAAAAAATAGCAGACATTTGTACAATATCAGAAAGTTCATGGATGGATCATCAGTATCATGAATGTACTAAAGCATTAGTGTTTGTTTAGGGGTACAGATTGGTGTTGTAGAATTATAAGAACAAGATGTCTAAAAATAGTCAGGAGTATGGAGCATTGTTGAGTGATTACCTTTTTATTGGTACCATATTCACTTGCCCCACATTAATTTGTACAAGATTTAAACTCTCCTACCCTGCCCACAATGTCACATGCTCCAGCATTGCAAAGCTATGCAGTAGGCAGTGGATAATGGAACTGTTTTTTTCTAGCGAATTCAAGAAGATATGGTTGCAAGCAGCAATGTGGAGCTCTAACAGTGTATCTGGAACACATTGCAATATGGAGCTCTAACTGTATCTGGAACACATTCCAATGTGGAGCTCTAACAGTGTATCTGGAACACATTGCAATGTGGAGCTCTAACTGTATCTGGAACACATTGCAATTGAAATTTCATGGTGTTACAGTATATCATCGGCAAGGTGGAAACAGTCATGCAAGTTTCATGGCAATTGACCAAAGATTTTGCCGAGATAGTACTTCACTTACTGTTTAGGCAGCTTTGCCTCCAATTCTGAAAGCTATATTGGGTGAACAGTTCCATGAACCGAAATGGCAAAAGGTAACTTTTGTCAGGCTTGGTTTTATCATCATGTGTCTTCATAAATAAATACTCATTATTTGTGGCCTGTGAAAACTTTTGTGTTTATGATGAAATCCAATATTGCCACTGTTGCTATGACGCCACAAGTATCCATCTGTCATCCATGGGGTCTTCCAAAGTACCAGGAGGTAAAAGATCATTTTCAATGTAAACACATCAGGTATTTACAAAAATGATGCAATATTTATTCTGCATCCTTATAATTTGGTCCTGAATCCATGTAAGTTTGGTTTTACATATATCAAACTGTTTCTTCACATATATGTGTGTGACAGGCAATTATATTATTGGGTGTGACAGGCAAAATCTTTTGGGAATTGAAATGTGAATATGTGACTTTTTTAATGTTTGTTTGACTATCATCTGTGCAAAATTTTGTGAAGAATGGGCAAAATTTGTGACATGTGAAAGCATCAGCTTTGCTGCTCTGCCGTGCTAATAATAAGAGAAAGGTAGAAACACATTGGGAGCTTTTGCAGTTTCATTGCTAAGCTCCCAATGATGATAAGAACTAGATGTACCGCATAGCGGTACAAAATATGACCGCCGCTCAGTCCTGTACATCCGTTCCGCGAAAATAAATCACACTTCAATTTGTCTCCATATTTTACTCCATCCCCCACTCTTGAAACTTTTGTGTATGCTTGTTTGGCATGCCTGAGTGTGTGTGTGCGGCTACACAGAAAGTAGCCTACTGGTGCTGAAAAGGTGAATAGATTGTAGAATAGCCAAAGAAGATGTAGCAATCAATCACAAGTAGGGCAGTTCATCACAGTTCATCCATTGCAACTGGATTGATGAAAGGTCACTTACACCTGTAGGCTACATTGTATTTGGGAAAGGCAAAAGGTATCAGCATAATTTTATTTATTTATTTATTTATAAATAAACAAAAACATCTCTGTCAGTTCCATGCCGTTTTCAACAGCTATCAAAAACAAAGGTCATTTTTGGAAGGATGGATTTTTTGTGAATGTTTCTTCTTCTACATAAGATTTTAGTCATCTTTAGTTCATGTAATACTTTATTGTCAATGCACAAATTAAGTAACAGTAGTCTGAAACGAAATGCTGTTTTACATCTAACCAGTGGTGCAAATAACTGACATGTCCAAATGGGCCTTGATGAAATGCGTCACTAGACTGTTCACATTTTAACGCGCCAAAGTTGAAGAGCTGTTGTCCGTTATTGTTCGTGCAAATATAGGCTAATTCATGTTCCCTTGCATTGTGTAACTGAGGTCCATGGCTAGTCTGGCTTTCACCAGACCAAGCTCAATCTTTTAATAAATCAAAAAATAAATAGCGGGCAGATCAGGATGGGTTCACCCAGCCTAGTCCATAGGCACCGATATTGTTTAATTTTCGATTGAGATATCCACGCTCTGGCTATTCTAAATGCAAAATGCATCAGGGAGTTATGACAAAACTGTAACTAACAAACTAGATCCAATAGAAAGCTGTTAGCTTCCCTAAGCTACAGGTAGGCTTATAAAGGTAGGCCTATTTACAACATAAATTGTCAATAGGCTATGCTGGCGACACAAATAAAATCTCCTTTGGAAACCAATGGCTTACGACTTACAGTATCAAGCGGACTTAAACTGCCATATCGTGGCGAAAAGTTGTAATAAAATTCACGCAGCTCCATGAGTCAAGGAAAGCGCGAATGAAGTAGCCACTTCTAAATGGGACCCACTACACAGTAGCTTAAGGTGTGTTGCTAAAGCAGCCATAATGAAATGAAGGTGTCATTGTTTGGATACTTCACACACCGCGTGCTTTTTAATTTCACAGACTACAACTACCAAGCTGGAATCAAAGCACATCGATTCCCCTCTCACACCCTGCACGCACTTAAAACAAAATAAACAGGCGTCTCAGTCTCACGCATGTATAGGCAAAACTGTATCAGACCGGTGTAACGTTGGTAAATCTTCCATTGCACAGAATGATTTTTTGTAGCACGTGCAACAAATGACAGTCGAAAGATACAATTACAGTGCTGCTATCAATTTGCTTGGTATAACCACATTTATAGTTTTCTACAAATGCAATCAATCAAATTGGCCTCCATCACTCAACCAACGCTAAAGGTAACACTACCTAGGTCCTTATTGATATTATAAGATTAGCATTACCTGCAGTAAAACCAAGCATGTCCGATAAACATCCTCAGATTTATTTTGGCTTCAAGAAGAAATGGGAATTACATTTCATGTGAACATTGTCCTATCCTTATTAGACGTTCTCTGCGGTAAACAGTCCTTGTAGATAGCGTCCATTGTTTTTCCAACCCTCTTTTAACTTCCAACAAAATTACGTCTCACTGCAACGATGCGCCATCTAGTGGACAAACGACTACTTATCGCCAATATACTGGAAATGCAGCCATGATGATGATGATGAATATTTATTTTGGCTTTCTTTTAATCCTACTGAATTTGTAATTATGTATTGGCCGTTCTAATACCGATAGTATGTGGGTGCCTGTGTGTGTGTGCATGTGTATATGTGTGCACCACCATCTACAGGCCAATGAGTGTACAGTCACTAAATGTACACATAACCTAATTTTTTTAGGACCCCCCCATGGATGAAATTCTACGAAACTTGGCATACCCCCAGAGAATGCCAGGTCAATCCTACACATAAAATTTGGTGCAGTTCTGAACATCTTAACTGAAGATAGGGGCGATTAAAGCAGAATAATATTGCATTTTCATTTTTTAGGTAGGTTCAGGTAGTTATTTAGGAAAAACTGCTTTTTTTGCGGTTTGGGGGGCCCAGCACAGGAGGGGAGTGGCCCCCGGGGACGAAACAAAATTTTTCCGTAAAAGTCTAATGGGGCTACATACCCACCAAATTTCATGTGCCCCGGTGGTTCGGTGTCCCGGGTATCGTTGACCAAAAATTCAAGAAAGTAGATGACGGAAAAAAAAAAAAAAAAAAAAAAAAACTTTGACAATCCCTATATGACCGCTTCGGTCATAATGAGTAATGGCAGAAATACCAAATAGCAACACTTAGGGTGTCTTCGCAGCCTTGCTTTGTTAAATTCTTAGAAGAAAGAGGTAGAAACCCGTAGGATGCCTTTGCAGCTATATGCTGCTAGGCCCCCCAGTAATAATTCATAGAAGAAAAGGTAGAAACACCAAAGGTGCCGCCTTTGTAGCTTTGCTGTTAGGCCCCCAAATGAGGTGAACAGGAGGAGCTCTTCAAATATCTCAAGTATGCAATGCAGCCTGGGGTTATGGAAATATGTAAATGCAATAATGAATTCACCCAGCTTTCATGCCTCCAAAACCACACATGTTGACTTCCTTTAAAACATGTGGCATGTATCTACCAAAGAGGTTGTTGGTATTCCTTTTTACAAGTTTCGTTTCATTTCCTAAGCCACAATAAGACATTTATCATCAGTCATGCGACATGTAGTTGGATGTGTCCTAAACTAATTAATGCAATGCAGTGTCTCACGCATCTCACATAAAGTTCAATAGCCTATCCATAAATGCATGGTCCAAAATAAATAATACATACCTATGCAATATTAAACCATAGAGAGGGCTGGAATATAAAATATATCATGATCATTTTGCCAACAGTGACATAGAACCACATTTGTTTAGTTTATAACTTATTTTATAACTTAAACCAACACACTTTTCCACAATATTCTATTTTTTTAGATGCATCTGTTTATCTCAAGAGTATGGCCATATTTACCGACACCGAGGTCATGTCCTTGGTATTTCTTTCTTAAAGTTTCATTTAATTTACTAAGTAAAAATAACCAACGAGACACATAGTTGCAGTGACTTCTGACAGTCAAAACGACAGTAGAGTCGACTTGGCTATTTGAAAAATCCTGGCTAGGGCCTTTTATGTGACATCTAATAGCCTACTATGTTTATTATGGTTGTGATTTCATCTCTCAAGAAAGGAAACCATTTAGACAAAGATCCAGGAACTTCAAAAGAACCCCCACTCTACCCAACCCAACCCAACCCTACCTACATCTATAAACTGTGATCATTTACAATGCAAAAAAGAAAACACATTGGACTTCCTTGTCTGCCTAGTTTGAATGAGGGTGAGAGTCAGAGTTGCAGTTGGACTACCCTCTCACTGCAGGGGAGGGGCAGGTGTCACATTCCCACAAATCATTACGTATAATTATAAGTATATATACTCTTTTGATCCTGTGAGGGAAATTTGGTCTCTGCATTTATCCCAATCTGTGAATTTGTAAAACACACACAGCACACAGTGTACACACAGTGAGGTGAAGCACACACTAATCCCGACCCAGTGAGCTGCCTGCTACAACGGCGCTCGGGTAGCAGTGAGGGGTTAGGTGCCTTGCTCAAGGGCACTTCAGCCTACTGGTCGGGGTTCGAACCGGCAACCTAGTCCGAAGTGCTAACCAGTAGGCCACGGCTGCCCCCAAATCATAGTTGGATTGATGAGACTGTGTGTGTATGCAAATGCTACAACGCATAAACACTCTCGGGGGCAATAAAGTTACCTTGACCGTGACACATATACATGTCCACTAAGGTGTGTATAAAGTAAAATCCAACCAAAAAACTCATAACTTGGAGGAGGTTCCTTCCTGCAGTCTACGACACACCCTCTCATCATACTGATATAATACAAGGTTATTAGTGTATGTGTAATGTAGTGTAATGCGTCTTTGCAGTGAAAGATGGAGTGATGTTGAGGAGTCAAGAGGAGTCACTGAGAGTGAGGTAGGCCCGGTGAAATTTTCCCCAAAAGTTTTTGCTTTCATGCTTTTATATTTATATTTATTGTCATTATTGTGATCATTATCAAACTATCAAAAACAGTTGGTTTTCTATTGTTTAGTGTTTAGTTGGTGATAAATTAGTATACCATATATATTTACAGGTGCATCTTATAATAAAAAATATTATAAGATGCACCTGTAAATATATGACATGATATTGACTATCATGGAAAATGTCACTTTTCCACGTAATTTATTTAAAAAAGTGAAACTTTCATGTAATCTAGATTAATTACACATAAAGTGAAATATTTTAAGCCCTGTTTTTGTTTTAATCTTGATTATTCTAATTTTGATGATTACAGTTTTGCAGTGTTTTGCAGATTACAGTACAGCTCATGGAAATCAAAAATCCAGTATCTCAAAATATTAGAATAAAGAATGTATAATACTGAAATAAAATAGAGCTCTAAATAGCTAATTAGTCAAAATAGCAGCAATGGTTTCCTGAGCCTTTAACTCTGGAATTTCTGGATCTCGGTCTTTAAATTAGTCTTGGCAGGGTAATAGACATTTCCACTATAAATATACTGTATATTTTTTAGATGCACCTGTATAGCTTACATATTTCTGAGTCTGACATCTTGATGCTTGATGCTCTGATTGTAATTTTGGTTAAACCAAAATGTGAAACTACTCCAGCAGTGACTAAAGATTGTTAACTATAAATGTAAATTATTTTTTTGTAAATGAAACTAAAACAACAGGATAAACAGGTACAGTTTATTTCCGCATGCATTCACTCTACAGTGGCATGACCAGATGTGTGTGAGCTGTCTGCGGATCAATTTCAATCATGCATTTAGAAAAAATCAAAAATCACGATTGGTGGGCACAGGGCCTAAAGGTGTAGGTTTTTAATTCTAATATACAATTCTGTTCCGGAACAATTAAAGAGGGAACATTTGATATAGAACAATATTACCAGGTTAAATTTGTAATTAAGATTAGTACAAAATATTTTTTGACCTTCTCTGCCTCAAAACCCTCCATATTTCATATACTATATACAATATATATACAATACAATATAATATATTTACATTTAATATTCTTGGCAGGACTCCCTCTTATGTCATCTCATTTGTGTTTGGAACTGTTAGCTGTAAATGTTGTCATAGTGCATTTAGAGTAATAATTAAAAACAATATGCACATCTTCATTTATTTATCTACATACTAATTAATATTAATTGGATTTTGTTAACCTGACATTTGTTTGTTTGTTTGTTTGTCTGTTTGCTGCGTGGGAAAAACTACAACTGTCCACAATGATGGTTCAAAAATACAGTTATTGAACAAAGAAAAAATCCAATTAGCAAGAATCCATAGCAGAGGGTTCAGTTGGGCAGCACCATTGCAACAACCAGCTAACAGCAACTAACCAGTTCTTAGTGGGGTTTGGCACCATCTAGTGTAATTGTATGGGAATAACTTAACAAGCATGAAGACTCAAATTAGTTTTGCACTATTTGTGGGAAGGTGTGACAAAGGTTCAAGTTCTACTCTAGCTTGCTTTTGAATAACATTACTTTCACTTTTGTATTTGTGCATATGTTTGAGGGAGGGAAGGAATGATGATTGTACAGGAATTATCAGTAACATTAATGGTAGGATAAGCAGTCCTGGATAACAGCACTTTCTTTATGATCATGCTTATGTTTTTTATAGACACTTTTGTCCATAGCAACTTACACAAATTTGAACTAAAGACCAAACAAAACACAACTTTCAGCAGCCCCTGAGAAAATACAGTGCTTTGTTACTGTTTGAAGGACAGGTTGCCCTCACCTGGTATTGTTTCCAATTCACAGTGCCAGGGCTATGTAAGAAGACTGTTTTTTTTTACTGACTAGCCTACTCAGAGAATGGAGGTCAGGATATATAAGCTGAATGTTACAGAAAGTGTTTGAAATAGCTTAGCATTGCTTACCCTACCTTTAACAGCAATTCCCTTCACCCTTTTTCCTACAGTTTATCCAACCACAAAAGACATAGACAATGGCATCTTCACAAAGGCAAGGTAATGGTATTTCTTTATAGTCACCTTGCTGTGACAGGACCTTCTCTGAGCTTCAACATCTTTGGCCTGTGGTGTCCACAAGGGATTAATCCTGGGGCCCACTTGTATTCGACCTCTATATTAACTAACCCTTAATTCCCATGGAAAGTGTCCAACTTT
Organism: Alosa alosa; assembly: GCF_017589495.1. NCBI lineage: Eukaryota > Metazoa > Chordata > Actinopteri > Clupeiformes > Clupeidae > Alosa > Alosa alosa. Next base: position 23,746,967 of record NC_063210.1, on the reverse strand, counting down.
TAAAATTCTTCAAATTTTGCAACCCTATTCAGAACTCCGCCTGCTGTGAAAAAAACCCCAGCCCGACCCATACCTCGACCTTTCCACCATTTCTTAATTTTCTGTTGGCCTCAAATGAATGAAAAATTCAGCCATCCCCATAAACCCTTGAAACAGATCATTGATTCATAACTCAACAGCTCCATCAGCCACAATTCCACTTGGTGGTACAATGTGACATCACGTATCCTTATGCTCCCTCAGGCATTAAACAGCCCTTCAAAAAGGAATGCTCTTCAAGTGATCGATCTGCACCACTAGCAAAACGGCGCCAATCCCTTGCAGTGGAGAAAGATACTAGTAAGATCCTCACATTTTGTGTGTGTGTGTGTGTGTGTGTGTGTGTGTGTGTGTGTTTGTAATGGCTTATCCTGTCCAGTGTCTGCTTTCTTAGCTGCCTGGAGCGTGGAGTGTCCTGATACAAATTCGTTGTTGCCTTGAGTGTTCACAGTGTGTTTTAGGTAGTATACGATAGAGTTTTTTAGACAATACGCCAGACCACTCCTTAGGTCGCTAATTGCCACACCCCTTGGCGCGTTGCTCAAAAGAAGGGACGTGCAAATAGGGCCATAAAGTTGGGTATCACAGCGTTCGCTTTCTGCGGTTTGTCCATGCGGTGCTGATAACGCTACATTTGCAAATGGACGTACATCTGACCCAGAGTGTTAAGTTAACAACTGTCAGATTTGACACAGAATTATTGATCAATATTAAATTTTACTGTTAAGATCTTTGTGCTCCTCAACTGAAATGTTTTTTTTTTTTTTTAAGTTGTGTGATCCTCAAGGCTTTGCCTTAACTGTCATTAAATAACGGAATCAAATAATGCAAAATAAATATTTGTTAGTGTGTCAAACTAAAATGCTTTTCCCCACAGAGCAAACATTCTTAACATGCGCGGAACAGATAATGTCACAAGTGAAGAAAAAACTCAAAACAGACCTTTCCGATAAAGATGCTAACTTCCTTAAGTATGTAAGGTGAGTACAATAAGTCTGTGTCAACATTTGAAATTACGACACATGCCGTAACAATTTTTGTTTTTTTATTTAACATTGTTATTCTGTTTAAAATCCTATCTTGTCACCTTTGGTCTTCTTAATTGTACAGGACTATGATATCAAACCTCATCACGAGTTCCAAAATAAAAACCAAAGTAGGTGTGTTTGGGAAATCTGGAGTTGGTAAAAGTTCCCTAATCAACACTGTATTGGGGGTACAGGAGTTATTGCCATCATCAACTATTACAGCCTGCACTTCAGTTGTTATTCAAGTGGAGGCAAATACAACAGACTCTGAATACAAAGCAAAAATTGAATTCATCCCCAAAAAGGTAATCACGATAGCCTGACGAACCAGATCCACATTAAAATGTAGGGTCTGGGCACTCACCGCAGTGCTCAGTCCGTGTAATTTGCAAATGTAATTGGCTGCCGCTAGGGTGCGTCTCGATTTCTAGGCTATAATCACGATCCTTTAGCCTGACGAGCCAGACCCACATTAAAATGTAGGGTCTGGGCACTCACCGTTCGCAATGCTCAGTCCGAGGGGCGGGATAATCAGTTGTCTTTCAAATTCCCTCTGCACGCAATAGGACAGCGGCAGCGCTATGAGTCCCATGCGTTTCCCACCAGCGGAGCTAGTTCGCTAGTTCAAACGTTTGCCAACTTAATAAAAGCTTAACTCGTGTCACACTGTTCGCCAGCAGCAACATCCATCTTATTTGTTTTCAAGTAGCAGGGAATTCAAGCCAAACCGTTGCAACTCTGCTATCAATCATTATGTTAAGCCCACCTAACGACTCTATACACAATTTCATTGGCCTGATTAAGTTTCGATTTCTGGAGCTCACAAGCCAACGGAGAGTTGCTAGACTAGCCCTGGCAGCAAATGTAATTGGCTAGGGGCGCGTCTAGATTTCTAGGCTAACGATCCTTAATCAAACTAAAACATGCATTACTGATATTAGACACAGATAATATAATGCTATAGAAATAATAGAAACTGTTTTTACTCAATCTAGTCACAATGAAGTCAGACATGCTCTATGCCAAATATGAAGTAAATTAATTCTTTAATTCTATTAATTTGCCCAAGTGTCTCATTGCATTGCATTTGTCTGTTCAGGAGTGGGAGGAAGAACTTCAACACTTTGGAAAAATAAGATCAAAGCAATTTGAGGAAGAGGGATATGACACATGTTTTGCCAAAATCAATGCTGTGTATGGCAAGGCCGGAGATTTTGCCAGTATTGAAGAGCTCATGAACCCCAAGAGGTTTAGAAACATTCAAGAGTTCCTCGCTGGAACACAGAAAACCATTTCATGTCATAGTGTAAGTGATGCCACATTGATGCCACACTTAATTCACTAGTTCACATTTCTGAATTTGCATAAAGACATAAAAGCATAATAGAAGAGCATATTTGGCGAGGTCTCTGGCCATGGTCCTGAAGGGCTTCGCAGAATCGTGCCGGCGTCGACTGCGCAGGCAGGAGTCCGGCAGGATTCCGCCATACACCCCTATGGAAGACGGGAGGCGTAAGGGGAGGTGGTGGGTTGCGAGCAGAGTAACACTGATGCTGCAACCTCAGCAGTTAGACTGCTAATAAGTAACCTGACTGATTGAAGAAGGAGGAGTGGCGAATTCCGTCACGCTCCTCCCGAACTTCCGTTTGGTTTGATGAACCCCATATCCATAATGCATCATCAACACATTCATAGATGGTTATAAGTAAGAAAGACAGATGTGACTGTGTCCTCAATGCTACCACAGGCTATACCATGTGTATCTGTTGCCTTATGTTACATGTGCACAATTTAGTAAAATGAGTGTACCATTTACTAAAATCAGTGCACTTTTTATTAAAACGAGAGCACAATTTAGTAAAATAAGATCGGATACACCTACTCATTTATCTGTTTTCCTTTATTTTGACTATTTTTTCTTTGCACATCAAAACTGAACACTATATTATGAAATAGCACATATGAAATTATATACAAAATGATACATTATATAATATATATACCGTATTTTCCGGACTATAAGTCACACTTTTTTTTCATAGTTTGGCTGGTCCTGCGACTCAGGTGCAACATATATATATTTATATATATGTTTTTTTTCTCTTCATGACACATTTTTTCACTGGTGCGACTTATAGTCCGGAAAATACGGTACACAAAATGTTGTCTTTTAACCCATATGTTCAAATAATTCTAATAAACCTGTCACAACTTTTAATAAACTTATTTATCACAGGCCTCAGATCTTTCAGCGAAGATCAGCTGTTTTACACGTGCACAGTCTGGATCCAGTACTGGGCCTTTCTATTGGCCATTAGTCAAACGAGTGACAATTGAGGTACCGAAGTGCAGAGGCATTCTGGAGAATGTCATCTTAATGGATCTTCCTGGAACTGGAGACTACAATAGGAGCAGAGATGAGATGTGGAAACAGGTATGACACCATTTTTTTGGTGGTGGGGGGTGGGCTAAAATGCCAGGTCAGCGAGGCGAGGAGACCACAGGAAATGAGTGTGGGAGAGAGATGGAGAGCGGGTTTGGAAGAAGACCTCAGGCTGGACTTGGCTAATACCCAGCCTCATTTAATTTTTGCTTTATTTTTCCCACATTCAAAACATTGACTCTGACCTTGTCAGCATCACCATTGACAGCTTTACATTGCATCTTTACATTGCATCTTTACAGTGCATCTTTACAGTGCATCTTTACAGTGCTTAAGTGAATGCTCTACTGTTTGGATTGTGGCTGATATCAACCGGGCAGCTGGTAGCAAGGAACCATGGCAAATTCTTAACAGCAGCATCAAAGACATAACTCATGGTGGAGAATGCAACAGCATTACTTTCATCTGCACGAAGACAGACATCATAAATCCCAATGTATATGCCAGGTGAATATACTATAGGATGTAACACCACTTTTAAATTCTATCTAGAGCTACTCCCACTCTTGTAAAGCGACCTTGGGTATCTTGAAAGGCGCTATATCAATTGAAGTTATTATTATTATTATTATTAGAGATGATTTACTTTGCTAACTGTTGTATGTAGTTGTATTTTCTCATCTCAGAGAACACAAGATGAAGAATGAAGAATTACGGATCCAAGTAGCACAGGGACAATTGAATGAGCAATTAAAGTTATACGTGTAAAGAGGCAAAATAAGGAAACATAGAAAAACAAACAAATAAACAAAACAACATCTGTTGATTTCTATGCATTCCAGAAATCTAATGGCAGAGAGTATAGCGGAGCACTGACTCGCACATGCATTCTGCACAGAAATGAAGAGGCCAAGGCGGCTGTAAAAGCCATGTTTGCCAGACAAACTGAGCTGCAGGTATTTGCTGTGTATTTCATTTCAATGCTTTACAAAGCAGTATAGAGGGAATGATGCTTCATGCTTTTTTTGAAGAGTCTTAACTCTTTGTTCCAATTAATCACAGAAACACTCCACGTGTGATGAGAAATTTTTCAAAGTGTTCGCAAGCGTTGTTTCAAAGTCAGCTCGCAAGAATTCTGTCAGGAGTCTGGTCCTTCTGTATTGCACCCAGAAGACACAGGTATATTTTTATGTAATAATTAATAACCAAAAATAGAGTAATTAATGACCAATAATGACTGAGGAGGGGCGGGGGGTCTGTGTGTGTGTGTGTGTGTGTGTGCAATGTTTATAATCACGTGACACTGACATTTTCATGAAAAACATTTCAAGGGACAAAATGAACCTAAATATAGCTGATGGCAACACGGAAAGGCAACCCGGCTAATTTAATAATCGAGAAGAATAACTGTACTAATTTAATACCATGTGCGATATGGTGCGATTTTTGGTGTTTGTGGGCGTTGCTTGTCTACCACAGCTATGTTCGATTTCGAAATCGTAATCCCCTCTCGTCGCTAATCTTTTTGGGATCTGATGGAAATAGATCTAGGAGGGCGTGGCCAGGCTACATAAAAAAAACCTGCAGACTTATTATTTGTCCAGGTTATTATTTTTCTGTTTATGTATTTATTAGATAATTATTTATTTATTTATTAGAGATCCCAAAGTTGAGGAAACTGTTGGAACATCTCAACCACAACCTGCATGAGACATCAGTGGAAGATTACATTCAAGGTGCTCATGGCATTCTGTCTCTGATCCACAGCGCCAACAGCCACACAAAGGACAAAGTGAGTTTTTATTCAAATACAGACCTGACGCACTTAAAGGAACCGTATGTAAGATTGTGGTCAAAACTGGTACTGCAATCACTTTCAAATTACTGTAGAATGCTGTATCCCCTCCCCCTCCCCCCTGACTTGTAGAGCTGGCAACCAGGATGCCGAAACACTACTGACTTTGTGATTAGTAGATAGGTGGAGGGTGGCACATCAGGCCAAAACACAACATGACAATATCAACATCAGTTGAGGGCTACAACTTCACTTTTTAAATGACAATATCCTGGCCGGGCTACTGTTGTCAGTGATATAAGTATTTGTAATGAACATGATTTCTTAATGTCTAGTGACATATCAGGGCCATTTTATGATAAAATGAAATACATTTCTTACATACAGTTCCTTTAAGCTCTCCCTTTTACATTTTACAGGTGTAGATTTGTCTCAGACAATGGAGATATATGATTTTATTGCTCTGAAAGGATATTTAAAAATCTTTATTTAAGGATATTTAACAATCATTATTTTATAATTACAGTTAGGAACAAAGTTATTCATACCACTGGCAAATATTGATTTAATGCTGATTTTCTCTTGACCAATATGTTTGTTCTGACTGAAAATGACACTGCCACATGCCAAAAGGTTGTAAGACAATGTGGTAGAAACATGGAATCAGAAAAATAAGCGTTCTTATATTTATTTAAAAATGAAAAATGGCACGCCCAAAATTATTCATAATGTCAAGACCACTTGGCTCAAAGTTTTTACAGTGGCCTAGCCAGCATCGAGACCTCAATCCATAAAAAAGTGAGCACAAGGCCAGAGTGATGGCAAATAATCGTTCCTGCCTCAAAACCCGGATTGCTGCTAAAAAGGTACAGTCTAGAATCATTGTGGAAACATGGATAGGCTTGGTGGGTATAATTAGAACCATTTTGAAAGCTGAGATGGCAAATGAATATGTTTCCATTGATTATTTAATAAAGGGTATGAATAATTTTGGTCACACCATTTTTCATAAAAAATATGAAAATGCTTATTTTTCTGATGCTTATTAAAATGCTTATTTTTCTTCCATGTTTTTTCCACATGGTATGGTACCACCTTTTTTGCATGTGGCAGTGCCGTTTTCAGTCAGAGTAAACATATATATTGGTCAAGAGAAGACCAACATTAAATCAGTATTTGCCAGGGTAAAGAATCATTTTGCTCCTAACTGTATATGCACACAACACATCCATCACACCATGCACATACAAATCCTCACAGCCTACTGTTTTTTTTTTTCAGCTGGATGTCAAACATAAGGCTCACAGAAAGTTGAGACAGAAGCTACACAAAAAAGTAGACCTTCTGAAAGATAAATTCAATAAAAAGCATGAAGAACTGGACCAATGTCTTTCAAAAGGTGTCAAGGATTCGGAGGATTTCTGCATGAAAACAGCTGACAAAGAAGTGATACAACCTGTGAGCCCATTTCATTATTATTAATGACACTATTTCCAGTTAAATATGTTTAGATGCAGACATACCATCAAACCCTCAGAGCCCTTTGTAAGAACTATAGTTTCATCCACTCAGCAAATGGAGATGTTAGAAATCTGAATGAGTCTCTTGCTTCACACAATGTATGAACACATCAATAGGATATTTAAACACCTTTAACTGTTTCTGATTTTAGGAAGTGACCCATTGAGCCCTTTTGTAAGAGTCCACTCAGCAAATGGAAATGTTAGAAATCTGAATGAGTCTCTTGCTTCACACATGTATGAACACATCAATAGGATATTTAAACAACTGTGCCCATTGTGAGTCCACACACATCTTGTACTCACTGTGCACCCCTCCATTTCATCCAAGTAATATATATACAATAATATTTATTTTGCAGGAATGTATCAGGAGAGGATGGAAAATCAGATGAATCTATCGGTGGCATGATTCACAGATTCACCGTTATCACCAACAGCACAGAGGAGGAATTCAAAGACCTGCCACTCAACCTGACATTCATTGTGGCACAGGTATGTTTTCACCTTTCTGTCTTTTTAGTCTGTGCTTTAAAATCTGATCATGAATTATTTCATACATTTCTTAAATAAATGAAATTATTTAGTCAAGTTAAAAGAGTTATATGCCATTGAAAGCTTCAAGGAGCTTTAGCTTTGGTGTAAAACCAGCTATGTGCCTGAAGGTCATGCAAAAACCAGACAACACCTGTGGATAGTAATGACATTAGTTAATGACCATGAGAGTTATAAAGTACAGAGTTTGCGCAGGACAGGTTTGTCGACACTCAGCATACAGTATGTCACAGATGCCTTGACTCCGAACAAGAGTGAGAAATTGATTAAAAGCGCAGCCAGTGAGCAATTGCGCAGGAAGTCATTTGTTTGTTTGTGTTTATGTTTATATTTAACGTTGTTAGCTGTCTCTGTTATCCAAAACACTATAAGCCTGGCAAACCAAGCAAACACACGAGAGAGATAGACCCCTCCCTTCAGTGTTCCCAGAAAGTGCCCTATGATAGGCTATAGGCAGAGGTGGAAAAGTCCAGCTTCAGAAAGTACCAACCACGTATTGGTTCTACCTGTGCAGTTAACACAGGTGATCTCACCAGCTGCTCTACCTGGCTAAAGAGTTGTGATAATTAATCAGCTGGTTTAAGTGAATGGTTGGCACAGATATATGGTAGGACTTTTACTTTCTGAAACTGGACTTTTCCAACTCTGGTTATAGGCAATGCAGGGCCGGCAGAACACAACCATGTATAGGAATATATCGCCCCCATGTTCATAGACTGTGTGCCACTTTTGACTGTGTGCTACCGTCGAAAAGCTCCTGGCTGCATTGTGCAGACCGGGCTGGGCTCAGAATTGTGTGCTCATGTTGCCATCTTCCAGTGATACTGTCAAGTCAAGTCATTTTTATTTCCATAGCACACTTAACAAACAACAGCAGTTGACCCAAGGTGCAGAGATTATGGCAGAGTACAAAGGTACAAAGACTCAGTGCCTCACAGTTAAAATAAGTAAATAAATAAAAAAGATACTAGCAAAGCAATCAAATATTAAAACAATACATAGTTAGGCTAAGGGGTAAAACACAAAACAAAATAAAACAAAAAACAGTAAGGCTAAAGGGGTAACAGACATAGCAGTAAAGTGAGACAATAAAACATGTAATAAAAAAAGAGAGAAAATTAACAAATAAGAAATAAAATGAGTAGCCAGTGATGATGAAGCAATTGTGGGAAGGGGTGGGCTTAGGAGGACAAGAGGAGGGGCTAGTTTTAGTTAGTTGTTGGGGTAAAAACAAGAGTAAACAGATGGGTCTTTGAGGACTCTGAGGAAGATGCATGAAGCATCGAAATGTTAGTCCCTTTTGTGCACCTTAATTAAAGTTTATAGCTAATACTACATCTGTGCTGCTCCGAATTTTTACTTTTAGTATATCTACATGGTCCGCTCTTCGTCTGATGCACTAGATGTAATGCTGCAGAAGCGCGGTGGATCCACTCTTTTGTGAGATGGGTCTTTAACTTAGATTTAAAACGGGCAATAGTGGGGCTAGACCTGATCTGAAGGGGGAGGTTGTTCCAAAGCCTAGGGGCATGACAGAGAACGCTCTGTCACCTTTTGTCTTAAGGCATGTGTGGGGAATGGAGAGGAGGTGTTGAGATGCTTTTTGATAGATTGATAGATGAGCAACGTTGCCTATTCATTCATGTGACCTGAGCACACTTCGGTTGATTTTTGCAACAAAAATGCTGTCGCTACAAGAAACTGGACGTTTAGATGTTGCTATCATGTCTTCATAAACTCACACTGTGATGTGACATAATAATAAAAAAAAAATCCCACAGGAAAGGAAACTCAAAGCCAGGCTGAAAAAGGAAATTATTCGAAGGAAAAAGAAAATCTATAATTCAATCTCTGAATCCATGAAGTCAGCAATGTCATTCTGTTTTTCGTCTGGAAGGATTATATACTGGAGACCCTTAGAGATGAAATGGATGACATCATAAAACATGCTCTCATCCATGAAAATGTGCTTCCTCTTCCAGGTAAGGTTCTTCTATCAACATGGTACATGTAGATAAGGTTATTTACCACACAATTTGCTGTAAGATTTTAGTACAAGCATTAAAACACAAACTATGTTAAAGTGTAACTCTCGCCAAAATGCAAGGGTCTTTTTGTGAATGTACCTGAGTCAAACCTTTATTTAAAAACATAATTATGTTGAAAGCACCACTATTAAGATTGACCGTATTTTCGTTTTTGGGTCAAATGGCCTTTTGAATGGGAGTGCTAGGGGCACTACTATGATCACATCAAAATCACTATTTTTAAAAGACTAAGAAGGCTCGACACAACATGAAACTTTGCTGGAAGTATTTACCAGGGTTTTGAACAACTCACTTTAGCAGTTGGTATTTCCGCTCGAGTAATTCAGATTCCAAAAATAATTCAGTGGAAATGCATGGATTCCAGTTGCTGCTACTGGAAGAAACTGGAATCCATGCATTTCCACTGAATTATTTTTGGAATCTGATCCCTTATCATACCTGTTCATTCTTACTCGCTGTTCTAATTTATCGCGGACTAAATTCAAGATGGCTGCAAACGCTTAAACTTCGTGGAAGGTACTGTCTGTATAAATCGCCTTGTAAGTAAACTACCAGTGCTTTTTCAAAGTTCTCAATGTCTCGTTTTAAATGTCAGGGCCCTCGAAGTCTACCAATGAAATGTGGAGATACATTGAGCCCTCGTAAATGGGTGTAAAACAGTGATTTATTTGATGGTTAGCCCGATGCCGAAGCACCACTATTGAAAAAGCTGTTGGTAGCATCGGGCTAACTAGCCAGATTTTGGAGTGCAGGGGACAAGCCGAGATGGGCTATGAGACATACGTTCACACTCGGTATCATGTTTCAATACACTTTAGGTCAATATCACACCGGAATTCTCCTTTAATGGTCGTTCTAAATTACGTAGGACAATGGGAAATTCAACCAAGCAGTGGAATAATTAAACTTATCACCCGGAGAGAAGAAATACTCTTTTCTGATTGGCTGGCGGGGTGGCCTTTAATTCTGAATAACAGGACACCGTTCCATATCAATGCTTATGAATGGTAACTATAACAACCATAGTAGGACGACGGTTGCAGCGCTCTAGAATCTTTGGTTGCAGGCTTCACAACAATGGAATCAACTGTAAACAAGCTAACTGTCCATGCTAAAATTGTACAACAAGCTGAACTAGTGAGCTTCTTTTTAAACGGAACCGCGTGTTTCCTTTGCTTTACAGTGGCAACCGGATGATAAGCGGGATAACGGCCTTCGAGGTGTGTCCAGTTATACGGAATTAATGGACTCGGGTGGAGGCAAGTTTTTTGCCCCTCGCCCTCGTCCATTAATTCCGTATAACAGGACACCTCGGCGGCCGTTATCCCTTACATATTAGATAGTTAGCAGGCCAGACAGAACACAAAAAATAGTTTTGTTTACCTATGCTTCGCTGGTTTAACGTGATGAGAATGATGCAAACTTAACTGATGGGTTCTGATCTACAATTTTAATCCACTTACATTTCTGACTGTGACATGATTTAAGCATACAACAAAGTCCTGTAAAATATGTAATTTTAATGTAGCCCAAAATGATAGGCTATTAAAAAAAAGGCTTTCTGCCCTACCAAAATGTATGGTCACCACACGCTACTGGGAAGGAAGAGGCCAAAAAACTGACATGGAAATAGGGTGTTTCAAGAGAGAAAGAGCAGGATATGGGATATGACGAGTAAATGATTTGTACTTGTTGCCGGCAGTCTAGTGGAAAAGTTGAAACTGTTTACAGGACAATTTGGCTGGACTGTCTGTAACAACTAGTCAGAGACCTGACCGGGTGATTAAGGCCATATTGTGCAAATGTATTCCCAACTAAGCATTTAGTGGATTATTTGTCTAAAAGCAATAAGTGAAGCTTGTTACACGTTTTTACAGATGTGTCGGATGAATTGAAGGACTTGAAGTTTCTCACCTCAGAGCTTGAATACCTGAACTCAGGAAGAGCCAAGGATGAACAAAGGCTAATGGGTATGGGAATATTTGTCCGCAAAAGATTGAAAATGGAGTCTTGTTCATAGTTCTACACACTGTCAAGGGGTTTAACAGTTTAATGAAATGCTATTTTTGCCTTGTTTTGAAGATGATTTGCATAAATTGAAGGAAATGATTTCCCATTACTCCAAACTTGGGAAAATGAAGCCAACAAAACCCAGCGATGAACAAAGGTCAAGGGATCATGATAAGATAACATGAGTATAAAGTCTACAAGGTCTAGTGCATATTTCATACATACCTTCTGTGACATCAACAACAAAACATGTAGAAACATGATTACATATATAATTTGTCAATAACAGATTTGTACGTAGAATATTTATTCAATCTTTATTTATTCTCGGAGGTTCATTGAGGGTTGTCCTCATTTTCAGTGAAGCCGAGATTACACAGTAACAATAGAATAACTCAGAATCAGCTGTAGCCTGTATCGGGTTATACCTAGTACTTTCACGTTTACGTTGTCCCTTAATAAATAATAAACAATAATTTTCAATGGGCATACAGTATGCGTAGAATGTGAAATATGCACTAGACCTTGTAGACTGTACAGACATAGTTAGAGGTTAACTTCATATTAGGAATAACCTGGGGTCACGTCTGCTCTCTGACCTTATGTAAATGTATTTTCACAACTTTACCAACATCATTATTGCATCATATATCAACTGCCGCTTGGGCTTATGCAACCTGATTCCCTCCAAATACATTTGGTCAAAATGAATCAATATCTGTGGTAATTTGTTGCAATTTCATTGCAGTGGAGGAGGTCATTGAGGAGGTCATTGCGAAGGCACAAGTTAATGCCAGTCCAAAGCCCAATGCTCATGTAAGAGATTACATTCATAAATAAGTGGGTAATGCCTACAGTAAGATGGGTAGTATCATCTAAACCTTTGTCATTTAATTGAGCAGAATATCTTTATTGTCATTATACTGGTGTGTACAATGAAATTCAGGTGCACCACCTTTGTCATGCCCCTGTAAAAAAAAATCATGGCCAAAGGTTATGGCAGTGACACAATTTGTTTTTTTTTTATAATTGCAAACTATGCTGCTTCAGTTTTTGTGGTGGCGATTCATATTGTTTCTAGATTATTGTGCTGAGTGATCAGATGATGCTCAGATCAGATAGGCAGGGGCCAGGGTGGGCAAGGATTGTGTCTTGCCCACCCAAACAAAGTCAAAGTTTTTTTTTTTTTGCATCTGCACAGTGTGCAGTCTCAAACTCAGCATGGATGTAGATGAGCTGGTGTTGAGTGTAATGGGAGGTAGCTGGTTCATAGCTGTGCAGTAGTCTTATATATGTGTGTTAGGTAAACTCTCCTCCTGATGCCTTAAAGGAAAATTCTGGCCATTTTTCACATAGATCTCTATTTCTCAGTCACTGAGTGCTGTCGGTATGAGATAAACCCTGAAAACAATCAGTGCTATATACCTCGATTCTATTTAATCTATTCCTTCATCAGTACACTTACTCTGTTGATTAAGTGGACAATGTTTGAGAGCAACAGCTTTTCTCTGCTGAGACATGCCATAACCTGCAGTCAACAGATCAATATGCTGGCCTGCTTGTTACTTACATCTCATAGCCTTAATACTGTATCAGAGATGCACTCAAAAAGTCATAGCTGAACTTGTCAAGCGGTATAAAGTGGAGACAAGACTTTGACATCGTCAATGCATGCCCAAGCAATGTTGCAGAGCAACCACATAACTGGATGCATGTCTTCCAATTGGATGATTTAAAGTTCTCATGAAACTGATCATTAAAGTTCTCAAAAAACTTGAGGTTGGTATGAGGGAGTGTATTGTGTGTGAACAACCTACAAGTTACATTTTACATTTTTCATTGTGTTGCATTAGGCGATACATGGGGGAACTATGGCAATCACGAAATACACACCTATAAAGTGTTATGATACAAAATATGAAGCCATTTTCCTCACCAAAATAAAATACAAATGACAACATACTATTTTAAATATTTTAAATTAGGGCTGTCATTTGATAAAAAAATATCAAATTAATTACATGCTCTGTGATTAATTAATCTAAATTAATCGCATGCATCCATTTTTGCTAAGAACATCTTAAAAACAAGTTTGGCAGAGTGAATCAATGAAGAGCCAAACCAACATTATAGACTTTAAAGTTCAACATCTCTCTCTTTTATCATAATTTCCCCTTTGGCTCAGGCATCAGTGTAGTGCTTGGTGTCAGATTTTTAGCATGATAAATGCAAATGACTGAATGACCACTTACTGTCAGTGACATGTGCAGAGTAGACTACCCTAACACCAAGCTAATGTGTGGAATACCCCCTATGATTTATCCTTTTTTTTAGTCATTCAAACATGTTGTATTTTTTTATTCACATAATTACTAGGTTGCTGTCTTTTTTATCCAGTAGATGGCAGTCCAGGATAAGAAATAGAGCAGTTCAAGAAATTAAACTAAGCAGTTACACGTACGTGCGAACGGAAATAGTGTGTGAAGTTATTGGAATGGAAATAAATGTAACCACCTTCAACATAATTTTTGAAGACTTGTTTCAAGTGTGCAACAAATGTAGTCAATTTAAGGGAGTTTGTCGTGAGTTAGGGTAGGCTCAGCAAAATGTTAGCAAAGTTAAAGGAACACGCCACTGTTTTATAAAATTGGGTTATTCTCCGTCTCACCTAGAGTTAGATAAGTGGGCAAAAACATTTTTGTCTCCGTGCATGCATTGTCATAGTCCGGTCCGCTAGGTTAGCTTAGCATAGTAAATGGATTCCTTTGTAGCCAGATAGTACGTTGTGAATAAAAGTGAGCCAACAAAAAAAAAAATCCCTAATTATAATTACTTCTTGTGGCCTCCGTCTTCACAACGAGTACAAATCACAATGCAGATTAAGACGAGGTGATAGGCAGATATTGATTTGGGACTATATTGCTGCAAAGCACAGGTGAAGCACTGCTACTTGGGCGCAGAGATATCATGCAACACATCAATAATTTTCTCAGTCGCTACAACATGGACAATCTCTGCGCCCAAGTAGCAGTGCTTCGCCTGTGCTTTGCCCCAAGAATAACAAAAATAACAGAATTTGGATCAAGCAACGTGGAGAAATCTCAGGAGGAAGAAAATTGTCACTGCGTGATGGGGAGCGCTTTGCATTCCCCCTTGTCCATGAGTCACGTATAACAGGTCACCTAGGCGGCCGTTATCACTTACTTTTCAGAGTAATTACATTCAAAAACATACCTACATATTACATCACAATTTGTAAAGGATAATCGAATAATCTTGTACTTCCTTGTCAATATTGTGTCTTTGTTTTTAAACTTCTTTCCTTTATAAATTGTGGAGTATCATTAAGGTACATTTTGTAATGTAATTACTCTGACATTCAACATTAAACAACCATAAATTTAGGCAATGGACACAGTCTTAGGGGCTGACACTGCATAAAATTTCTTCTCACTGATTTAGCCAAATTCTGTTATTCCTGCTGTATGTTGTACAAAGATGTAGTTTATCCAAATGGTTGCTGGCAAAAGTCAGCGGCGTTAGTTTAACCACATAATTGACGTTTTGTTGTGTTGAATGGAAGTCAATGGGAGCCGTAAATCGATAAATAGCGGTGACCAAAGAATATTTCTCCGGATAGCGAGGTGGCGGTGGTTGCGTCCCCTTGCTTGCGGTGTGTTTTACGTCAAAAAGCTTAGAAAAGTTTACCTTTTCAAGTGGCAACACATGTCAACCAGTTAAATGTCAGTATGAGCAAAGACAGCTTTCAATTTCAAACAAGCTGGCGAACCGAGTCCAGTTGATAGTCCCTACGACCTCATGCCTTCAGTTCTGTTCAGAAATGCATTCTCAGCTGTGAATCCTTATAGATGGGTGTGTGCCTTTTCAAATCATGTCCAACTCCTGAAATTATTTCATCATGGTGCGTTGAGGGTTGACTAGAGGGAAAAGCCTTTTTTTAAGATGCAGTTAAATAGCATAACAAAATGTGACATTTTTCAGAAACATGGAATTATTTGGTGATCGATTGGGTGTTTGTTAACATGGTTTTAGATCAGTGTTTCTCAAACTTTTTCAGATGAAGGACCACTTAACCAATAAAAAATAAACGCACGGACCACCTACCTAAAAAAGATTAGACCTACTTCAACAGTATATTAGCCTACACAATAGGCCTACTTGCTTATTGTCTTTGCACTTTGCTTATTGTGTTAGAGGATTCATATGATTTAAACTGGCATATCTTATAGACAATGTTGCAAACCTGTTTGGATTTACATACAAGTTGGTTCAATATTGCAAACAACTCATCTATATTATAATATTGTACCACGTCTGCACGCGGACCACTTGGATAGCTTGCGGATCATCAGTGGTCCCCGGACCACAATTTGAGAAACACTGTTTTAGATGATACTGCCCACTTATTGCAATTAATTAATTATTACCTGTAAAGTGTTATCCACGATTTCTTTTTTTTCATTTTGTTTCTAAAAAAATCTGAAATTATTGAGAATTTCCATCGCAGGGCAATGATGAGATCATGAAGTCTGGGAAGAGGTACAGAAGCCTGCGCTCCCGCACTACCAGACTCACCAACAGCTTCATACACCAAGCTGTAAGGATGCTGAACTCTCTCCCTCCTCTCCCCCCTCCACCCTCAGCTACATAACATCCTGGACATTGGACCCACAATGGCCGCCTGCACTACTCCACTTGCACACTTGTACACTTTACAACTTGGTGTTGTTGTCCTGAAAACACAACACTTCTGCTGCTCTTACATAACTTGCACCACTATGCCACTTTCTTTATTACTTAGGTCAAACAGAACTACCCAAGCCTTTTATTGGCCTGACTTTGCACTAGTATTTTATTGACTGTCTATGCACAATTTCAACCAAATTTTGCTGTTTCAACCAAATTTTGCTGCTTCAACCAAATTTTGCTGCTCTTATTTTTTCATTATTATATGTGCCCTCTTATTTACTTATTTACTTACTTTTTGTTTACTTGAATGTTATGTTTGTCTGTGGACTTAAATTGGTAAAATATGTCTTGTCTTCACCGTGGGATAGTGAGAAACGTAATTTCGATCTCTTTGTATGTCTGGAACATGTGAAGAAATTGACAATAAAGCTGACTTTGACTTTTGACTTTGACTTTGAAGTCTGCTCCGAAGATTGCTACCAGAATATCCAGAGAGGTACAGCATATGTGGATTAGTCATCACAGTTCATAGTTTCAAGATTGTTTTCAGCAACATTTGCAGCAATATCAATAAGTATTTTCTTTATATGCTTCAGAATATTCACAATATTTACTGTGAGAACTTTGTTCGAACATTACATAATGTGATAATAATTATAGCTGTGATTGTGAATTATGAGTAGGCCTATTGGTCTAAGAATGAATGTGTTTCGGTATCATTTAGGTTTTTGAGCATTATTACTAGATGACCTCAATGAGACAAAGAAGCACAGAATTGTTATGTGTGATTAAACACTATTTGTATTTCCCAGCAACCAAAAGCTGAGTTAAACAAGTTGCACTTGGAGAAACAAATCAGTAAGTGTGATCTGGAAATGGACAATCTTAACCTGCAAATGAAGAAAACACATCTAGAGATGACTCTGCTAAGGCTCCGTATAAAGGTGAGTATTGGAATAGTTGAGAGTGAATGATGTCTTTTAGCCATTGTTAAATGATGACTAATCAGAAGTGCAAATTAATAGAATAGTTTAATTATTTCTTCAAATTAAAAAAAAAAAATCACCCATTTAAAATGCTTCCTCAGATCTAATATTGAACCTTTAATTTGATAGACTTTATTTGGATGCATGGACATACAGTAGACAATGTTTATGTGACAGGTCATTTTAGCGGTAAATGCAAGTAGGCTATGACTCTAAATATTTGAAGTAGGATATGGTTTCACTTAAATTGAGACAAAATGGGACAAAAAATATGTGTGCAATTCAGCAATTCAGTGTTCAATGAATTGCTGAAATGCCACATGGAAACAACGCACCCCTGTCAAAGATAAACCTGTTGAGTACTTCAGGAGTTGAAGACTTCACAAATGCAATGCCAAACATCAGCATGTTCCAAACAAGTAGGCCTACAGGCACTTCACGTGTCTTGCCATGTAGATCACCGTAGGTCGCGACTTAATGAACATTGGAAACTGTGTGTCCGAATGCAAGACCAGTTAAGAACCACTGCTTTAAAGGACTACTTTACATGTCAGATGTTGGAGCCTGTACTTTTACTTGAGTAAAGAAATTGAATCAGTACCTCTGTTTTTAAATGTGTTAGTACGCCTCCGTGCCAGTGCTAGCTGTGGAGGCATTGTTTTTGGGTTGTCCATACGTATGTGTGTGCATCTGTCCCGATATCGTGAGCACGGAATTTGGTATGAATGTTCAACTGCACTCGAAGATTACCTAATTTGAACTTTGACATTGATCCAATTAGATCAAATGAAACCAGTCATGTGATTCCCCACAAACTTCCCTTAAAAACAAAAACATGTTATCATATTAACCATCCTCTGTATTACTCAATGAAAGATACTCTTTCACTGCATAATATGTTTCTGACTGCAATCTATGGAATCATACATAGAATTTAGAATTTTCATCTATGCGGACACCTCACATGTGTACCATCTCCGTAACCAACTTTCTTTTTGTTTGCAGGAAATGGAGAAGAAAGGCCTGTAGAAAAGACTTGAGACTCATGAGAGGCTGAAACAGTGTGTGTGTGTGTATGTGCACACGTACAGCATGTTTGTGTGTGTGTGTGTGTGTGTGGTGTGTACAGGTTCCCTATAGTTTCTGCTTACAGTTTGTGCCCTGCACTATATGAAAGCTATTTTCTGGGATAGGGATTGTTAAGTTAGGCCTGATATCTAGGTGTTGATTGTTGATGCTACTGTAAGATATGTGTGGAGGTTTCATGTTTATCTGAATGCCACGATGTATGGGAAAAAGTACTGTTTGGTGAGATTTACTCAATAAGATACTGAATGAAATGATATGTGTCATTATTACCAATGTGTAGTATAGTGTGTAGTGTAGTGTTCTGTCATAGTGTTGCTGCAGTGGTGCCTAAACGTTTTCTTAGAAGGGCCAGATCACTTTACCTGGCTCTAAGGGAGGGGCTGAGACTTGGAGTATGTCAATAACAGTAGTATTGTTAACAACAGGTCTGCCTTTTTAGCTATATTCTAGCTGGATATTAACCCATTATATTTCATGATGCAAAATCATTTAATAGTTTTTATTTCTGTATTCCATACAATATTTATCAAGATCCCATTATTTTTTTACAGGAGGCAAAGAAAAGGAATATTAATCTGTTCAAAAAATAGCAATGTTGACATTTGTCTCCTCAACTTCAGTTGACATCAACTGAATACATATTTCAAACTTTAACTTCACTTTTAATCACTGAACTATATTGCCCTTCTATGCTTTTATTTGTTATTACTGTTGTTTAGTTAAAGCACATTGAATGACCTCTGTGTATGAAATGCGCTATATACAGTGGGCATCGCTTTCAAATGGCCACTTCAGTCGCGCATTACGCGGCGTGAAGCTGCGTGAAGCTTTAGTACCACTTTCAGCCACTGTGCGTCGCTCTGCCACTGTACATCGCTCTGTCAGTGGTAATTGTTACCGAGAGGAATCCCAGCCTACGAATTCAATAACAAAATAAATCGTAATTAAACATTACCTCGATTAAGGCTACTTGGGTATGGCTTAAGGCTTGACTACACGGTGGTAGCAAAAATCGAAATCTGCTTTTGATAGCCTACCGGTGCCGCTCCACAAAACGAAAAAATATCTTAACTGGCTGTCTATGTTATTGTCAGTGCTGGGGGTAACGCAACTACGCAAATCAAAACAGTGTCTTAATTTGCCCTACTTCTTGACTGCAATGTAGTCAATTGACTGCTTGACATGTCATTTTTATTTTTCTGTACAATAAACAAATACATCTGCTTATGCCGCAGAATTACATTCATATTTGGCTGACTGCAGACGCGCCACTTCCCTCCCCATATTCCAAGATTAAGATAGTAGCCTATACAAAAAGCACTTCATACTATCATAAAAATTTGTTAAAACGAATAGCTATTTGCAATTTGACAAAACACTGGTCCTCATTTTGCGAATGCTAGGACGATATGAGCCTGTTGCATTTAGTTAGATGTCCGAGTCACGCATAATGTTTGAAAACCACTGGCTCGTAATCAGAATAATTTAACACAGGACAGTTGGATAGCCTACTTCATCATGTCCCCATGCCTACATTTTTGTGAGTAGCATAGAGATCGTTAAAAACAATAAAGTATGGCTCTCCGTTTGGGACATCGAAAACTTATATTTTTAATAGACTACCGTCGAAGATGCTGACTTGCAAAAGCCTCGGGATAACACGTTATCTCCACTATCATCAGTTATGCCCCTTGATCAAAGTGGGGAATGAAATAAAAGTTTGAGAACCACTGGCTTAACAAGTTACCTGCAGTCCAGAACACAGAATCTGTTGCAATATTCTGATGATCGGCGATGATATCGGCAAATGTTTGTTTTCCAAAGTAAGAATTTCACTTCACCATGCACCTTCGACAATGAATAGCTCATTACACTAGTTACTGTTAAACGTAGGCCTACCTGGTATCATTACAAACATTATTCTGTGTCCTAAAACTGGCATATTTTATGGCATTGTGTCATGTAAGTTCGTTGCAAAATCTAGAGAAATGTGTGAGGTGGTCAGCGGGAGACAATTGAGACACACATTGGATTGTGTTATTACTTGAACATTCCACACTATCCACAGCTGTGGTAGGCCTATCAGGGGCAGGAGGATTACTGTTAGCGCAGGCTTTATATACAATTCTTCAACATAAGGCTTCGAATGTTGTCTTGTTTGTGGAGCGCTTTTAGCCAGCGTCTGTAATCTCGGCTTCATTGAAAATGAGGGCTTCCCTCAATGACCCTCCGAGAATAAATAAAGGTTGAATGAATGAATGCAGGCTTGCCCAAAATAGGCTAAAGGCCTGTGGTTTGCGCAGCCTACAGTAAATAACAGACCCGCCAGAATGTGCGTTATGATGCTTTTACGAGCAAGATGTTTTTGGTACCCTCACGACACTGCATGTTCTTAAATAACAATGATCATCAGTAATATTCGACCATTAATTTGGGTAAATGGGCAAGCGTGACCACCTTGATTGGCTGATTGGCTGATGATTGTAACGCGGGCATGATTCCAAACACCTCCCTTACGATGATGAGTGACAGGTGACAGGTCTCAGAATGCGTGCGCTACACAAGGACAGAAGATGATGAATAACTGGGGCCGTAGGCTACTCCTAAATCGCACTTAAAGATTTTAGCTTGGAGTTTTCTCTTAAAAGTTATTCACAAAGCCTTTCAGACAACTCCTAAACTAGGAGTGAGTCTTCGTTGCTATGGATTACGTCATTACTCATGCACGAGCTTGACTGAAGTGACCACCTTGATTGGCTGACGATTGTAACGCGGGAATTCCAAACACCTCTTTTCCGATGATGAGTGACCGGTGACAGGTCGGAGAATGCGTGCGCTACACAAGTAGTGCGAAGGACGGAAGATGATTAATTACTGAATAAAAAGGCCTAGCCTAAATGAATAAAGAGTAAGGCAAAACAAATAGCCTAGTAGCCTAATGAAACATAGGCCTATGGATTGATGCAGTAGCCTACCTATGCAACATTATTAAATTAATCTGTCACCATATGCCTAGGCTACGTTTGCAAAGAGGAGAACATTTTAATTTGATTCACAATGAAACGTTACATTTCATTTACATGTTAACAATGAGTAGTTTTGGTTGTTGTTGGTGGCGTTATTGCATCCCTTTTATGAATGCAAAATTGTTCCCTCGCGATTGGAAGCTCCTGTTGCGCATAGGCTACGCATTTCAAAACATCATAGCGTAAAATGCTACAAAAAGCTGTTTATGAATAGGTCTTAGTGAGTTAGGAGTCCTCTCGACTTAAGCTGTCCCAGACTTAGGTGCTACTTTTAGGTCTAAAATGCTTCGTGAATTACTTTTTTTGGAAAAAATTAGGAGTCCTAAAGTTAGGAGTGGCACGCCCATTATTTTTAGGAGTTGCTCCTAAATTCGCCAGTTAGGCTGAATAAAAAGGCCTAGCCTAAATGAATCAAGGCAAAACATATAGCCTAGTAGCCTAATGAAACATACTGTACGGATTGATGTAGCATCTTTGTAACATTATTAAATTATTCTGTTACTATGCCTACGTTTGCAAAATAGAACATTTTAATTTGATTCACAATAATGTTACATTTAATTTACATGTTGACAATGATTAGCCTAGTTGTGGTTGTTGTTGGTGGCGTTATTGCATGTTAGTTATGCCTACAATGCAAAATTGCTTCCTCACGATTGGAAGCTCCTGTAGCTGCATGATTTCAAAACACGGCAGAATGCTGCAGGTTTGTGAATAGGTCTGTGAGTAAGGAGTCCTCTTGACTTCTTTTAAGCTGTCAGAGGTGGGAAGGTGTGATTTGTTGGGGGCAGGGATTAACTGGGCACAAATGTCTGATGGCCCCCCTTCCCCCCAGCCAACGTGAATCGGGTGGTTAGTTAATAGGCCTATCGTGAAGATTTTTCCTGCCATCTAAGGCACGAGCGCATCTGTGAGGCCAAGCCTCACCAAGTAGCTCGTTTGTTTACAACTAACATTCCATTTAATTAAACTGCTTTATAGGCTATGCCGAAATAGTTTTCAATATTTTGAATATTAGTGTCGGGTGAATTGAAATGTTCTCAAAGTATCCTTATGGCTGAAAGCTGCTTGGGATCCCCCCCGTCAAGCAATATAACCATACAAACGCGCTTCCTGCACTCATTGTTTCAAAAGGAGTCATTTTGGCTTTGTCAGAACTGAAGAGCTGTGGACGGCACGGCACGGCATGCCCAATGAAAATAAATTAACGCAACGCAACACAACACAGACCCCGCTTCTCTCGCGTCAGTCACTGACATGAACGAAACAGAACCCGCTTCTCTCCCGGCAGTCACTGACAGTAACCTAGAATAAATGCATGGGGAAAAACACTTCCCCATGACAAAGACATCGTAAAACATTGAAAGTTAATATTTTGTCACTAGCAACCAGGCTTGGAATTTCATCATTCTGGGGGCAAGGCCACTTGGCCTTCAGTTGGGCATATTTGGTGGGGGGCACAAAGGCCACATGTCAGGGCACCAAGGCCAAAGTTAACTATACAGTAGTAGGCTATAACAATGATCAAAGTTTAGCCTATTCACTGCAGTAGACCTGCATCACTGTGTGAAACATTACAAAAACATGCAATGAAAACATGACATATTACATAGAACTGTAAATCATCTGACTATCTAGGCTATATATAACATTTATTTTATATTTGGCCTGTTATGAAATCATGTATTGAACAATTTAATCACAGCTCAGCTTTAAGAAACTCAAATAGCCTAGATGCATGCTTAGCATTTTGTGATCATTAAGGCTACTTTCACAAATTCTTAGTCAGCTGTACTGATTTACCAATATCTAGGCGATATTTGTAACATTTATTTTGTATTTGGCCCGTTATGAAATCATGTGGAACAATTTAAACACATTGTAAAACTTAAAGCCCAAATTTGGAGACATCCATGTATGTCGAACTTTACTGCAAATTCAAAACTGGATTACTGGAACGGCTAACTGTACAGGGGACTGCTTTACACCTTTGTGTTCGGTAAGGTCTCCTGTTTATTCTGATATCTGGTTTGTCATGTGTTAAAAGAAGGGTTCGTAAAGTATTCCACCGAGATGAATGGGTAGGGAGATCATGGGACGCAAAACCTTCAGTAGAATGTATGATTAAATTGAATTATATTATTTACTTTTTCATGAACCGTTCAACACAGCAATTATTGGCTAACATCGTTTAAAAGCTGAGAAAAAGCTCTTTCATGTGATACTTGTGATGTCTGTGTGATGAATAGGCTACTTCGCGAGTAGTTCAACTGAGAATGGGTGAATTTGGACGCAATTTCTTTCTTGCGCTGTCACTTTCTCCACTGCGTAAAAGACTAAATACATTTGCGCTGTAAATGCTAAGATTATTTTGACAGGCCACAGGCTAAATAAAATTGCTATTAGTAGGACGCACAGCAGAATATTGAAAGAAGGGGGCACCAAGGCCACCGTGGCCTGTAAACCTCTGATTTTCAAAGGGGCCTCACGGCCAACGCAAGGGCCGCCGTGAAATTCCTACCCTGCTAGCAACATACATCTGTCCTTTGTCAAATGTAGGCCTATTATGTTCCAAGTAGCCTATGCGTTAATTCTGCTTCATAAAGTTGAACAAATACATTTGCTTATTTCACAGAAAATATAAATAGCCAGATAGGGTCTACAGTACAGAGTTGGTAAGTTATGGTAGGCCCGATGGCAGGGCTGTTATGAGAGTATTAAAATATGGGATATTCTACGGGAAAACATTAAAACGGCAAGACAGCGGGGGAAAGTTAAAATACGTGATGCACGGAAAAAGTTGGCATGCATTGTTTCGGTCCCTGTGCACAGGGATTATTTGTCATATTATTAATCACATATGATTATTTGTGAAATCGTGCAAACAGGCACATTTGAAAAGGAAGGACTGGTAGCATGCAAGCTCACGGGAAAGATTGATTTAAGAACGTTATCACAGTGTGTGGCTGTGCCGGGGAAGACAGCAATTGGCAGGGGAGGGTCATGTCTTTTTTTAACAAGGAGGGTCATTGAACAATTTCTAGCAGGCAAGAGAGGGTCATGCAACTTTGACTGAAGCACTCAAAATTCTCTCCGTGGCCCCTTCAATAAATAACGAACAGTCCCTAGATTGCTGCTGGGCTATATGTCTTGGTTCATGTCTGTTAACAACTCATTGCCATCAAACACATAGCCTATCTGGGTTGCATCCATTACAAACAAACATGCAGTGTGAACGTCTGGGATTGGGGAGAGCACTAAATGCTCTAAACCGAATAAGCACGTAAGTCAAACCTTTAAATGAAAATAACTCTTTAATAATAATAAAAAAAATTAAAACGCTTAATGAAGTAAACTTCAAAAATCGTTTATCGCCTGTAACTCCGTGATAACAGGACGTAACAGGAAGGCATTTGGCTGAGCAAAGGAGGTTAATATGCTCTATATTTTGTCCAAATGATGTCTGTCTATCATCGTTGCACCTCGAGAAAAGCAGAATGTTTAATTTGTCCCCTGCGTTTCTTCTAACGGCTGCAAACGGGATTCACTCCAAATATTTCTTTATTAGGGCAGGCCAGGCATATTTCTGGCTATTAAATTATTTCTAAACCAGTCTGCTAAAGTCTGTAGTGAAGTCTGTGTAGGGTTTTCCAGGCTCCATTTCTTTTACTGAGACACCCTGCTCACTTGAGCCATCTACCGGGTTGTTTGGGTTGTTGCAGTCTCACTGGAAAAAATACAAATTAGAGTCGATATGGATACACAGGATCCCACGCTGACCCCATGAGTGAAGCTGGCCAAGTCGAAGCACTGCCCACTGTAAATAAACTTGACTTGACTTGAACTAATCACCAACTGCTGCAAATCTGGGTTGCATAGAGTCAACCAATTTCTGGCACCTATGAACAGGTATTTCTGCCGAGAATGAATGAATCACATTCCACAGTTCCTGTGATTTTTAGGGTTTTGCTTCAGAAAGTTTCCAAAGGGATTGAGCTGGCCACTCCATTACCATAATCCTTTATGTCTGGAACCAAGATTTTGCTCACTTACTTGTGTGTCTGGGGTCGTTGTTAAAAACCCCCTTTTCAGGGGCATTTCCTCTTCGGTATATGGCAACATGATCTCTTCATGTATTTTGATGAGTTCAAACTGATCCTTGACCCTGGTATACAATACACAAGTCTAACACCAGTCTTTGAAAAACATCCCCATAGACCATGAATTTTTCATCATGCTTCACAGTAGCCTGGGTGCCATTCCGAACTAAGTCCCGCCCACAACATTTGAGGTCGGGAAGTTCGGTCTGGCATTGTTCCATTGTGGTGGAAGTATGCTCGCCCTACATGTATATCGGACGGACCAATCAAATCAGGCTTTACGATGATGGACAGGTGAGCAACAGCGCCTGGTCTATCACGTCATCTGAGCACGCTTTGATTAGGCTTACTGTATGTTTGGGGGGGGGGGGTTTACGGCGTGACACATGAAAAGTCCATAACAGCATAACTAAGCCATCGCACGCAAGACTGGGGTCACACGAGGACACAGCAGGGTGGTCCATTCCAAACGTATAAAAAAACGTATGTTTTAAGTCTAGACTTAAAAATAGGGAGGGTATCTGCTAATCGAATTGAGGAAGGGAGATTATTCCAGTGGAGGGGTGCGCGATAGCAGAAAGCTCTGCATCCTACTGTCGTTTTTGAGATTCTTGGAATTACAAGAAGGCCAGTATTCTGTGATTGTAGTGGTCTGGGCGGGTTATATGGGACTAGGAGATCTTTAATATATTCTGCTGCCCGGCTTTGTATGTTAGAAGTAATATTTTGAAGTCAATGCGACTATATATTCATATTTTTTAGTTCTAGTGAGTGTGCGAGCAGCTGCGTTTTGTATAAGCTGTAAGCTCTTTAGACAGGTACACCTATGCAAAATAGCAGTGCTCCCTGTTCCTTGTTCCTGGTCCTTGTTTCCTGTACCCTGTTTAAAGAGCTCTCTTATATATATACACACACACACACACATACACACTAGAGAGAGCGCAGAGATATAAAATCCAAACCTGGGGCCGGATTCACAAAGCATTCTTAAGACAAAAATACTTCTTAAGTGGTGCTTTCTTCTTATATTTTGTCTTAAGAACAAATTTAAGAAGATTTGATGATTTGATATTCATGAATAAAGTTCTTATGTTTTTTCTTAACTTTCTTCTTAAGATGTTTCCTAAGAAAACACTTAAGAACAAATGAGATTCTTGAAAACAAAGTTCTTACATTTTTTCTCAATTTTCCTCGTAACTTTAAGACAACCCTGCACCTGTCTTAAAAATGTTACAGTGTAAAGTTGAGCCTCTTAAAGTCAACACATTTAACCATTTTAGACAGCTTGTTTGAAATAGCAGTCTTTATTATGTGTACTTACAATATATAAGCTTAACAGCTTACCATTTATTGCTAGTTTCAGCTTGCTGCTATTGTTTTCGGTAAGCCCTCTGTCTACTGAAAACTGGCATAACCGAAGGGTTCTTGGCAGCATGTGACGAACATGTTTCATTTCTTAAACACAAAATCCATGGAAATTACTACATTTTCTAGTAAATATTGCACATTTCAACCTAGAAATACCTAGGGTATTGTGTCCGTATAGGTGACAAAACCACACAAATAGTCAGCAATTGTGTTGGTGTTCCACAGGGCTCTACATTAGTCCCCTCATTGTTTAGTTTGTACATAAATGACCACCCTGAAGTTTGCCCACCTTCTGTAACTTGTCAGATGTATGCTGACGACACGGTCATCTAGGGTTGGGCACCGAAACACGGTTCTAATATGGCACCGGTGCCGATGCAAACGGTAGTAACTGCATCAAATAACAACGTGGATTTCGGTGCCTCATTTCAGTGCTTAAATAGCGTTTTTTTGGGGGTATTTTTTATACGAGGCATCACTGCATGTCATGCGCCATCTCTAACGTCTTGCTCTGATAGCAACACATCCATATACAGTTATCTAAGATAAACACTGTATAAACCAGAGGGGTGCACCATATAGGCGAAAGTGGACAGTGTTTGACAGCTTCATGGAGCCCAAGTAGCTTACTTTAAAGCGATATTGCGAGCTCCTGTCAAAATCTAGCAGTGGGCCTAACTACACACAAGCAAAAGGCTATGAAAGCACATCAATTCACATGTAACTTCAGATGTAACTACATCTTGTATTTGTAAATTGAAATAGGAATGCATTGTGTTACCATTATCATTTGCACATTTTACGACAGCCACAGATGCAGGGAGTTGCATGGCATCCCCAGCCCATCCCCATCCGGCAATTCCCCAGCTATAATGGCTATAATCTGTATAAATAAACCTAGATTTCCATTTTGCTAAAATACATGCCCTGAATTAGGCTACAAATACAGCTGCTTGGGCAGAAAAATGATCTGGGAGAGAATGAGATCCAAATCAAATTGATTCACTACAGTAAATTACTTCCTACTAGCCTGATGAACCAGACCCACATTATAAAGTAGGGTCTGGGGACTCACCGTTCACAGTGCTCAGTCTGAGGGGTGGGATAATCGGTTGTCTGTGTAAATTCCCTGCACACAATAGGATAGCGCTACAACTCATTAGTCCCATGTGTTTTCCCAGCAGCGGAGCTAGTTGGCTAGTTCAAACTTTTGCCAACTTAAAAAAAGCTTAACTCGTGTCACGCTATTCGCAAACAGCAACATCTTGGTTTTCAAGTAGCAGGGAATTGATGCCAAACTGTTTCAACTCTGTCATCAATCATTATGTTAAGCCTGCCTAACGATTCTATACACGATGTGATTGACCCTAGCGAAGATTAATTTTTCCAGCTTGCAAGCCAACGGAGAGTTGCTAGACTAGCCCGGGCAGCACGGGTGCGTCTAGATTTCTATGCTAACTTCCTACCTCTCCGGACCCCAAATGCTTAGATGAGCCATCAACAAACAATATTAGGTAAGGATTTGACAAAGGTAAAAACACCAACTACAGCTTCTTTTGTTAAAAAATTATAAAATAAAGATGTTTTTTTAATACTTCAAAATAACAAATGAACCTTACATTTTTCAGTAGCCATAGGTATGTAGATTTGAACAAAATCTGGTTTGGTTCTTAACGGAAGCATTTAATGCCTTCAAAATCCGTTTTGTTCACCATGCTGGGAGTTTGGTGCTGGGCTGGTGGGTGCCTATTTCCGCCCACTCACACAGCACATCAGCGGTTAGACTGAGAATTCTCGTCACAAAATCAAAATTCCACTGGAGCTCCAAGCAGATTTGTACACGCAGCCTTACAGCACTGTTTATAGGTCTTCAAGTCACAGTAAAATGTAATTTTTGGTAAATAGCTAATTTAGATACACTTGGGTATGGGTGCTTACATTTCTTTAGGAATCAGCCATTTTGGTTTGTATAGAAATGACTATTAAGAGACACATACACATAAAAGGGCAGAAATAGGTGACGTTCTGATAGAAATGTTGGAGCTAGGTTTAGTGTACATAGAGAAAATTTAACATCAATCATGCACAAGTCACATGTGTGAAGGTTAATTAACACATGCTGATATGTAGATGTAAGATGTCAAGTTTTTACTTGTAGAAGCAGTAAATCCTTCATATGGGACATGTACAGTGAGTGGCTGTAACAACACAATGTCAGCACAAGCTAACACTCCACTTGCAGCTGCTGCCAGACTTCCTGCACGGAATCATTCCTCTTGGTACTGGATCTAGATAAATAAGCCACTGGTCTGTGTTGACCACCATGCCTTTGACATAACGCCCCAGACATGTACCCTGCTTTTTTCACACACAAACAAGTCAACAAGTCATAGTCAACAAGTCATAGGCAAGAGCAGAAGCAGAGGCTGCCTGTTTTAAATATGTAAATGTCTTAATATCACGATCGTCAAGTCACATTTGTCAGTCAAATTTTTATGCATTTGCAAACTTGAGAGAAGAATGCTGAAGTACAAAAGTAGAGAAGATTTGCTTTTTGTCACAAAAGTCACAAACTCCTCCTGTTGTGCAGAGGAGAAAACCTGTCAAAGACTTAAAAAGCACCACTTTTGGAAAAAATATGTCTTTTGTGATAATAATAAATAAACCAATACAAGGTGTGTTGGACATAATGTAATATTTGGCATTTACACATACCTCAACTAAATTAAAAAATCCACATGGGGATAAGAATATTGAGTTTTCAAACAAATATCTCAGACCAGATGTCAGGTCTACTACAGCTGCAAAGTAACTTTACTTGTAATCACGATGGCTATTTAAACATTCTGAACTGCATGTCCTAATTCAGGGATCGGCAACCCGCGGCTCCGGAGCCGCATCTTTGATCTCTCTGATGCGGCTCAGCTTTTGAAATTAATTAATCACTTGACTCTGTAACCGGAGCTGCACAATATCGTTACATTCGCGGTTCGTTGCCATGTCAATATCAAATAAAATCACCGATTTTGCTCCATTTCAGTCAACGAGAACACTTTGTTGATTTGTGCGCTTGCTGTAGGCTAGATAAGGAAAATGTCAAAAAGGAAACGTCAGCGACCACAGCTTGCGAGCGCGAAAGAAGCGGGCTGAAATGGGAAAGTTTCCATCCGAAGACTGATTCTGAAAACGCTAAATGAACTGCCCGTTATAGGCCTATCACACACTGGAACGAGTTAGTATTGCTGTGTTAACCATGTTCGGTTCCACTTGCATGTGAGAAATCTCTCACATATGAAAATATAAAGACAAACCTGCGCTCACGTTTAAGGGCAGTTTAGACAAAACTGTCACATCCATAACCCCAACACAATGCCATGGTATTTAGTTGCCGTTATGGATATGACAGTTTTGAGTGGAGTTGCCCTTAAATGGTGACAGCCTCAATTCTTGCATGAAACTTCGCCTCACTGAATATGAGCCAGCCAGACTCCAAGGCCTTCACCAAATCTCTGGTAGGCCTAATGTTCAATTTCGCCAATGACATGTCAACGAAAATTGAGTGTTGTGTTGTTAACTATGTTACTTTGCATTCAAGGGACACTGGAAAAATAGGGGGTGGTGTTTAGCCTACATGGGAAGCCTAAGGCCTATACTTCTGTCATTCCACTTTACATTTCAAGTTACTTGCACATTAAAACTAGTAGAAAATGTATAGGCTATTTAAAAATCCTCTGTTGAATGAAACTGTACAGTATGTTAACTGTAACTGTATGTTAAATATCCAAACTTTTTCTTGTAACAGTCTTTATGTGGCTCTTCAGAGATTAAAAAAAAAAAAAAATTTGGTAAAAGTGGCTCTCCAGGCAAAAAAGGTTGCCGACCCCTGTCCTAATTGGTACCATTTTTCTAAGTATTCAGAATCCGGGGTCTCATGAAAAGATGTAATAAATCACAAAATGCAAGCATTCTGGAGTTTCCTTACCTCCCTGGACTGAGACTGGAGAAGTTTAATACCAAACTAGGTTGTTTGCATTTGTGTCCATGCTGGTCAAGTAAGTCTGGAAAAACAAAGCTGATGGTTTTGATGAAACTCTGTCAACTCAAAAAGCCAGTATAGTACAACATTTTAAACAATGCAGGTGATTACACATTTTGAATTATTTCAGGGATTTTTTTTAAAGGTAATTTACTACAATTGGATGAACATAAGGTCACAGTGACCTTGACCTTTGGCCACCAAAATCTTACAAGATCTATTTAGACCTCTCTCTGACTGTCACCATGGTCTTACAATGAATGATGCCACCAGGCTACCTGTGTGCTAGCCCAGCTGATGGTGTTTGGGCTGGTATTACACAGCTCCATCCCACTACCTCTCTTCCTGCTGCAGATGTCTTCTGCCAAATGCTGAGAAAGGCTTGGAATACTACTGGCTGAGCACCACCATTTATCGCAGGTTGCAGAAGACTGGCTAAGGCATCATACCCACCAGAGACTGGGTTGGGGGTTATGCCACCAGTAAAGGGAAATGGCTGCTCTAACTTCCCTTGGCCCATCAAGATAGATAGATAGATACTTTATTGATCCCCAGGGGAAATTCAAGGTCTCAGCAGCAGCATACATACAACACAAACACATTCTTTAACAGCAGAAAGAGTAATTAAAGTATATAATATAAAAACACAACTAAGCAGTAAGGACAGTAGAAGATAAAGAATATGCTAAATATACTAAAATACAAATTATACTAACACTTAATACAATATATAAAAATATATACTAAAATACAAATTACAAAAATACAGATTATACTAACACTTAATCTAAATCAATTCTAAAAACAGTATCCACATAGTGGTGATTAATAAATCAGAGGCTTTGCAATGACTGAGGCAGGGACTGAGCCTGTGATTCTCTGTGCATAGTAAGGTATGGTAAGGTGCTCTGTGTGAATGAGTGTCATGGTGGTAGTGCAATGGTGATAGTGGTCATGGTGATAGTGCAAATGAGTAAGTCAAGAGTGCAACAGTGCAGAAATAAAGTAATGTAAAGTCTATATATCTATATATTTAACTATTTAAGAAAATGTATAAGTGTGGCCACAGTTCGGCTGTGGCATGGAGGGGGGGGGGTTATGCATATGTGCTGATGTGCTAATATAGCACGCAAACAGTGAGGCATAAAGACAGTGGTACAAGTGGC
Source organism: Alosa alosa (assembly GCF_017589495.1). Classification (NCBI taxonomy): domain Eukaryota; kingdom Metazoa; phylum Chordata; class Actinopteri; order Clupeiformes; family Clupeidae; genus Alosa; species Alosa alosa. Next base: position 23,715,108 of record NC_063210.1, on the reverse strand, counting down.
TAGTGGACAGACAGTACCAAACATGGAGGGGGTGAAGAGGCAGACAGACTATGCAGAGAAGTCTATCTCTCCTCTTCCCTTAAGTGAGGCATTGAACAGTTCAATGGCCCTGGGGACAAATGACTTTCTCAGTCTGTCAGTTGTGCAAGGCAGTGAGATGAAGTCTCCAGCTGATCAGGCTCTTCTGCTTAACAATAGTGCTGTGGAGTGGGTGACACTCATTGTCCAAGATGTTGATCAGTTTGTTCAGGGTCCTTTTGTCAGATAGTGAAGTGATGCAAGGATGACAGCCGACCCACACTGCCCTCGGAGGAAGTGCGACAAGACTGATCACCTGGCTTGTAAGGCTTATAACGCGTCCCCTCATGCTGCTCGGTCTGGAAATGCCTTGGCTATCCTTTAAGCTGCTGTTAGGAAAACTGCTAGTGCGAGTGACCAGGACACCAAGGACCTCATAGATGCTGCCTTGTCTGCCCTTGCCCAGCTAACTCGGGATGTAGGCTTGGCCATGTCCTCAGTTATTCTCATAGACAGGACTGCTCTCCCTGAGAACATCAAAAGGGAGCTCGTAAATATGCCGATACAGCCTGGGAATGTGTTCCATCCCAACTCACAGACCATACTGAGTAAGGCTTAGTCATCATTGCATGCTTGTGAGAGTGTTAACCCTTAAAGGAGTACCGTCACACCGGTGTGACGGGAATGTTGAGAAATGAACATTCTAAAGAATATCTGGGTTCATTGAATTCAACATAGAATTTTAGAACCTTCAATTGTTGCGGAACTTAGTATGTTCAAAAACCTACACCTTTAAGGGTTAAAAGGGCATTCCAGTGCCCCGTGCCTAGAACGGGCAACCGTCAGCACATACATTTGGAAACACCAGGAGCCCTGGTCGGGTTACATACACCAGAGAGCCAACAGGCAAGGCCCTGTCCAGACTGTACATTACCAAGGGCAATGTCTACCCCAGTCAGTGGCAAGTCGGGTGGCCCAAAGTGGACGCCGCCTCAGGGGTCCAAAAACCCGAGGGGGCCATACATAGGATTTCTGGGGCAGTCGCTGAGGCTTACTCCCAGCTATGCCTGGTCAGTTGGGAGAAAGATAATTCAGAACCTTGGGTACTGGAGACAATTGCAAGGGGTTACAGACTCCAGTTTTGGCAGCGACCTCCACCTTTTTCTGGGTTCCATCTTACACAGTAGAGGACCCAGTTCAGACAAACACTTTAGCGGAAGAAGTGGCAACACTGCTTCAGAAAGACGCCATAGCCAAAGTGTGCACCAGCAAATTATTCAATGTATTTCCTTGTCCTGAAAAAAAGACTGCACCACATTTTAAACCTCCGCCGCTTGAAAATTCACATGAAAATCTTGCCAGGCGAGTGGTTCACCATGATCTACTTAAAAGATGCCTACCTCCATGTCCAAATTTGTCGGGAACATCGGCCATTCCTCCATTTTGCCCTCCAAGGGCAGGCACACCAATTTCAGGTCCTGCCATTTGGCCTCTCCTTGTCTCCAAGGGTATTCACCATCACATTCGGTCTCTTGGCTTCCAGGTTAACTTGAAAAAATATTACTTGAATCTAAGGCAGGAATTGTCCTTTTAGGCTTCTAGGTCTGCTGACCAACTCCAGCTGGTTGTGCCTCGTTCTAGGCTAAAGAGCAGAGGGGACCGGGCTTTTGCGGTGATTGCACCAAAGCTCTGGAACGAAGCTGCCCCAACATATACGCCCTGGCTCCCTCCTTTTGAGTGTTTTAAATCTCACCTAAAAACCCATTTTATGCCCTGGCGTTTAACACAGTCTGATTGTCTTATGTATTTATTTGTTTGTTTGCCTGTAAATATTGTTATCATCACTTCTTGTTGTACTAACTTGCCTGTCCAGCACTTTGGTCAGCTGTTGTTGTTTTTAAAGTGATTTATAAATAAACGTGACTTGACGTGACTTGACTTGTACGGACAGACAGCTTTACTGCTATCTACCACGTCAATCACCTGGGGGGCACAAGATCTTAGTGTTGCCTCAAGGTCTTTCCATGCCTGGCCTTGCTAAGAGCGTTTTTTTTTTATCCCCAGTGTGCTGAACCAAGCAGCGGATCTCCTCTCCAGGATTGGGCCTCTTCCAGGAGAGTGGAGACTGCACCCAGAGGTAGTCACAAGTTTGCATCGAGAGAGACGACCCATTGTCAGATGTGGTTGTCCCTGAGTCATTCGTGCAGCCCACTGGGGCTGGATGCACTCTCACGAGTGGCCGGAAGGATTGTTATACGCCTTCCCTCCAATACCTTTGATTCCACAGGTATTGGACAGAATCTGGGGTCCTACAGATTTCTATTAGTGGCTCCACGGTGGCCGGCAAGACATTGGTTCCCGGCTCTCTTCTGCACCTTGTTCCCCTCCTCAGTCCCTGCCTCAAGAGTTAAATCAGTCTGTTCGGGAGACTATAAGCAATGCTAGGGCACCCTCCACCCATGCAAACTACCAAAAGTGATGGATGTTGTTCTCTACCTCCTTGTTCCTTCAGTCCCTCTTGGATGCAAGGGGGGATGGTCAGGGGGGCATAAGGGGGCGGTGCCCCCTCAAATAAAATCTGACCACCATACAGGCTATTATGTTTCTATTTTGTTGTTATTATGACCCGCTTACTGCGCCGGCGGTCATATAGGTTTAGTCAGATTTTTTTTTTTTTCTTTTTTTTTTTTTCTTTTTCGCGATGCCCAAATTTCCATCAAGGATTCCAGGACACTGAAAAGACTGGGGTACACGAAACTTGGTGGGCATGTAACCCCACATGGATAGCATGGAACCATCGTTTTTCGTTTTGATCTGTAGCCCCCTGGCTGGACTGGACCCCGAAAAGGAGGGTAGGGCAGACACAGTTTTCTGTGAATATCTCGAGAACCGTAGGGTTTAAGAGGACCATTTTTTTTGTATGTTGATCTCAAGGGGCCATGTCAACCCATTCCATAACCACTCATTTCATGTATAGCCACCTAGTTAAACACAAAAAGTAAAATTAGGTGTTGTAATCGCAGGTATCTGTGACCTAACATAGTCAAAACTGCACAAAATTGAAGTGTAGGATCATTATGACACCCTTTGTATGCACGCCAAGTTTCGTGGAATTCCGTTCATGGGGGCCACAATAAATTAATTTATGTTACTATACACCAACTGGCCTGTAGGTGGCCGGAGACAGTTTTCTGTGAATATCTGAGAACCGTTGGGCCTAGGAGGTCCACCTTTTCATGTATGTTGGTCTTAAGGGGCATGTCAACCCATCCCATTACCACTTATTTCATGTATAGCACCACATAGTTAAAAAATTAAAAGCAAAAAAAATTAGGTGTTTTCATCACAATATCTCTGGCTGACAAGGGCAAAACTGCACGAAATTAAAAGTGTAGGATCATTATGACACCCTCCGAATGCATGCCAAGTTTTGTGTACTTTCGTTCATGGGGGCCTTACAATAAAATAATGTATGTGTACATTTAGTGACGTACACCAACAAGGATTCCGGGACACTGAAAGACCGGGCACATAAAACTTGGTGGGCATGTAACCCCACATGGATAGCATGGAACCCGTTTTTCGCTTTGATCTGTAGCCCCCGCTGGACTGGGCCCCCGAAAGGAGGGAGGGCAGACACAGTTCTCTGTGAATATCTTGAGAACTGTAGGGACTAGGATGACCATTTTTTTTTCCTTATGTTTGTCTCCAGGGGTCATGTTAACCCATTTCATGTGCACACATGTGCACAAACAGATACACACACACACACATACATTCACAGTAATCATAATGCATGACACATACTCACACAGTAGACATATGTACGCTTGCATGCACAGGCACATACGCAGGCACACACACAAGCACACACACACACACACACACACACACACACATAACATAAACATGTACATGCACACATGCACACAATTCAAGAATTTCTCAGAATTATGAACAGGCAAGATGGAGGTGGGGTTGTATAAAATGAATTTTACATGTGAAATCTATGAACTAATCATGTTTTGGTACTTGTTGTCTAGCAGATATCAGTGAGAATTGAGTGTGGATAATGCAATTTAGTGAGACAGTTAGAATCATATAGGCCTTCCAGCGTGATTTATTTTTGTGGAAAAAATGTGCTGGACTGGGCGGCGGTCATATTTTGTACCGCTCTGCGGTACATCTAGTTTCACTTAGATCTTCTTTCGTTAGTTAGGCTACATGCAGCAGCATAAAACTCACACAGCCTCTCCTTGCTCCACTCTCACACACACACAACGGAGACTCCACTCCATGGCCTAGGCTAGCCTCATTAGCGGAGGGAGCGGGGGTGCAGTCGCTCCGGGCCCACGGCTGCCACGACCCACGACCGCAAAAGGGGTCCACCTTTGGCCAAATCTATCTTGCTGAATTGTTGTATATAACGTTGCTTATTTGCACTGATTGCTGGGGGAGGGGGGGGAACGCTACGCCTACTAAAGATGCCGCTGGTCAAGTGCGCTCACAATGGGAGCTCGTATGTCATATGCTGTAAATTAAAAAGCCCGCAACAGGCATTCTCCCTCTCACGCTACACTGCTGTGTTTTAAAACCGAAACTGATGCCACAGCTGGTCTGGGTTTGCTGAATTAGCCTAGGCTACAGGCTGCATTTATTACAGAAAATTAAGCGACAGCAAGTAGGCCTAGTCTACACTGTTTACAGATAGGAGCTTAAGTTTACCGTGACAACAGCTGTCACTAGTTCACATCGTCATAGGCTGTGCACGAGTAAACGGTAAAAAAAGTTATGAAAGCCTACCGCAAGCCTCTACCCTTTTGGGTGTGTTAATAGAGCTGTAGGTGCACTTAGTTGTTAGCGACTGACCAGGTTGCTTTTTAAAATTAAATGTGTTTCTTAATGAGTTTTCTATACTTTCTCCAAACCAATCAGGTTTTAGGCCCAATTATTCCACCATTACTGCTCTCACTAAATTTGTTAATGATGTTACATCTTCTTTGGACAATAATATGTCCACTGGAGCAATATTTATAGATCTTACCGAAGCGTTTGATCTCATTGATCACTATATTCTCCTTGATAAATTACATAACATTGGTCTTTCTGAACAGTCCATTTTATGGTTTCATTTCTTTCGACAAAAACCACCAGAAGTCACCATTTAAGAAGTATTTTTTTTGCGCGCGGGAGGGGGGTGCCTCTTACGATCAACAGCACCGCAGCTGGAAAATATTCTAGGGGAAACACTGTTTTTGCTAGAACTTGTAGACTACCACACAGTTGCTTTATGTTATTTCAGGTTAGTTTGCAACAACATAGAAGTTTAACCAAAGTCCTTAGCTGCTACCTAGCTAACAAACATCACTAGCAATTCCCATTCACTTTTCGTTTACTGTGCTAATGTTAGTTAGCGCGGTTAACGGGCAAAAATCTGAAGTCAGATAGCTGCCTATGCGAGCACATAAAGAATAAAATTGAGCAGTTTCAGGGATCAAGAGCGTAAATACAGAAACTGAGGGGTGAAACATAATCTTGTTGTGAATAAAACTGTTATCACAACTGTAACAATTATGATTGAGAGCACAGAAATAACGTTCGCATCGGGCCGCTCACTGGCTCTGTCTTCTGCCTGCTCTCGCTTTCAAAACTTATATGCTCTTGGTGTAATTTTTCCAACCGGAAACACGTCATGGATTAAGGCTAAATCAGACGATGTAATTGATAATTCATTTAATAATATATAATTCAACTTAACATCAATAGCACTAGCACCTATTCTTGTGAAGCAGAAGCATTTGGTGTACTTGAACTCGCCATATCGATCGATGGGTGTCGATCCTCTGATCGAGCTTTAATCCATGACATGTTTTAGGTTATGTGACATGTATGTTCCTTGTGTGCCGTGTTTATGAATGGTGTGTTTTGCCCTGCCTGTATAGGGGTAGGTTTGAACAAGAATGGCCTTCATTCACTAACCCTAGGTAACTTTACCCCTGTAAGCATGTTCGCCTGCCCCGCTTAAATTTGAACTACATTTCACTTGTAAGAAATAAAGATTGTAATTTTCTTATAAAATTGACTATGTGTTGTGGTGGTGTAACTGGGATCACCTGGTTGGGTGTCATCAACTGGTGATACCATTACTTTTAGGCTACAACATTGTTTCATTTGGCCCCACATACCCTAGGCCAGGCTACACATCACCTTTTCCAAACGCAATTACGCCAATGCAAAGTAGCAGTGGTCCCTGTTCCTTGTTCCCTGTCAAATACCTCTCTTTATACACATACACACACACACACACAGTAGAGAGATCATAGAGATATAAAAAGCCAAGAGACAAAGAGAGCTCTATATTGAAAATCCAGTGAGAACAAGCCACAGCAAGGCACACAGTAAGTTTTTCCTGATTCCTTTACTAACCATTTTCATGGGGAGTAGTAGATTTTGTGGTAACACTTCAGAATAACTACACACAATTACTCATTTATGAAGCATTAAGTTAAAAGCACCTGGAAACCATGCAAACATTTCTGTATTATTTTACTACACACTGTTAAGCATTTATTAAGCATTTGTAAACTGTTATTAATTGCTTTGTTCCTCGTTCATAAAGCATTATTCCTACATTAATTCTCATCTGTAAAGCATGTGTACACAGTTATTAATGGTTTGTTCATAGTAAATATGCATATCTATATTATATTAATTAATTGATTGTTTTAATTATACTTGGCAGAGGGTAGTTTAGTGGATAAGGAGTTGGGCTAGCATGCAATAGCCTGAAGATTTGGGGTTCAATTCCCGGCTTTTACCATATAAAGAGTTAAATTGTCCAAATTTGAATGCATGAAGTACAGTCTGAAAAACTATCACACAGAACAATGTATTTTACTACATTTTCTTTGAGTTGATTTGCATTTAATATGAGTAATCCTCTTGAAATTAGAGGTATATCCTAATTTGCATATTTAAATATTAAATTACAGATAACTTGTAATACACTTTTTTTCCATATTAATGTAAGTAATCAACTGGGGAAGTTTCATAGTGATATCTGCTATTTTTTTTTTTACCCTATTCACCTGTAGTGTCTCGCCTTGTATTCAACACATTGAACAAGAAAGGGTTAATATACAAAATTGCCCAAGGGATATCACTGGGCACCCCCCTAAATCTTAAAGAGGTACACCTAGTCTACAAGATTCTGCAAAAAAAAAAAAAACTTTAACCGACAAAACCAGGTCTGACCCCATGGCTGCTGGACTTCTTGGGAATCTAATTAAGGTGCATGGTATCCTGAACAACAAGAAAAACCTGAACATTTTCAAAGGAAATCTGTGATCTCTGACAAAACACTAAAAAAGTTGGTCATGATTGAATCATTCATCAGGTCAATGAACCAAAACAACGTCCAGATCAAAACAAATATGGTTTACTGAACACAAAATCAAGTTTCGCCATTGCCATCTCAGTCCCCCCGATCTAAACTCCATAGAAAAATAGTGGGGTGAGTCAAAGAGAAGAATGCACAAGTGTGGACCTAGGAATCTGGACGATCTGGGAGATTTTGTAAAAAGACTAACGGTCTTAAATCTCTTGCTTTGTATTCTCCGAACTTTATGGGGTGTCATAGCTGAATATTACAAGCTGGGTTTTTGTTTTTGCAAAGGGAGGCTTAAGAAGGTATTGTAAGCAGGGGTGCCAATAATTGTAAGCAACGTGGTTTTATTATGTGATTTATGTGATTTTCCTTTTTCTCAAAATAAATTTGCTTCCCTTTCAAGTTTGGATTTTTCCTATTTTTTTTTCAAATAAATAAGTTAATCAACTTTAGCATGAGGTGCCAACAATTCTGGAGGGTACTGTATATGTGTTTATGCATTGTTGCATTTGCATACACACACAGTCTCATCAATCCAACCATAATGATTTGTGGGAATGTGACACCTGCCCCTCCCCTGCAGGGAGAGGGTAGTCCAACTGCAACTCTGACTCTCACCCTCATTCAAACCAGGCAGACAAGAAAGTCCAATGTGTTTTCTTTTTTGCATTGTAAATGATCACAGCTTATTGATGTGGGTAGGGTTGGGTTGGGTTGGGTAGAATGGGGGTTCTTTTGAAGTTCCTGGATCCTTGTCTAAATGGTTTCCTTTCTTGAGAGAGGAAACCACAACAATAGTAAATATAGTAGGCTAACCCTCTGTGTTGCGCCAGATGTCTGCTATTGTAAATGTGGATTTTATGTTTAATTAATTAATCCTATGAGGTTGATTAAACAAATATTAGACATAACATAAAAGGCCCTAGCCAGGATTTTTTCAAAATAGCCAAGCTCGACTCTACATTCGCCTTGGCAGTCAGAAGTGTCTGCAACCATTGGTCTCGTTGGCTATTTTTACTTAGTAAATGAAATGAAATGAAAGAAATACCAAGGACATGACCTCAGTGTCCTCTATGGTAAATATGGCCATACTCTTGAGATAAACAGATGCATCTAAAAAAATAGAATATTGTGGAAAAGTGTTTTGGTTTAAGTTATAAAATATGTTATAAATAAATATAAATAAAATAAACAAATCGATGGTTCTATGTCACTGTTGGCAATATGATCATGATACCTTTTATATTCCAGCCCTCTCTATGGTTTAATATTGCATAGGCATATATTATTTATTTTGGACCATGCATTTGTGGATAGGCTATTGAACTTTATGTGAGATGCGTGACACTGCATTGCGTTTGTTAACTCCATAGAAAAAATAGTGGGGTGAGTCAAAGAGAAGAATGCACAAGTGTGGACCTAGGAATCTGGACATGTCACTGGACATATTCTTTGAGTTGATTTGCATTTAATATGAGTAATCCTCTTGAAATTAGAGGTATATCCTAACTTGCATATTTAAATATTAAATTACAGATAACTTGTAATACACTTTTTTTCCATATTAATGTAAATAATCAACTGGGGAAGTTTCATAGTGATATCTGCTATTTTTTGTTTTACCCTATTCACCTGTAGTGTCTCGCCTTGTATTCAACACATTTAACAAGAAAGGGTTAATATACAAAATTGCCCAAGGGATATCACTGGGCACCCCCCTAAATCTTAAAGAGGTACACCTAGTCTACAAGATTCTGCAAAAAAAAAAAAAAACTTTAACCGACAAAACCAGGTCTGACCCCATGGCTGCTGGACTTCTTGGGAATCTAATTAAGGTGCATGGTATCCTGAACAACAAGAAAAACCTGAACATTTTCAAAGGAAATCTGTCGATCTCTGACAAAACACTAAAAGTGGGTCATGATTGAATCATTCATCAGGTCAATGAACCAAAACAATCGTCCAGATCAAAACAAATATGGTTTACTGAACACAAAATCAAGTTTCGGCCATTGCCATCTCAGTCCCCTGATCTAAACTCCATAGAAAAAATAGTGGGGTGAGTCAAAGAGAAGAATGCACAAGTGTGGACCTAGGAATCTGGACGATGACCAATTCTGGAGGTACTGTATATGTGTTTATGCATTGTTGCATTTGCATACACACACACAGTCTCATCAATCAACCATAATGATTTGTGGGAATGTGACACCTGCCCCTCCCTGCAGGGAGGGGTGAGTCAACTGCAACTCTGACTCTCACCCTCATTCAAACCAGGCAGACAAGAAAGTCCAATGTGTTTTCTTTTTTGCATTGTAAATGATCACAGCTTATTGATGTGGGTAGGGTTGGGTTGGGTTGGGTAGAATGGGGGTTCTTTTGAAGTTCCTGGATCCTTGTCTAAATGGTTTCCTTTCTTGAGAGATGAAACCACAACAATAATAAATATAATGAGGCTAACCCTCTGTGTTAGCCAGATGTCTGCTATTGTAAATGTGGATTTTATGTTTAATTAATTAATCCTATGAGGTTGATTAAACAAATATTAGACATAACATAAATGGCCCTAGCCAGGATTTTCAAATAGCCAAATCGACTCTACATTAGTCTTGGCAGTCAGAGAAGATGTCTGCAACTACGTGTCTCGTTGGCTATTTTACTTAGTAAATGAAATGAAATGAAAAGAAATACCAAGGACATGACCTCAGTGTCCTCTATGGTAAATATGGCCATACTCTTGAGATAAACAGATGCATCTAAAAATAGAATATTGTGGAAAAGTGTTTTGGTTTAAGTTATAAAATATGTTATAAATAAATATAAATAAAATAAACAAATGATGGTTCTATGTCACTGTTGGCAATATGATCATGATACCTTTTATATTCCAGCCTCTCTATGGTTTAATATTGCATAGGCATATATTATTTATTTTGGACCATGCATTTGTGGATAGGCTATTGAACTTTATGTGAGATCTCATTGACACTGCATTAGTTGTTAACTCCATAGAAAAAATAGTGGGGTGAGTCAAAGAGAAGAATGCACAAGTGTGACCTAGGAATCTGGACATGTCACTGGACATTTTCTTTGAGTTGATTTGCATTTAATATGAGTAATCCTCTTGAAATTAGAGGTATATCCTAATTTGCATATTTAAATATTAAATTACAGATAACTTGTAATACACTTTTTTTCCATATTAATGTAAGTAATCAACTGGGGAAGTTTCATAGTGATATCTGCTATTTTTTTTTTTTTTTACCCTATTCACCTGTAGTGTCTGCCTTTGTATTCAACACATTGAACAAGAAAGGGGTTAATATACAAAATTGCCCAAGGGATATCACTGGGCACCCCCTAAATCTTAAAGAGGTACACCTAGTCTATTAAAGATTCTGCAAAAAAAAAAAAAAAACTTTAACCCACAAAACCAGGTCTGACCCCCATGGCTGCTGGACTTCTTGGGAATCTAATTAAGGTGCATGGTATCCTGAACAACAAGAAAACCTGAACATTTTCAAAGGAAATCTGTCGATCTCTGACAAACACTAAAAGTTGGTCATGATTGAATCATTCATCAGGTCAATGAACCAAAACAATCGTCAGGGATCAAAACAAATATGGTTTACTGAACACAAAATCAAGTTTAGGCCATTGCCATCTCAGTCCCCTGATCTAAACTCCATAGAAAAATAGTGGGGTGAGTCAAAGAGAAGAATGCACAAGTGTGGACCTAGGAATCCTGGGACGATCTGGGGAGATTTTGTAAAGATCTAGCGGTCTTAAATCTCTTGCTTTGTATTCTCCGACTTTTATGGGGTGTCATAGCTGAATATTACAAGCTGGGTTTTGTTTTGCAAAGGGGAGGCTTAAGAAGGTATTGTAAGCAGGGGTGCCAATAATTGTAAGCAACGTGGTTTTATTATGTGATTTATGTGATTTTCCTTTTTCTCAAAATAAATTTGCTTCCCTTCAAGTTTGGATTTTCCTATTTTTTTTTTTCAAATAAATAAGTTAATCAACTTTAGCATGAGGTGCCAACAATTCTGGAGGTACTGTATATGTGTTTATGCATTGTTGCATTTGCATACACACACAGTCATCAATCCAACCATAATGATTTGTGGATGTGACACCTGCCCTCCCCTGCAGGAGGGTAGTCCAACTGCAACTCTGACTCTCACCTCCATTCAAACCAGGCAGACAAAGAAAGTCCAATGTGTTTTCTTTTTTTTTTTGTAAATGATCACAGCTTATTGATGTGGGTAGGGTTGGGTTGGGTTTGGGTAGAATGGGGTTCTTTTGAAGTTCCTGGATCCTTGTCTAAATGGTTTCTTTTCTTGAGAGAAACCACAATATTAATAAATATAGTAGGCTAACCCTCTGTGTTGCGCCAGATGTCTGCTATTGTAAATGTGGATGTTTAATTAATTAATCCTATGAGGTTGATTAAACAAATATTAGACATAACATAAAAGGCCCTAGCCAGGATTTTTCAAATAGCCAAGTCGACTCTACATTCTGTCTTGGCAGTCAGGAATGTCTGCAACTACGTGTCTCGTTGGCTATTTTTACTTAGTAAATGAAAATGAAATGAAAGAAATACCAAGGACATGACCTCAGTGTCCTCTATGGTAAATATGGCCATACTCTTGGGATAAACAGATGCATCTAAAAAAAATAGAATATTGTGGAAAGTGTTTTGGTTTAAGTTATAAAATATGTTATAAATAAATATAAATAAAATAAACAAATCGATGGTTCTATGTCTGTTGGCAATATGATCATGATACCTTTTATATTCCAGCCCTCTCTATGGTTTAATATTGCATAGGCATATATTATTTATTTTTGGACCATGCATTTTGTGGATAGGCTATTGAACTTTATGTGAGATCATTGACACTGCATTGGCGCTTTGTTAACTCCATAGAAAAAAATAGTGGGGGTGGAGTCAAAAGAAGAATGCACAAGTGTGGACCTAGGAATCTGGACATGTCACTGGACATATTCTTTGAGTTGATTTGCATTTAATATGAGTAATCCTCTTGGAAATTAGAGGTATATCTAACTTGCATATTTAAATATTAAATTACAGATAACTTGTAATACCTTTTTTTTCCATATTAATGTAAATAATCAACTGGGGAAGTTTCATAGTGATATCTGCTATTTTTTGTTTTACCCTATTCACCTGTAGTGTCTCGCCTTGTATTCAACACATTTAACAAGAAAGGGTTAATATACAAAATTGCCCAAAGGGATATCACTGGGCACCCCTAAATCTTAAAAGAGGTACACCTAGTCTACAAGATTCTGCAAAAAAAACTTTAACCGACAAAACCAGGTCTGACCCCATGGCTGCTGGACTTCTTGGGAATCTAATTAAGGTGCATGGTATCCTGAACAACAAGAAAACCTGAACATTTTCAAAGGAAATCTGTGATCTCTGACAAAACACTAAAAGTGGGTCATGATTGAATCATTCATCAGGTCAATGAACCAAAACAATCGTCCAGATCAAAACAAATATGGTTTACTGAACACAAAATCAAGTTTCGGCCATTGCCATCTCAGTCCCCTGATCTAAACTCCATAGAAAAAATAGTGGGGTGAGTCAAAGAGAAGAATGCACAAGTGTGGACCTAGGAATCTGGACGATAAATGATCACAGCTTATTGATGTGGGTAGGGTTCGGTTGGGTTGGGTAGAATGGGGGTTCTTTTGAAGTTCCTGGATCCTTGTCTAAATGGTTTCCTTTCTTGAGAGATGAAACCACAACAATAGGAAATATAGTAGGCTAACCCTCTGTGTTGCGCCAGATGTCTGCTATTGTAAATGTGGATTTTATGTTTAATTAATTAATCCTATGAGGTTGATTAAACAAAAATTAGACATAACATAAATGGCCCTAGCCAGGATTTTTCAAATAGCCAAGTCGACTCTACATTCGTCTTGGCAGTCAGAAGTGTCTGCTATGCTAACCATGTGACTTAGCTAAGTTAGCTAATCATTTTTAGCAGTTTTGCTTAAAATGCTAACTAGCATGCTAACATGCTAGCATGCTAACTATGCTAACCATGTGACAGTTACAATGGCTAAACAGTTAAAAAGTTCAGTAGTTTAAAGGGTTAAATTGTTTAACAGTAAAATATTATAGTGAGGACTTTTATTTTGAAACAGTTTTTGGCAGAGGAAGCAGTTGAACAGGATGCAGTCTTAATAGGGGCCAGTTTGTATGCTTAAAAGCCTGAGACTGGCAGTTGGTCCAGGTGGTCCGAACACCTGCCATAGGATTCTAATTGCTTAAATGGCCGTATTGTGATGTCATAATCATAATGTTAAGTCAATGGGGAAATTTTGATTAGTTTTTTAATTAATAGTTAAAAAAGTATAAAAGTTACAAAGCTATGAAAATACATAGCACCCATGTCCCAAGTAAGACCCGTAACATAGTTTTGAATGAAGTTTCTACGTTAAACGGTTGAAGCTGCATTAAGTGCGTTAGAAGAAGAAGAAGAAGAACTAGAAAAGCATTTCCTGAAGGAAATACAGTGCATGAAAATGCAAAAATATGATGTAAAATATCATACAGAGTAAAACAAACTATATTGGTTGCTAAGTAGATGAGGTTTAATATAGTTGGAATTACTGAACAGTTAAATAGGTGGATAGTTTAAATGGTTAAATTATTTAGGTAGATAGTTGACGATAACTAACAGTTGGAATGGCTCTAATGTTTGCTAGCAGTTATGTTAACTATGTTAACAAAGATAATAATGTTAACCAAGTTACTATGCTAACTAGCATGCTAACATGCTAACTATGCTAACCACGTTATTTAGCTAATCATTTTTAGCAGTTTTGTTAAAATGCTAACTAGCATGCTAACATGCTAACCATAATACTTAGCTAACATAGCTAATCATTTTTAACAGTTTTGCTAAAAAATGCTAACTAACATCTTAACTATGCTAACCATGTTACTTAGCTATCTTAGCTAATCATTTTTAGCAGTTTTGCTAAAATGCTAACTAGCATCTTAGCATGCTAACTATGCTAACCATGTTACTTAGCTAATCATTTTTAGCAGTTTTCTTAACAATGCTAACAATGTTAGCAATGTAACATGTGAACTATGTTAACCATGCTAACTAGCTACAGTGGGTAGGAGTCATAGTTGATGATAAGTAACAGTTACAATGGCTGAACAGTTAAAAAGTTCAGTAGTTTAAAGGGTTAAATTGTTTAACAGTGAAATATTGTAGTGAGGACTTTTATTTTGAAACAGTTTTTGGCAGAGGAAGCAGTTGAACAGGATGTGTAGTCTTAATAGGGCCAGTTTGTATGCTTAAAAGCCTGAGAATGGCAGTTGGGACAGGTGGCCCTGAACACCTGCCATAGGATTCTAATTGCTACTTGGCTCTATTGTGATGTCATCAGCCCATGTTAAGTCTATGGGGAAATTTTGAACAGTTTTAATTAATAGTTTAAAAGTATAAAAGTTACAAAGCTGAAAAATACATAGCACCCCATGTCCTAAGTAAGACCCACGTAACATAAGTTTGAATGAAGTTTCTCGTTAAACGGTTGAAGCTGCATTAAACGTGTTAGAAGAAGAATAAGAAGAAGCCTAGGGAGAACAGTACAGTGCATTTTTCATGCACTGTAACTAGAGAATGTAATTCCAGGAATTACGAGTGCATGAAAAAATGAAGCTAGGACAGACATAGCATAGCTTAATAAAAGTTGATAGTTTAGACGTAGACAGTTTAAAAGTTGAATGTAGATAGTTTAATAGACAGATAGTTTAATGAATGTTGAAAGTTTAAAAGTTATATGTAGATAGTTTAAAAGTTGTTGACAGACTGATAGTTTAATGTGTGTTGATAGACAAAATGGTTTAAAGGCTCTATATAGGTAGAATAGTTATTTCTATAATAGAGCAGTTGGAATGGCTCTAATGTTTGACCAAGTTACTTAGTTAACTTTAGCTCATGTTTTCTAGCAGTTTTGGAAAAAATGCTAACAATGCTAACATGCTAACTATGGTAACCATGACTTAGCTAACTTAGATAATCATTTTAGCAGTTATGAGGTAGATGAGGTTTTAAAAGGTTAAATTATTTTGCTAGGATAGATGAGGTTTAATATAGTTGGAATGACTGAACAGTTAAATAAGTGGATAGTTTAAAAGGTTAAATTATTTACTAGGTAGATGAGGTTTAATATAGTTGGAATGACTGAACAGTTAAATAAGTGGATAGTTTAAAAGGTTAAATTATTTACTAGGTAGATGAGGTTTAATATAGTTGGAATGACTGAACAGTTAAATAGGTGGATGGTTTAAAAGGTTTAATTATTTGCTAGGTAGATGAGGTTTAATATAGTTGGAATGACTGAACAGTTAAATAGGTGGATAGTTTAAAAGGTTAAACTATTTGCTAGGTAGATGATGTTTAATATAGTTGGAATGACTGAACTAGGTAGATGAGGTTTAATATTGTTGGAATGACTGAACAGTTAAATAGGTGGATGGTTTAAAAGGTTAAATTATTTGCTAGGTAGATGATGTTTAATATTGTTGGAATGACTGAACTAGGTAGATGAGGTTTAATATAGTTGGAATGACTGAACAGTTAAATAGGTGGATAGTTTAAAAGGTTAAGTTATTTAATAGGGAATTATTGTAGCGAGGACTTTTATTTTGAAACAGTTGTGGAGAGAGGAAACAGTTGAACAGAATGTGTAGTCTTAATAGAATGATTATGAAACAGTTGAAGGCAGAGGATACAGCTGATGGGAGTCATAGTTGACTGACAGTTACAACAGTTGAACAGTTGATAACAGTTGAACAGTTTAAAAGTTGGATAGTTTAAAGGACTTTTAATTTGAAACAGTTGTGGGCACAGGAAGCAGTTGAACAGGATCTGCAGTCTTAATACAGCCATATTGTATGCAAAAAGCCTGAGACAGTGGCTCCCAGGTGGCCTGAACACCTGGCACAGGATTCTAATTGCTATTGTGATGTCATAATCTAATGTTAAGTCAATGGGGACATTTTAGTAGTTTTAATTAATAGTTTAAAAAGTATAAAAGTTACAAAGTTGAAAAATACATAGCTGAAGTCACATAAGTAAGACCCTCATAGCAGTTTGAATGAAGTTCTAAGTTAAGCGGTTGAAGCTGTATTAAGCACACAAAAGCGTTAGAAGAGAAGAAGAATAACTAGAAAAGCATTTTCCTGAAGGAAATACAGTGCATGAAAATGCAAAAAATATGATGTCAAATATCATACAGAGTAAAAACAAACTATATTGGTTTGCTAGGTAGATGAGGTTTAATATAGTTGGAATGACTCAACAGTTAAATAGGTGGATAGTTTATATAGGTAAAATAATTTACTTGGTAGATAAGGTTTAATATAGTTGGAATGATTGAGCATTTAAATAAGTGGATAGTTTAAATGGTTAAATTATTTAGGTGAATAGTTGACAATAACTGACTCTTGGAATGGCTCTAATGTTTGCTTTAGCAGTTATGCTAACTATATTAACAAAGATAATAATGTTAACCATTCTTACTATGCTAACTAGCGTCTTAACAATGTTAAAATCTTAAGTATCTTAACCATGTGACTTAACTAGCAGCTAATCATTTTTATGATTATCTAAAACTTAGCGTCTTGCTATCTTAACTATCTATGCTAACCATGTTACTTAGCTGACTTAACTAATCATTTTAAGTAGTTTTGCTAAAAATCTTTAGCATCTTAGCGTGTTAGCTTAGCATCTTAACTATCTTGCTATGTGACTTAGCTAAGTAGTTTTTTAAAGCAGTTTGCTAAAATGGTAACTAGCATGCTAGCATCTAACTATCTTTAACCATGTGACTTAGCTAGCTAGCTAATCATTTTAAGCAGTT
Source organism: Alosa alosa (assembly GCF_017589495.1). NCBI lineage: Eukaryota > Metazoa > Chordata > Actinopteri > Clupeiformes > Clupeidae > Alosa > Alosa alosa. The sequence goes on along the minus strand of NC_063210.1, from coordinate 23,697,776 downwards.
TTCTTTAAAAATGGTGCTTAGCATCTTGCATCTTGCTTATCTTAACCATGTGACTTAGCTAACTTAGCTAACTAGCTCCAGTGGGTAGAGGTCATAGTTGATGACAAGTAACGATTACAATGGCTGAACAGTTAAAAGGTTCAGTAGTTTAAAAGGTTAAATTGTTTAACAGTGAAATATTGTAGTGAGGACTTTTATTCTGAAACAGTTTTTGGCAGAGGAAGCAGTTGAATAGGGTGTGTAGTCTTAATAGGGCCAGTTTGTATGCTTAAAAGCCTGAGAATGGCAGTTGGGACAGGTGGCCCGAACACCTGCCATAGGATTCTAATTGCTTACTTGGCTCTATTGTGATGTCATCAGCCCATGTTAAGTCTATGGGGAAATTTTTGAACAGTTTTTAATTAATAGTTTAAAAGTATAAAAGTTACAAAGCTGAAAAATACATAGCACCCATGTCCTAAGTAAGACCTACGTAACATAGTTTGAATGAAGTTTCTATACTAGAAAAGCATTTCCTGAAGGAAATACAGTGCATGAAAATGCAAAAAATATGATGTCAAATATCATACAGAGTAAAAACAAACTATATTGGTTTGCTAGGTAGATGAGGTTTAATATAGTTGGAATGACTGAACAGTTAAATAGGTGGATAGTTTATATAGGTAAATGATTTACTTGGTAGATAAGGTTTAATATAGTTGGAATGGTTGAACGGTTAAATAAGTGGATACTTTAAATGGTTAAATTATTTAGGTAGATAGTTGACGATAACTGACACTTGGAATGGCTCTAATGTTTGCTAGCAGTTATGCTACCTATGTTAACAAAGATAATAATGTTAACCAAGTTACTATGCTAACTAGCATGCTAACAATGTTAAAATGTTAACTATGCTAACCATGTGACTTAGCTAACTTATCTAATTATTTTTAGTAGTTATGCTAACTATCTTTAATTAGCATCTTAACTATCTTAACCATGTTACTTAGTGACTTAGCTAATCATTTTAAGCAGTTTTGCTAAAATTTAAATTAGCATGCTAACATGCTAGCATGCTAACTATCTTAACCATGTTACTTAGCTAACTTAGCTAATCATTTTTAGCAGTTTTGTAAAAATCTTGTAGCATGTTAACATGCTAGCATGCTAACTATCTTAACCATGTGACTTAGCTAGCTTAGCTAATCATTTTAGCAGTTTTTTAAAAATCTTCATGCTAACATCTTTATGCGTATCTAACATCTTGTGCTTAATCTAGCATGCTAACATCTTAACATGCTAACTATCTTAACCATGTTGCCAGCTAACTTAGCTAACTAGCTACAGTGGGTAGGAGTCATAGTTGATGACAAGTAACAGTTACAATGGCTGAACAGTTAAAAAGTTCAGTAGTTTAAAGGGTTAATTTGTTTAACAGTAAAATATTATAGTGAGGACTTTTATTTTTGAAACAGTTTTGGCAGAGGAAGCAGTTAAACAGGATGTGTAGTCTTAATAGAGGCCAGTTTGTATGCTTAAAGCCTGAGACTGGCAGTTGGTCCAGGTGGCCCGAACACCTGCCATAGGATTCCTAATTGCTTACTTGGCTCTATTGTGATGTCATCAGCCCATGTTAAGTCTATGGGGAAATTTTGAACAGTTTTTAATTAATAGTTTAAAAAGTATAAAAGTTACAAAGCTGAAAAAATACATAGCACCCATGTCCTAAAGTAAGACCTATGTAACATAGTTTGAATGAAGTTTCTCGTTAAGCGGTTGAAGCTGCATTAAAAGCGTTAGAAGAAGAAGAATAATAAGAAGCCTAGGAAGAACAGTACAGTGCATTTTCATGCACTGTAATTATAAAATAATTAGGATAACAATAGAGTGCATTTTCATGCACTCTAATAAAAAAAGCCTAGGAAGAACAGTACAGTGCATTTTTCATGCACTGTAACTAGAAAAGCATTTCCTGAAGGAAATACTCTGCATGAAAATGCAAAAATATGATGTAAAATATCATACAGAGTAAAACAAACTATATTGGTTGCTAGGTAGATGAGGTTTAATATAGTTGGAATGACTGAACAGTTAAAAAAGTGGATAGTTTAAATGGTTAAATTATTTAGGTAGATAGTTGGCGATAACTGACACTTGGAATGGCTCTAATGTTTGCTAGCAGTTATCTTTAACTATGTTAACAAAGATAATAATGCTAACCAAATTACTATCTAACTAGCATGCTAACAATGTTAAAATGTTAAGTATGCTAACCATGTGACTTAGCTAACTTAGCTAATCATTTTTTAGCACTTTTGCTAAAAATGCTAACTAAATGGTAGCATCCAATCCATGTTACTTAGCTAACTTAGTTAATCATTTTTAGCAGTTATGCTAACTATGCTAACTAACATGCTAACTATACTAACCATGTTACTTAGATAACTTAGCTAATCATTTTTAGCAGTTTTTCTAAAAATGCTAACTAGCATGCTAACTATGCTAACCATGTGACTTAGCTAACTTAGCTAATCATTTTTAGCAGTTTTGTTAAAAATCTTAACTAGCATCTTAACTATGCTAACCATGTGACTTAGCTAACTTAGCTAATCATTTTTAGCAGTTTTGTTAAAAAATCTTAACTAGCATGCTAACATGCTAACTATGCTAACCATGTTACTTAGCTAACTTAGCTAATCATTTTTAGCAGTTTTTTGTTTAAATCTTATCAATGCTAATAATGTTAGCAATGCTAACATCTAAACCATGCTAACTAGCTACAGTGGGTAGGAGTCATAGTTGATGACAAGTAACAGTTACAATGGCTGAACAGTTAAAAAAGTTCAGTAGTTTAAAGGGTTAAATTGTTTAACAGTGAAAAATTGTAGTGAGGACTTTTTATTTTTGAAACAGTTTTGGCAGAGGAAGCAGTTGAACAGGATGTGTAGTCTTAATAGGGCCAGTTTGTATGCTTAACCCTTTAAGGTTTTTTTTTTTTCGAAGCGATCAATTTTGACATCTTCATTTCAAAGGCTATATCTTAAAAGTGATAAGAGATAGAGACTTTCTGTAAATTAGAGAAATATTAAGGATGACCCAAAGTGTATGTAGAGATTAAATGTTTTATATCTAATTTGCATATTATGACGTCATATGGTGGCGGCCATCTTGGATTATAAATTTTCATGAAAAGTAGCATGTTTGAATGATAAAATGCACCACTTCTTTCCCCAAAATGTCCCTCACCTTCTGTATGCTATATTGCACAATACTGAATGCTCAGGTAAATAGTAAGTAGTGAACAAACTGTGTAAATCATTACTAATAAATGGCAGAAACAAACCAAATGCATGTAGCGGTAGACTGCCTTTTGCTGTAGAGATTTTCCATTTACTACATACAGTAGGCACTCTGATTCCATGTATGGGGCACATATATATTATTCAGATGACACACAAACACAAGTAGACAAGACCTGTTTAGTTCAAAAGCTCATTTGCCACGGCAAGGCACAGATCAGGAGTGAGATGATGAGACAAGACAAGAGACAATGTTAGTATTTTTTTTCTTTTTGTTGATTTTGTTGATGTTTTTTTGTTTTTTTTCTTAGCTGACAAAGACACACACATCACAAGGACATGAACACACAAAAAGGAACACATAGTGTACTGTATGTCCTAAATGATCAGGGAAGTAGATAGCAAATCAACAGTGTAAATCATTACTAAATGGCTGACATTTTTTTTTTTATGTAGCAGGCCTTTTGCTGTAGAGATAATGATAATGAATATCCCTATCCATACAGGGCCGGCATTCCCATCATCTTGTGATAGACTATGCATGACCTAATGTGTGTGTGTGTGTGTGTGTGGGGAGAGGGAGAGGCGTGTCACCACCTCCACCATCACGAGCAGCATGGCCAGATCTGCCCTGGCAGCTGTGGAGAATTTGCGCAGCTTCGGACTAGACCTACTGTCATTCTCATTGCTACTCCCCACACTGCCACTACGTTCCCCTAACTGTCCTATGAGCACTTCGACCTTGTCTAACATACCCAGTGGCATTAGACAAAGGCTCCACCACGTTACTGTCGCCGCGATTGTGGACAGGCACGTTCATAAGACAGAAGCTAGCTATGGACATTATGCTACCTCCATTATGCTACCTCCAGCCTCGTCGCCACACCACTATTACCCTGCTAACTTCCCGATGAACACTTGAACCGGTGAAACATTATTCCCACCAGTGACATTGGGCAAACGATTCAACGTTTGTGCTTGGTGTAAGCTAAACTATGGAGTAAACTCTCACTTTGTCCAGCTGCATCATTGCAAGGCGGGGGCGCATCTGAAGCCTCACTAAGCGAATCACCGTCATTTTTTCTGAAGGCAGATATTCCCCTTCAGAATCAGGGTCCTTGAATAGAAGACCCAACACTTCATTTCAGGTAAACTTTTTTCATGCCATTTAGGCGATAATCTAATGCAAATACTCGCGCTGGCGTTGACAATATCGCTCTGACAAAGTGGCTCCACACGCACACTAGCTCGGTATTTCACACTGATTCAATGCGCTTGTAGCTAGAAAGTTTTGTTTAAAGCGTGCCCTTTTTCGACTTCGGGGATGACGTATGACATGTCTGCCATCTAGTGGAGTGGAAGTCGAACGAAATATGACACCCTATTTGACTAAATCGGCCGTTTTATTCAGTACCGCATCTTGTCGACTATAGTCGACTGTGGCGCCTAGAGGGTTAAAGCCTGAGACTGGCAGTTGATCCAGGTGGCCCAAACACCTGCCATAGGATTCTAATCTAACGGCCGTATTGTGATGTCATAATCATAATGTTAAGTCAATGGGGACATTTTGATTAGTTTTTAATTAATAGTTTAAAAAGTATAAAAGTTACAAAGCTGAAAAATACATAGCACCCATGTCCTAAGTAAGACCTACGTAACATAGTTTGAATGAAGTTTCTATGTTAAACGGTTGAAGCTGCATTAAGTGCGTTAGAAGAAGAATAAGAATCATAAGTATAAGAAGCCTAGGAAGAACAGTACAGTGCATTTTCATGCACTGTAATAAGAAGCCTAGGAAGAACAGTACAGTGCATTTTCATGCACTGTAATTAAGAATAATTCGGATAACAATAGAGTGCATTTTCATGCACTCTAATAAGAAGCCTAGGAAGAACAGTACAGTGCATTTTCATGCACTGTAATAAGAAATTTTGGAAGAACAGTATAGTGCATTTTCATGCACTATAATAAAATGCCTTGGAAGAACAGTACAGTGCATTTTCATGCACTGTAATAAGAAGCCTAGGAAGAACAGTACAGTGCATGTTCATGCACTGTAACTAGAAATGCAATTCCAAGGAATTACCAGTGCATGAAAATGCTAAAGTTGTGATGTAAAATATCATGTATAGTTAAAACAGATAATACAGAGATGGTTACTACGGTGATGCTAGGATAGACATGGTGGTTGCATAGCTTCATAAAAGTTGATAGTTTAAAATTAGACTGTTTAAAAGCTGAATGTAGATAGTTTAAAAGTTGTTGATAGACAGCTAGTTTAATAGATAGTTTAATGATAGTTTAAAAGTAGACCGTTTAAAAGTTGAAGGTGAATAGTTTAAAAGTTGTTGACAGACTGGAAGTTGAATGAATGTTGATATTCAAATAGTTTAATGGCTGTGTATAGGTAGATATTTGACAATAACTGAAAGTTGGAATGGCTCTAATGTTTGCTAGCAGTTATGCTAAGATTTTTAACTATGCTAACCATGCTACTTAGCTAATGTTTTATAGCAGTGCTAGCAATGCTAACCTACTAACCATGCTACTTAGCTAACGTTTTCTAGCAGTTTAATGAATGTTGATATTCAAATAGTTTAATGGTGATAACTGAAAATTGGAATGGCTCTAATGTTTACTAGCAGTTATGCTAAGATTTTTAATTCTGGTAACCATGCTACTTAGTTTGCTATGTTTTATAGCAGTGCTAGCAATGCTTACCTGCTAACCATGCTACTTAGCTAACTTAACTAACATTTTCTAGCAGTTTTGCTAAACATGCTAACTATGCTAGCAATGCTAACTATGTTAACCATGTGACTTAGCTAACCAAGCTTATCATTTTAGTAGTTATGCTAACTATGCTAATTAACATGCTAACAATGTTAGCATGCTAACTATATTAACCATGTTACTTAGCTAACTTAGCTAATCATTTTTAGCAGTTATGCTAACTATGCTAACTTGTATGCTAACATGCTAGCATGCTAACTATGCTAACCATGTTACTTAGCTAACCGAGCTAATCATTTTTAGCAGTTTTGCTAAAAATGCTAAATAACATGCTAACATGCTAGCATGCTAACTATGCTAACCATGTGACTTAGCTAACCTAGCTAATCATTTTTAGCAGTTTTGTTAAAATGTTAAATATGTTAGCAATCTTAACATGCTAACTTTTTGCTAACCATGCTAACTAGCTACAGTGGGTAGGAGTCATAGTTGATGAAAAGTGTTGACATAGTTGATGACAAGTTAAAAGTTGTTGATAGACAGCTAGTCAATGTATATAGTTTAAAAGTTTAAAAGTTGAATGTAGATAGTTTAAAAGTTGTTGATAGACAGCTAGTTTAATAGGTAGTTTAAAAGTAGACCGTTTAAAAGTTGAATGTAAAAAGTTCAGTAGTTTAATGGGTTACATTGTTTAACAGTGGATTATTGTAGTGAGGACTTTTATTTTGAAACAGTTTTGGGCAGAGGAAACAGTTGAATAGGATGTGTAGTCTTAATTGACCCAGATTGTATGCTTAAAGCCTGAGGCTGCAGGTGGCCTGAACACCTGCCATAGGATTCTAATTGCTTAACGCCATTATTATGATGTCTGTCGGCAATGTTAAGTCTATGGGATTTTTAAAAGTTTTTTTTAATAGTTTAAAAAGTATAAAAGTTTCAAAGTTGTTTACCAAGACCTACGGAACAAAGTTTTAATGAAGTTTCTAAGTTAAACTGTTCAAGAGAAATAGCGTACGGAAAAAGTGGTAAGCGGAATAATAATAAGAAGAAGTTGCCTAGGAAGAACAGTACAGAAATGCACTGTAAGAACAAGAAGAAGAAGAAGAAGAAGACTTCGGATAACAGAACAGTGCATTTTCATGCACTGTAATTATGCCTATTCAACAATGTCTGATTTCGTCAGGCATCTCCAAACACACCCAGATAGGTCAGTCACTTAGGCCTAGCATATATCGTCACAGGTGACAAGCTAATCATCGCAAAGTGTTGTGCTAATGCTGGGAACAGACAGGGATGGGCAAAAATACATCAGGATGTATTTCTAAATAAAATACCTAATACCCTCATTCTTAATGTATCAAAATAAACTACAAAATACAGTAGGCCTAACCATATTATGTATCAAAATAAAATACTGTATTTTTGTATTTAGAAAATACTCAAAATACTTTTTTCAAGGAAGTATGGAAGCACTGCAAAAAAGCTTTTTCTATCCCAAACATTTAGCCTATTAAAACTATATAGTAAAAAACAATACAATTTGGCCCCTGTCGTATACCGTATGCAAGTTCATGTAGTGTGATCAGAATTAAGAATAATTCAAGAATTTACATTTACATTTAGTCATCTAGCTGATGCTTATCCAAATGACTGACAGAGCTTTCAATTAAACACATTATAATCAATAGGCCAAAATCGTAATTGTGTATCTGTGCCGGAATTCGTAATTCAAGTCCAGTGCAGAACTGAATAAGAAAATCATACGGCTATGTATCTTGAAGTTCCAGTATGTGAGAGACTTGACGTGCCTTAATATCTCCAACCTCAAGTATGCAGCTAATAAGGAAATAGAATTGTTATTTAATTAAACAAGGTGAACTTCTCCCCACTGTGGAATGCAGAAAAGGATGCTACAAGGAAGGGAATCCAAACACACTCAACACCTTACCATCTATTGATGTCATTGTGGTTGAGATGTCTGACATTTTTCTGTTAAAGATTGGCATGGAGACAATGGGACATGGTTGCCTTTGTCAGTGTCCTTATGTGAACTTGCACAGGTAAACTTGCTCATCTTTACTTGCGTACCACTTCACACCAGTGCTTCAGACCAGAGCTGATGCTTCAGCAATACTGAAAAGCTGTAAGTGTTGTTGAACACAGCTGTTCTCACATTAGCTGATTGTGATAAACATAAACCATTGTTGCCTAATTACCAATTATTCATTACACCTGTGTGTAGTATTTACTTTTTTTGTGTTTTTCACATATAGCATTTTGCAGTATTTTTAAAATACAAAAATACACACCAATAAAGTATTTTGATACAAAATACAGAGCCCTTTCCTTCAACCCAATAAAATACAAATGACAAAATACTATTTTGCATTTGAAACACATATTACATGTTTCAGAAATACTACCCATCCCAGGGAACAGGCGGATTACATCTTTATAGTTGGCCATATGATGACATACTTAGGTTAATACTGTATTTCACCAGTTAGGGCACCAAAATGGCCAGTAGCTGCACTGTGTAGCCTATCCTGACACGTCTTTAAGTTTTGGGTTACAATATACAGGTAGTGGGGTCTCTGTTGATTTTAATGAGTAGGCCTAAGCCTGAAGTTACAACATTTCTATCACAAGTGACCAGACTTTGACCTTTTGTCTTCTTTTAACAAAATTCTGGCTATGATTGTTCCTTGTATTGCATCATGAGCCATCACTGCACCTATTGCATTCTACTGTTGTTAGCCTTAAGCCTAGCTCAGTCATTATGTTGTACCACATCACCCTCCATTAGAAGTGCAATGAGCTTAATAGAAAATATACATGTAAGTACAGTACACATGTATTTGGACAGTGTTTTTTCCAAAAGGAACTTCAGCTGTACTTCAGCTGTCAAAAAATGTAGTGGAGTAAAAAGTAAGATATTTGGCCTTGAAATGTACTGGAGTAAAAGTAAAACAAAATTGAAATACTCAAATCAACCAGAAGTTGTACAGGGAATGTAGTTTGTTATGCTTTACGGAGACGTGGCTAACAAGCCATATCCCCACTTCTAATGTTGAGCTGCCTGGCTTCAGTGTAGCTCGTTTGGACAGAGACTGTAAACTTTCTGGCAAAAAGAAGGGAGGCGGACTGGTGCTGTACATTAACAATAGATGGTGCAATCCCGGACATGTAACAGTAAAGGAGACTGTATGCTGTAAGGATGTGGAGTTATTAGCGGTTAGTCTCCGTCCGTACTACATGCCGAGGGAGTTCTCGCACGCAATTGCTGTCTGTGTTTACGTTCCACCTCGAGCTCTTCCGGATACAGCGTGTGACGTCATCCACTCCACAATCATACGGCTATGTATCTTGAAGTTCCAGTATGTGAGAGACTTGACGTGCCTTAATATCTCCAACCTCAAGTATGCAGCTAATAAGGAAATAGAATTGTTATTTAATTAAACAAGGTGAACTTCTCCCCACTGTGGAATGCAGAAAAGGATGCTACAAGGAAGGGAATTCAAACACACTCAACACCTTACCATCTATTGATGTCATTGTGGTTGAGATGTCTGACATTTTTCTGTTAAAGATTGGCATGGAGACAATGGGACATGGTTGCCTTTGTCAGTGTCCTTATGTGAACTTGCACAGGTAAACTTGCTCATCTTTACTTGCGTACCACTTCACACCAGTGCTTCAGACCAGAGCTGATGCTTCAGCAATACTGAAAAGCTGTAAGTGTTGTTGAACACAGCTGTTCTCACATTAGCTGATTGTGATAAACATAAACCATTGTTGCCTAATTACCAATTATTCATTACACCTGTGTGTAGTATTTTTTTTTTGTGTTTTCACATATAGCATTTTGCAGTATTTTTAAAATACAAAAATACACACCAATAAAAGTTTTTTGATACAAAATACAGAGCCCTTTCCTTCAACCCAATAAAATACAAATGACAAAATACTATTTTGCATTTGAAACACATATTACATGTTTCAGAAATACTACCCATCCCAGGGAACAGGCGGATTACATCTTTATAGTTGGCCATATGATGACATACTTAGGTTAATACTGTATTTCACCAGTTAGGGCACCAAAATGGCCAGTAGCTGCACTGTGTAGCCTATCCTGACACGTCTTTAAGTTTTGGGTTACAATATACAGGTAGTGGGGTCTCTGTTGATTTTAATGAGTAGGCCTAAGCCTGAAGTTACAACATTTCTATCACAAGTGACCAGACTTTGACCTTTTGTCTTCTTTTAACAAAATTCTGGCTATGATTGTTCCTTGTATTGCATCATGAGCCATCACTGCACCTATTGCATTCTACTGTTGTTAGCCTTAAGCCTAGCTCAGTCATTATGTTGTACCACATCACCCTCCATTAGAAGTGCAATGAGCTTAATAGAAAATATACATGTAAGTACAGTACACATGTATTTGGACAGTGTTTTTTCCAAAAGGAACTTCAGCTGTACTTCAGCTGTCAAAAAATGTAGTGGAGTAAAAAGTAAGATATTTGGCCTTGAAATGTACTGGAGTAAAAGTAAAACAAAATTGAAATACTCAAATCAACCAGAAGTTGTACAGGGAATGTAGTTTGTTATGCTTTACGGAGACGTGGCTAACAAGCCATATCCCCACTTCTAATGTTGAGCTGCCTGGCTTCAGTGTAGCTCGTTTGGACAGAGACTGTAAACTTTCTGGCAAAAAGAAGGGAGGCGGACTGGTGCTGTACATTAACAATAGATGGTGCAATCCCGGACATGTAACAGTAAAGGAGACTGTATGCTGTAAGGATGTGGAGTTATTAGCGGTTAGTCTCCGTCCATTACTACATGCCGAGGGGAGTTCTCGCACGCAATTGCTGTCTGTGTTTACGTTCCACCTCGAGCTCTTCCGGATACAGCGTGTGACGTCATCCACTCCACAATCGCAAGGCTTCAAACCCAACACACTGACGCCTTTTTTGTGATCTCTGGCGACTTCAATCACATAACACTGGATTCCACACTCACAATTTTTTACCAGTATGTTGACTGCCCTACAAGGAAAAACAGGACAATAGACCTCATGTATGCAAACGTGAGGGATGCATACAGTGCAAACCCCCTCCCCCCACTGGGAAAGTCAGACCACAACCTCATTCATCTCCAGCCAATGTACAAGCCCAAAGTACAGAGGCTACCAGTTCCCACACGCACCTTCAGGAAGTGGACACCCGAAGTGGATGAGGCTCTGAGAGACTGCTTCGAGTGTACTGACTGGAGTGTGATACAGAATGGAGAGGACTTGGAGGAGGTCACACAGTGCACAACTGACTACCTGAACTTCTGCATGGACATTGTTGTTCCCACCAGAACTGTACGCTGCTTTCCCAACAACAAGCCTTGGATAACCAGCACTGTCAAGACCCTTCTCAACAGGAAAAAGATGGCGTTCAGAGAGGGGGACATGGCAGAGCTGAGGTGCGTGCAAGGGGAGCTCAAATTCAAGCTGAAGGAAGCTAAGGAGGATTACAGAAAGAAGGTGGAACAGAAGCTGCAGGAAAACAACTTGAAGGAGACATGGGACTGCATGAAGGTTATCACTGGCCTTAAGAAGAACAGCAGCTCTGTGGAGGGGGACCTGGACAGGGCGAACCAGTTGAACCACTTCTACAACAGGTTTGCCTGCCCTGCTCCAGCTCCAATGGCGGTGGTCTGTCCACCATCCCCAGCCCCCACCCCACACACCCCTCAATACCAGCAACACTCACCTCCATCATCACAGGCTATCATTACCCCCCCACCATCACTGGATTTTGCACCCCTCCTCCACATGGCGATCATGAACAATGAGGTGACAACGACCTCAGTCAACAGCCATCAGACACACAGATCCCAGATGCACCCCTCCCCCTCCCCTCCCCTTACACCCCTCACCATTAAAAAAGATCAAGTGACAGTCCAACTTAAGAAATTGTGCAGCAATAAAGCAGCTGGGCCTGACAGACTGTGCCCAAGGCTACTCAAGGCCTGTGCTGCTGAACTGGGGGAGCCACTGAAGCACATCTTCAATTTGAGCCTACGCCTTGGACAAGTTCCAACACTGTGGAAGACATCATGTCTCACCCCTGTCCCTAAGAAGCCACACCCTAGTGAGCTTAATGACTACAGACCTATCGCTCTTACATCACATGTGATGAAGACAATGGAGCGGTTGGTCTTAGGCATGCTCAGGCCCCAGGTTCGCCATGCACTAGACCCGTTACAGTTTGCTTACCAGGAGAAAGTGGGCGTGGACGATGCCATCACTTATCTTCTACACAGGACACATTCCCACCTGGACAAGGGGAAAAGTGCTGTGAGAATCATGTTCTTTGATTTCTCAAGTGCTTTTAACACCATCCAGCCCCTCAGATTGGGAGACAAGCTCTTGAAGATGGGTGTGGACGCTCACCTGGTAACCTGGATTACAGATTACCTGACCGAGTGACCACAGTTCGTCAGACTGAAGAACTGTCTCTCTGACACTGTGATCTGCAGCACCGGAGCGCCACAGGGAACTGTGCTCTCTCCAGTCCTGTTCACCCTGTACACATCTGACTTCTGCTACAACACCGAGTCATGCCACATGCAGAAGTTTTCTGATGACACTGCAATTGTGGGGAGTACAGGAGCCTGGTGGAGGACTTTGTGCAATGGTGCAAACTCAATCATCTTCAACTTAACACTTCAAAGACCAAGGAGATGGTGGTGGATTTCCGCAGGTCTAAGCCCACTCTGCTACCAGTCCACATTGATGGGGTCAATGTGGAGGTGGTTAGCACCTACAAGTATCAGGGTCTCCACCTGGACAATAAACTGGACTGGTCAGCCAACACTGATGCACTCTACAAGAAAGGGCAGAGCAGGCTGTACTTCCTGAGGAGGCTGCGGTCCTTCAATGTGTGCAGTAAGCTCCTCAGGATGTTCTACCAGTCTGTTGTTGCCAGCGTCCTCTTCTATGCAGTAGTATGCTGGGGAGGAAGCACAAGGAAGAAGGATGTTGGGCGAATTGACAGGCTGGTAAGGAAAGCTGGCTCTGTGGTGGGAGCTGAACTGGAGTGCATCACTTCACTATCTGACAAAAGGACCCTGAACAAACTGATCAACATCTTGGACAATGAGTGTCACCCACTCCACAGCACTATTGTTAAGCAGAAGCCTGATCAGCTGGAGACTTCGCTCACTGCCTTGCACAACTGACAGACTGAGAAAGTCATTTGTCCCCAGGGCCATTGAACTGTTCAATGCCTCACTTAAGGGAAGAGGAGAGATAGACTTCTCTGCATAGTCTGTCTGCCTCTTCACCCCCTCCATGTTTGGTACTGTCTGTCCACTAGCCACTTGTACCACTGTCTTTATGCCTCACTGTTTGCGTGCTATATTAGCACATTAGCACATATGCATAACCCCCCCTCCATGCCACAGCTGAACTGTGGCCACACTTATACATTTTCTTAAATAGTTAAATATATAGATATATAGACTTTACTTTACTTTATTTCTGCATTGTTGCACTGTTGACTTACTCATTTGCACTATCACCATGACCACTATCACCATTGCACTACCACCATGACACTCATTCACACAGAGCACCTTAGAGAAAGCGACAGAAAGTACAGTAATTGAGTAAATGTACTCAAGTAATGTCCACCACTGGATTTATGAATACAGCTGTATTATACAAACAGACCTCTGACAAGCTAAGTTTCTCTGCATGACAAACTGGTCAACATAGGCAGCTCAACTATTTTTTTTTTTTTTTTTAGATATTAATGTTAATGCTTACAGGATTCTTTAATCTGCACTAAGGGGACTTTCAATTAGGACACAGAGCTAACTAGTTATGGCTAAAAGTGCTACATGTTGCTATGTTTGGGGCTAAAGTTATTTTTAACCAATATGTTTTTAAGAGTGTAAGATAAGATAAAGAAGGAAAATACAGTAGTGTACTTTAGTATTTACAGTACTACAGTGGCTATCTTGTGATTTTTTTATAGTAATGCTTTGACCACTGTGATTTCTACGGTAACACTCAGACTACTGTGATTTTGTCATGTGGACACAGGTTTACTGTACATTTTACAACAGTCTACTGTAAAAATCATATACAGTAATACTGTGAAATCCACAGTAAATAACTAGATTTCACAGCCATTTTTTACAGTGTAGTCAATGCAGTAAAGTGCAACGACACTGTTACTGGCAATATCGGGATCCCCCTCAAAGGGGCCCCTCTCAGTAGTCACTGACAGCAGCCAGCCAGCCAGGTTTGTGGTCTCTACTGCTGCCGCGAAAATATAAAACCTCTGCAGTCATAATGAAGCGGAGTTATGCGTCTGGAGGCCAGAAGAGAAAGGAAGAGGATGAGAAGAAAAAACAAGATAGTGGTAAGTGATAAATTACACTGGCTAAAATAGCTCTACTTGTCTTGTACAAATGGTGTAATGTCGCAGTAGGAAGGCTAGCCAAGCAAAAAATGTTTATGTTAACTACCTGCCTGATGGCCCATGCTGCTTGTAACAAACTAGAACAGTTAGCGCAACTTTTTTTTTCGAACGGACGGAATATGGTTACATACTGTAATATGTTTATTAACGGGATAAGGAAGACGCAGATCTGTTCCAGAATCACTGTTTATCGTATTTAATGACATAACATTGCTATAGCTTTGTAATAGGTTTTGATGAAAGTGGCATAGCTTCTCTGCTATACTAACTATTCGACCGTGATAATCTATTTACCAAATGGGGGTTAGGAAAACCACACGATAAATTCCGTGCATCAAAGCAGACTGGAACATTCATGTCTAGTAGTATTCATGCACGCCAGCTGTTTACTGTCTTTAAAGCATCAGGTGTGTCTGTCTAATTCTCAAACAGCAGAATGCTTAAATGCTATGTTGAGCTACAAGTAGGCCTAGGTCAATGTATAACATTAGCTTGGGATGTTTTTACAGTAAGCATTGGTAGTTGTGAAAGCAGCTGCATCCCTTCTAAATATCAAAATATGGAAATGCTAACATATCTTTTCTTTCTCCCTCAAGGTGCTTTGCTTAAATTTCTCAGCCCTCAGGCTCTTCCTAAGGATACCTCCACTGATGAAGATGGCCTGAAAGGTTAATCTTATGTGTGTGTGTGTGTACTTGTATTTATGTTGGATTTTTAAATTGCTATACAACCTGCACTCTTTATAGTTTGAACAATGCATCCTTTTTCTGCATAAGATGGCAGGGTTTTATTTTCTCACTTTGTGAGAACTGAAAAATGTTAATGTGAGTGTGTGTGTGTGTGTGTTTAAGTATGTTGGATTTAGTTATTGTGCACTTGTTTAAATTTATATTGGATTTTATGGTACGGTGGTGTTTTTGCAAATGTTCAAAACTAATGCACAGTATAGTATATATATATATATATATATATGCAACTGCAGTATTGCACTGTCAAAATAAACTGTGGGTGAACTTAAACTGAACTGTATGGCTATGCGGTGGTTCCTGTAGGCTTTGCGTGCGGTGGGGGGGGGCCTCCATGTCCATTTTGCTTGGGGCCCCCAAATTCCTTGAAACGGCCCTGCCTGCATGGAGACATATTTTACGATAATAATGGAGAAAATGTTAGCAAAACTTTAGGTTTTTGTTAACGGAATCTCCCGACCCTCATTCATCTATTTGCATAACAGCCCACATTCTGCCTTTAATCCAGCGAGACAAGTGAAATAAATGTTTTTTTTTTTTTAAGGCTGTCATCGCCATAGGCACGATATTTAAGCTACCTCTGTTAAGCCTACACAAAGTTACGAATTAAGGAGTATTTCCTGATTGGGGAAACCTTTCATTCCGCAGTTCAATTGTGCCGCTGGCCAAAAAAGGCAAGCGTGTTTGAAATTATGTCTTGTCTTCACCGTGGGATAGTGAGAAACGTAATTTTGATCTCTTTGTATGTCTGGGTATGTGAAGAAATTGACAATAAAGAAGACTTTGACTTTGAAAGGTCCCACCTTACACCATGTAAATGGCCAATCGTAGACTAGGATTTGGGGTGGCACCTGGGGTGGCCAATCAAATCTCAAGGGTGGCCTGTGCCACCCGGAGCCACCCCTCTGGCTCCGCCCCTGAGTGAAGTACTATCTCGGCAAAATCTTTGGACGATTGCCATAAAACTTGCGTGACTGTTTCCACCTTGCCTATAACACCATGAAATTTCAATTGCTATGTGTTCCAGATACACTGTTAGAGCTCCACATTGCAATGTATAAGTATATATACTGATCCCGTGAGGGAAATTTGGTCTCTGCATTTATCCCAATCCGTGAATTAGTGAAACACACACAGCACACAGTGTAAGTTTTTAAATTACACTTAAAACTGGCAAGGGTGGTTGAGGGCTTAATGTGGGGTGGAAGGGGATTCCATAAGTTTGGGCCAGCAACAGAGAAAGCCCATTTAATCATTGTTTTAACTGTAAGGCATTTTCAACAAAGTACCTACCGCTAGTTTGTATGGACATTCCCTGACTTACAAATGTCAACACACTTTCCTTTTTTAAATTTGGTGTATTCTCTTGTCTTTCTGGTGTTGAAAAATGACTAGAGGATTTAGCCTCTGTGTCACTATTTTCATACCTTAGTGTACAAGAATGTCATGAACTACTTCTGAAAGTTCACAGACATTCTGAATAACTTAAATAAGTTGAAATTAGATAAGAAAAATGCTTCTGTTAGGTTTTGTATATAACATTTTTTCTAGGGGTGCCAATAATTGTGAGCAATGTGTTTTTGTTAAAAAAAAATATTTATTTCTTTATGAGATTTTTCCTTTTTCTCAGAATAAATTTCTTCCGTTCAAGGGTGGATTTTTCCTAATTGTTTTCATTGTGATAGTACAATGAATCATCAAAAGATTATTTTTATACCTATTTTTAGTCAACTTTATCCAAGGTGCCAATAATTCTGGAGGGTACTGTACATGTCTGTACACTAAGGTGTGTATGAAATAAAATCCAACCATAAACTCATAACATGGAGGAGGTTCCTTCCTGCAGTCTAGGACACACCCTCTCATCATGCTGATTCAATACAAGGTTATTAGTGTCCTCTTTGCAGTGAGGACACTAATGGAGTGATGCTAAGATAAGAGGAGTCACTGAGAGTGAGGTAGGCCCGGTGACATTTTCAGCATATATTTTTGCTTTCATGATTTTATTTTTATATTTATTGTCATTATTGTGATCATTATCAAACAGTTGGTTTTCTATTGTTTAGTGTTTAGTTGGTGATAAATTAGTGTACCATATATATTTACAGGTGCATCTCAAAAATATTGACTATCATGGAATATTTCAGCTTTCTCCGTGAAACTTTAATATAATCTAGATTTATTACACATAACATGAAATATTTTAAGCCCAGTCTTTGTTTTAATCTTGATTATTCTGATCTTAATGATTACAGTTTTACAGCTCATGGGAATCAAAAATCGAGTATCTCAAAATATTAGAATAAAGAATTTATAATACTGAAATAAAACAGAGCTCTAATCAGCTAATTAGTTATAGTCTATTACAAGCAATGGTTTCCTGTGCCTTTACCTCTGGAATTTCTGGATCGCGGTCTTTAAATTAGTCCTGGCAGGGTATAGACTTTCCACTATATTTCATTTTTTTAGATGCACCTGTATACTGACATCTTGATGCTTGGTGCTTTGATTGTAATTTTGGTTAAACCAAAATGTGAAACTACTCTAGCAGTGTCATATCACATACACTGGCATATTGCTACTACAGATTGTTAACTATAAATGTTAGTTTGAAAATAGGCCTTTTCACACAGAGATCCAGCTAAATTTGCGAGAAGAGGAGACGTCTTTTTGCCGTCGTTTTTGTGTCTGAACGCAAGGTGAAAATTTGCCGGCCTGCTGATCTGTTCACATGATGCGGCATTTTGGGGAGCCAGGAGGCAGGATCAGCTATAGTAAATTAAATTGTGACGTGCAACAGGGGGCGTGTAGAGTGATAGTCGTAGGCCTTATTATGCGTGCGTGGGGCTTCAGATAGCAGGTGCAGGTGTGTGATTTCAAAAACCATGGTGGGAGAACCGACTGCACTTTGGTTAGCTTGCATTTGCTTTGCTGTTGCTGTTAGAATGCTAGATTCTTGCGATAGATGTCTTCAGACAATAAAAAGTAATTTGGAAGGGAAATTGAAGAGAAAAGTTGCCCTTGCGTTCGCCGTGATTCCCCTTTGAAAATCAGAGGTTCACAGGCTACTGTGGCCTTGGTCAGTGGCGCCGCCAGCCGTAATCCTGTACTCACTGTGCGTACAATTTATTCATGAAATCATTCAATATTACAACAATAAAAAATAGCTTGTGTATTGCCTTAATTTAAACATGCTTCGCGCACAAATGATAGCATAGGGCAAAGAGAATGGACATCTCAACATAAGGATACATTAGAAGATAATGATTGGTGTAAACTTTGTCACACGACGTGATAAGCAGTTCTGGCGCTTAAAAACGCAACGTTCCATTCAGTCATAAATCATTTAAGCGTAGGCCTAGTGCTCATCATGAAAAGAAAACAGCAGCTTAATATTTTCAGGTGTTTAACAGTAGGCCTTGTTAGCAGTTATGCCGAAGTCAGTGAGATTATTAGGTATTGCATCCTGTCACTCTGTTTGGAACATCGCAGTTCGGATTGATCCTAATTGTTAGGTTACCATAGCTGTCTTTTCTCTAGGCCTGGGCCTATCGGAAATCGCGACATAAGCACATTGGTTTCTTTTTTCTTTTCTTTCTTGTTCGCGTGTTGGGTAGTGAAGCGATAATGCATTTAAAGCATGTGAGCCAGAGCCGATATGGCCAGGGCTGCTGCTCTGTATAGGTATTCTGTCCCACCCAAATTTGCTGAACTACTTGCGAAGTAGCCTATTATCACAGACATCACTATCACACGAAAGAGCTTTTTCTCAGCTTTTAAACGATGTTAGTTGTTGTGGTAAACGGTTCGCGAGAAAAGTAACTTTAATTTAATCATATTTTTGCGCCCGTCTCCATACCCATTCATCTTGGTGGAATACTTCGCGAACTTTACCTCAACACATGACAAACCATATATCAGAATAAACAGCAGACCTTACCGAACACAAAGGTGTAAAGCATGCCCCTGTACAGTTAGCCATAATAATCTGGTTTTAATTTTGCAGCAATGTCTTTATGCATGTCTCCAACTTTGCGGTTCCTAATGTGTTTAAATTGTTCAATAGGTCTACATGATTTTATAACAGGCCAAATACAAAACAAATGTTACACATATCGCCTAGATATCTGTAAGCATTACAATCAGAGGATATACATATAGGGCAGACAGACGCTCATGAGTTCATGCTTTGTTTTTTCGCTGGATTTTAGGATAGCCTATTATGGCAACTGATTGCATTCCAAGCTACAGTCAACTCTAGCAGGCATTGAATGACTGGAGACTTTGTGAATTTATAGATTGACATAATGTGCCGTCTCTGCTATTGCTGCTTTTGATCAGTTAGATTTATTTCCAATCTCCTGTGGTGGGCTGGACATAGATTCGAAATGCCCGCCCAGATTCCCCTTTCCGCCTTGACCCATTCACACTGGTGCCGGAACGAAAAAACTCGGCAAAATGTCTAGGGGGCTTGGTAGTAAATTTGGCGAGACACTTTGTCCCGCCGTTCCGCCTCGGTCTATGTGAAAGGGACAGTCGTTCCGCGATTCTGGTACATAAAATCGCGGCGATTTCGCCAGTGTGAAAGGGCCTAATGAAACTTAAAAAAAAGGAAATTAGGTCACACAACAGGATAAACAGGTACAGTTTATTTCCGCATGCATTCACTCTAATTACAGTGGCATGACCAGATGTGTGTGAGGTGTCTGTGGATCAATTTCAATCATGCATTTAGAAAAAAATTGTGATGGGTGGGCACAGGGCCTAAAGGTGTGGGTTTTTCAACATTCTAAAATAAGATTCTGTTCCGGAACAATTAAAGAGGGGGAAATGTAATATAGAACAATATTATCAGGCTAAATTTGTAATTAAGATTAATACAAAATATTTTTTGACCTCTGCCTCAAAACCCTACTTTCTTAGCAGGACTCCCTCTTATGTCATCTAATGTGTGTTTTGAACTGTTAGCTGTAAATATCATAGTGCATTTAGAGTAATAATTAAAAACAATATGCATATCTTCATTTCTTTATCTACATACTAATTAATATTAATTACATTTTTGCTAACCTGACATTTGCCCTTTAAAGTTTCTAAAATTGTATGTTGAATTCAATGAATCCAGACATTCTATAGAACATTCATTTTCCAACATTCCCATCACATAGAAAATTGCTAGATGATACTCAACACACGGGATTGATGTTTCAACTCTAGTTAGATACAACATAAGGTCGTCTGCATACAAGCTCATTTAGCAAACAGGGTTAGTGATAGGTAACGGGCAGCCGTGGCCTACTGGTTAGCACTTCGGACCTGTAACCGGAGGGTTGCCAGTTCGAACCCCGACCAGTAGGCACGGCTGAAGTGCCCTTGAGCAAGGCACCTAACCCCTCACTGCTCCCCGAGCGCCGCTGTTGATGCAGGCAGCTCACTGCGCCGGGATTAGTGTGTGCTTCACCTCACTGTGTGTACACTGTGTGCTGTGTGTGTTTCACTAATTCACGGATTGGGATAAATGCAGAGACCTTTCCCTCACGGGATCAAAAGAGTATATAACTTATACTTATATAACTCCATTCAAGACGACCAAATGCCTTTTCAGCATCTACAGCCATTAATGTTAGGTTATCTTTTTTTAGCAAATTGTGTTATTGATACACATGTTCTAACATTTGTTTTTAAATTCTTACCTTGTATAAATCCTGTTTGGTTGTAATGGATAATAGATAGGAGTACTTTATCTATTCTGTGATTTAGGCCCTTTGTAATGATTTTTTTATCAGAATTTATCAAACTTATATAGTAAGTCTGAAATATGAAGGAATATTACATTTACCTGGTTTTGGTATTACATTTATAATAGTGATACACATGTTCTAACATATAATAACATAATCAAACTTATATAGTAAGTCTGAAATATGAAGGAATATTACATTTACCTGGTTTTGGTATTACATTTATAATAATGATACACATGTTCTAACATTTGTTTTTAAATTCTTACCTTGTATAAATCCTGTTTGGTTGTAATGGATAATAGATAGGAGTACTTTATCTATTCTGTGATTTAGGCCCTTTGTAATGATTTTTTTATCAGAATTTATCAAACTTATATAGTAAGTCTGAAATATGAAGGAATATTACATTTACCTGGTTTTGGTATTACATTTATAATAGTTTGATACATTGAACATTTGAATAAAACTCAATTGGCAATCAATAATTGGCATCCATTCCTGGGGCTTTGCCTTTTGGAAAGCCATCAATTGCTTCTTTAATTTCAGGTCCAGAAATTTCATTTCTTAATGCGGTAACACTTTATTTTAAGGTTCACATGTTAGCCACCAATACATACCTAATTAATACCTGTATTAGTGACTTGTAAGGCATGTGTTAGGCAACATTAACCATTTGTTAGGTGTGTATTCACACATTTCTTGTTCATGACGAATTAGGCCTTTATTATTGATATAATCTTAATAATGATCTTGTAAGCCTTGATCTCTACATACTAATTAGTAGTAAGTACCAAAATAGAATATGCATAACCTACTTGTATACTGTCTGAATAAATCCCAAGTAGTAGTATGTAGAGATCAAGGCTTACTAAAGGCCTAATTCGTCATGAACAAGAAATGTGTGAATACACACCTAACAAATGGTTAATGTTGCCTAACACATGCCTTACAAGTCACTAATACAGGTATTAATTAGGTATGTATTGGTGGCTAACATGTGAACCTTAAAATAAAGTGTTACCCTTCATGCCAGTTCATCATCATGAACCCTCATCATGGCCCTGATAGCCATTTAAACTCATACATTTCAGCCCCATTTTGAGTGTTTTGCCCGACATTGCACATCATCTACTTAGGAGGGACTCCCACTTACTCCCACATACTTTGGCCCATCCTCAAAAGCTTAGACCCAATAGAATCCACAGAAACAGAGAGTGTGACTGTGTGATGTACTGGCAATGAGATACATACTGTAGGCTTGAATGTTGTTTTTTTCTTTGAGCCGGTAACATACAGATTTGGGCCCTCTAGGTCACTTGAAGTGGCCTTGAAACACAATTGAGGCCTGAAGCCAGGTCTTGTGAAGCTGTAACTCAAAGTAGATGACTATAGAGTAAAATATGGATTTTTCACAAATTTATCTTTAGCTCAGTGTCATTTTTAGAAAACGGCCACGGTAGCAGATTCATGTGTAAAGTAAACATTTTTCTTTGATTCTATGACAGTCACTGCCATGCAAATACAGATAAAACTAGAATCTCCAGAATGTTAGCTTTCATTTGACACCAAGATTATGCTTCTACTCAATGGGATTCTTGTGTAGTAAGACTTATATTATCAGTAGGCATTAGTGCATTTCCCCTCAAAATGTAGCTACGAAACCATTTTCCTCATTGAATGACGTTTGAGGGGCGTTCTGTGGGACTCTTACGGTGAAATCGCATGTCTGTGGAATCATGTGCTTCTAAGCTAACAGGATATCTGGGTCTTGTCTTCGAGGCTTGCTGTATGCTCGAGTTATTGTCAATGCTGGGGTGCCTGATTGACAGCTTGTTTGCCCAATTCCATTCGGTTTCTTATATCTCGAGAACCATTGTTCGCAGAGACACATGGGTGGGTTCAATCTAACTGGGTGTCCACTGGACAAGATAAGATGGGTGCTGCTAAAATGACTCAAAGTCAATCACTGGCGTCAAACTCCCTGGAATCTCAGCAAACAAATGGATGTGATGAGCATGAGGAGATACCTTGATTTCCCATCACCACCCACACCCAATCAGGTCCCCACCTAATCAAACTCCCCAGGCCACACAAACCCCCCTAATCTCCCATCACCATCCCCACCCCGTCATCCTACCACCCACTCAAACTCCACAGGATCCCCTGAATACCCATCACCATCCCCACCCAAGCACATGATGTTCCCTGCAAGAATGGAGAGACTGTTACCAGTAGCCATGAAGAGTTTTACTAGCCCGAGATCTTTAGCACCAAAGAAGCAAAGGGCACCTCCACCCCCTCGCCCTCCCCCTCCCCGTTTAGAAGGATCTCTTAAGCAGCAGCAACCTCTTAGTTCATTTTCTCAGCCGGAATATACTGTAGCATGGAATGTGCAGTGGAAAATACAGATGGCAGCAGCAGGGGACAATTATATGATGACTGTATTGCATTATATTCTCAGGGTCCCTGCAATATAAATGGTACTGACAGTAGTTTTGAGAAAATGCCGGGACCTAGTAAGCCCATGACATTCTCTATTCCTGTATTGACAAGAAATAGAACACAAATGCATCGAGCTTATAGGGTAAACCAGTCCAATCTCCTACCCGTACCACATCAATCTCAGATTTCCCCCATGGATCATATTTCCCCAACACTTACTAGCACTCCTAAATATCAGATCTCTTTCAAACAAATCATTCTTAATTAATGATCTAATTAGCACACACAACCTTTTTACTTTTAACAGAGACATGGTTAGATCAAGCAAACAGTGCTGCTACTCAGGGGCGGAGCCAGAGGGGTGGCACAGGCCACCCTTGAGATTCGATTGGCCACCCCAAATCCTAGTCTACGATTGTCCATTAACATGGTGTAAGGCGGGACCTGCAGCAGTGTGAAGTGTCAGACGTCAGAAATGTAAGTGGCAAACACGCTTGCCTTTATTGGCCTGCGGCACAATTGAACTGCGGAACGAAAGGTTTCCCCGATCAGGAAATACTCCTTAATACGCAACTTTGTGTAGGCTTAACAGAGGTAGCCTAAATATCGTGCCTATGACGATGACAAAAAAAAAAAAAAAAACATTTATTTTACTTGTCTCGCTGGATTGAAGGCAGAATGTGGGCTGTCCATTATTATTGTCCATTATGTCTCCATTATTATCGTAAAATATGTCTCCATGCAGGGCAGGGCTGGTTCTAACCTAGACTAGGCTACTATATTTGGGTGGGCTGGTAGAAATTTTGGGTGGGCAACATAGCAAAGCTGTCAAATTGGATCAAAACTAACATAAACACAAAACAATCAGTACTACCTAGCTTGAGTTGCTGCAGCCAACAGCCAGGGATAGACAATATGTCTGATACATGTATGTAAAATACAAAATAGTATGTTGTCATTTTTATTTTATTTAGTTGGAAAAAAATGGAAAAAAATCATATTTTGTATCAAAATACTTTATAGGTTTGTAGTTTAAAAATAGACTTGTTGTGATCATAATATTGAGATTCAGGAAGATAAAATTGCTCACATACACAATACACTCCTTCATACCAACCTTAAGTTTCTTGAGAAAATAAACAAATAGACAAAAAAGCAGGTCAAATTATTGTAACAGCTACAAAAATAGATGGCCATAGAGTGGGGGAAATGTCTTGGATGAGTATATTTTGTATATCTTCATTTACAGTAATATAATAAAATTCATTATATTTTAATGTCCCCATGATGGAATTTGTTTTAGAACAGCATAGCCCAGTGACATACAACTTAGATAATTAACTTTAATATGTTTGTATTACATTTTATTCAAATACCAAGACATTTTATGTGAGAGTAAGGTATTTGTATTTTTTTGTCCTTCAATTTATGAGTATGGTGTTTGCATCTGGTTTCCCTAATGTATTTGTGCTAATTTCACATCTTGAGCCTGTTTCTGTTTATCTGGATGTTTTGCCTCATGCCACCCTTGAATTAATCAGTGCCTCACTAGTGCCACCCTTGTTAAAAATGTCTAGAATTGCCACTGCTGCTACTCTCATCGAATCAGCTCCCCCAAATTTCAGTTTTTTGAGTGCTACCAGAGCAAATAAAAGAGGTGGGGGGATAGCCACACTTTTCAAGACGTCTTTTCAGTGCAATCAGTCATCATTCGGTGACTTTACTTCATTTGAATATCTGTGTGCACGCATTAAGTCTTCTCCTCAGATTTTTATTACTGACAATTTACAAGCCTCCAAAACATTCAGCAAAAGTTTTTCTTGAAGAGCTAGGTGAACCGCTATCAGTCGTTTGCATAGAGTTTGACTGTCTTATTATATCAGGGGATCTAAACTTGCATGTGGATAATCCTGAAAACAATTATGCCAAGGAATTCATTGCACTAATCGATACTTTCTCCCTAACACAGCATGTACAGGGGCCAACACACTCTCTCGGCCATACCCTCGACCTTGTTATCACAAAGGGTCTCGATGTCTCTACAGCTGTTAAAGACCTGGCCTTATCTGATCATTTCTGTGTGTTCTTTGATGTGTCTATGTTCCCACAAACTCAGCTCACAACACAGCTATGATGGTAAAAAGGAGAATCATAAATGATCAGACAAGTGCTCTCTTTGAGCAAGCACTCGTATTCTATTTTCAAATAACACTCGTATTCTATTTTCAACTGTTGATAAGTTAACAAATCCCCCCTCACAATTAGCGACTGAACCTCTCTAACTAATAAATGCAATGAGTTTTCATCTTTTTTTAAAGGTAAAATTGACAAAATCAGACTCAACATATCTGCTCAATTACAAATTCAACAACCTGAACTTCCAGCAACAAACAGAGGGAAACTAAACTTGATGTCAGAGTTCAGCTTGATAGACTACGAAACACTTGAAAAAACGGTACAGAATCTCAGCTCTTCCACATGTGTCTGAGACACTCTGCCTACCAATTTCTTCAATTTCTTTCTTCGTTTTTCACCTCATAGCGGCGGATGTCCTTCAAATTGTAAATGTATCACTGCTGTCTGGCACTTTTCCTATGTCACTGAAAACAGCTGTTGTAAAGCCACTTCTCAAAAAGAATAACCTGGATGCCTCCATGCTAAACAATTACAGGCCCATATCCAATCTACCTTTTATTGGCAAAATTATTGAAAAAGTAGTCTTTAATCAATGAACCACCTTCCTAACATCAAATGGGTATTTTGATTACTTTCAGTCTGGTTTTCGGGAAAATCACAGCACTGAAACAGCTCTCATTAAAGTTTCCAATGACATACGCCTCAACACAGATTCAGGTAGTGCTACTGGACTTTAGTGCAGCATTTGACACTGTTGATCACAATATTTTACTACACAGACTAGAACACTGGGATGGATTTACAGGCATAGTTATCAGCTGGCTAAAATCATATCTACAAGAAAGGAGCTTCTTTGTTGCCATCGGAAACTGTACCTCAACACCAACGTCCTTGACCTGTTGTTCCCCAGGGGTCGATCTTGGGGCCACTATTATTCAACCTCTATATGCTCCCACTTGGACAAATCATTCAAAATAATTTGATTTCATATCATAGCTATGCAGATGACACACACATTTACTTAGCTCTGTCACCAAACGACTATGGTCCTCTTAAATCTATGTGTCAGTGTATAGAACAAATCAACACCTGGATGTAATTATATTTGGTAAAAAGGAGGAAAGACTTAGGGTTGCCACTCTCCTTGACACAAAAGGGTTGAAGGCAAAGGATACAATTAGAAATCTTGGTGTATTAATTGACAGTGATCTAAATTTCAACAGCCACATGAAAGCGATAACTAAATCAGCTTTTTACCACCTCAAAAATATTGCCAAACTCAGAGGGCTGATGTCAAAACATGACTTAGAAAAACTAATTCATGCATTTATCTCCAGCAGGGTTGATTACTGCAATGGACAGTTCACAGGCCTTCCTAAAAAGACTATTAAACAGCTTCAGGTGATACAAAATGCAGCAGCTAGGATTCTAACAAAAACTAAAAGAACTGACCACATTACTCCAATTCTTAAGTCCTTGCACTGGCTTCCAGTAAGTCACAGAATTGACGTTAAAGCACTATTGCTTGTTTATAAATCAGTAAATGGAGCAGGACCTAAATACCTGTCAGACATGCTTCAGCAGTACACACCTTCTCGTCCTCTCAGGTCCCAGGTGAAAAACCTGCTAGTAAAACCTACTGTTAGAACTAAACATGGTGAAGCAGCTTTTAGCTGCTATGCGGCTCAGCTGTGGAACCAACTTTCGAATGACATCAAAAAGGCCCCAACTGTAGCCAGTTTTAAATCTAGACTTAAAGTGGAAATGAAACAGTCAAATAAAACAGATGTCTAAAGCACTAGTTAAATATTTAAATATACCATAAATACAAATAAAGTCAGAAATATGACCCGTTATTCAGAATAAAGCACAAACAAGTTGCATTAATTTCAGCTGTGCGCCGCCATCTTTGTTTTCAGAAAATGATGACATCACAAGAATGGTTGGTACAACATTCTATGCTGTTTACGCAGCTGTTATAGCCTCACAGTTAGATTACTGCCTCAACAAAATGGATATGGACGAATGGGATAGACCCACCAATGAGGACAGGCATCCAATTGCCTATGCTTTTGAGCCAGTAAGAGCAGTAGGAGTTTTAGTGCCCCCCACAGAGCCTGACTATGGAGGAGAAATAGATGATCGAGAGAGAGGTGTATCTGAGCACACAGAAAACAAGCGGTGGTGCTTATGTGGGGGTTTTGTGTCCCTATGTTCACTGACATGGCACACATGGAGAGTGTCTGCTGCCAGGAAATTAACCTGGGACATCTCATCCAAAATAACAGATATATCACGTCCAATCCTACATGACAAATGCTGTCATTAGAGCGAGACGTTGGAGGTCGCAATGCAGTCGCTGAGGGACATCCGAGCCGAAACACTGGAACGCCCAATAAACTGCAGTTAACCAACTAACACACTCTTGATAGGTTGTGCGGAGGCGGTAGGATAGGGGACTACACTGATCACCTGAGACTACACTAATTTTTACACCCATACTCAGTTGTTCTGCAATGTATTATCATGGTAGAAGCTGCGATACAGTACTAGCATAGCATAACATAACAAGCACATACTGTAACTAGCATAGCATGAACCCTAAAATATATGGTTGCTACAAGCGGCACATCCGTGCATTTATTTACTTAAAGTAAACAGCTTGTTATTTTATGTCAGCTTACATAAACAAATAAAAACTCAGACGACTAGCCTAGTCTCCATAAACAACGTCTACCCACAAAACCATGCCTGTCACAATCACAGACCTACAGTAGGCTACACAAGTCAGACGTAGGCTAGTGTACCCACAACAGGTTCTCACCAGGTTCGCAAGTCTCTGCAAATAGTTTCCACTACTTCTTGAGTGAAACAAATGCAATCATCGATACTACTCAACGTAGATCTTCAAACAGACCGGGTTGCTATGTCTTTTCAACTTTGAAACTTTTATACTTTTTAAACTATTAAAGAAAAACTTTTTTAAAATCCCCATAGACTTAACATTGCCGATTATGACATCATAATACGGCCATTAAGCAATTAGAATCCTATGGCAGGTGTTCAGGCCACCTGCAGCCTCAGGCTTTAAGCATACAATCTGGGTCAATTAAGACTACACATCCTATTCAACTGTTTCATCTGCCCAAAACTGTTTCAAAATCCTCACTACAATAATCCACTGTTAAACAATGTAACCCATTAAACTACTGAACTTTTTACATTAAACTTTTAAACAGTCTACTTTTAAACTATTATTAAACTATCTATTAAACTAGCTGTCTATCAACAACTTTTAACTTGTCATCAACTATGTCAACACTTGTCATCAACTATGACTCCTACCCACTGTAGCTAGTTAGCATGGTTAGCATTGCTAACATTGTTAGCATTTTTAGCAAAACTGCTAAAAATGATTAGCCAGGTTAGCTAAGTCACATGGTTAGCATAGTTAGCATGTTAGCATGCTAGTTAGCATAACAACTAAAAATGATTAGCTAGGTTAGCTAAGTCACATGGTTAGTATAGTTAGCATGTTAGAAAACATTAGCACTGCTAGAAAACGTTAGTTAAGTTAGCTAAGTAGCATGGTTAGCATGTTAGCATTGCTAGCACTGCTATAAAACATTAGCTAAGTAGCATGGTTAGCATAATTAAAAATCTTAGCATAACTGCTAGCAAACATTAGAGCCATTCCAACTTTCAGTTATCGTCAAATATCTACCTATACACAGCCATTAAACTATTTGAATATCAACATTCATTCAACTTTTAAACGGTCTACTTTTAAACTATCATTAAACTATCTATTAAACTAGCTGTCTATCAACAATTTTTAAACTATCTACTGTCTATCAACAACTTTTAAACTATCTACATTCAGCTTTTAAACAGTCTACTTTTAAACTATCAACTTTTATTAAGCTATGCAACCACCATGTCTATCCTAGCATCACCATAGTAACCATCTCTGTATTATCTGTTTTAACTACACATGATATTTTACATCACAACTTTAGCATTTTCATGCACTGGTAATTCCTTGGAATTGCATTTCTAGTTGACATGTCATTTTCCAGTGAAACTACTTGAATTTCGGGTTTAATGAAAATCCATATATCTTCAAAAATGAAAAAGCAACCAAAAAATGGTCACAGTTCTCACTGCTTCATTTCCACTTTAAGACCAAACTGTTCTCAGATGCTTTCTGCTAACTGTGCCGAGTTACAAATTCTTAATCTGCCTTGATAATTATTCTACCTTGTCTTTTATTACATTTTTACTACTTTTGCCTTTGTTTTTGCTTACTAATTATTCTTTATTTTTAAATGATTTTACCTTGTGTTTTATGTTTTCTTTTTATTATGATTCCGTCCTATATCCAATCTACCCTTCATCTCCAAAATCCTTGAAAAAACAGTTGCCACCCAACTCCATTCTCACTTATCCAATAATAACCTGTATGAACAGTTCCAGTCCGGTTTCCGCCCACTCAGCACTGAAACAGCACTTATTAAAATTACCAATGACCTCCTTATGGCAGCTGATTCTGGACTCCTCACCATCCTCATCCTCCTCGACCTGAGTGCAGCCTTTGATACCATTTGTCACACCACCCTCCTCAACAGGCTGTCTTCCATTGGCATCACCCACACTCCGTTCAACTGGTTCACATCCTACCTCTCTGGCCGCACTCAGTTTATTCAACTTAAGTCCCTTAAATCCATCCCCTCTTCCGTCACTTCAGGTGTGCCCCAGGGCTCTGTCCTGGGGCCCCTACTCTTCATCATCTACCTCCTTCCCCTCGGCAATATCTTTCGCAAATTCAACATTAATTTCCACTGTTATGCAGATGACACCCAGCTCTACCTCTCCAGCAAACCTTCGTCCACTCTCCCACCCACCTCCCTTACTGATTGCCTCTCTGAAATAAAAACCTGGTTTAACAAAACATGGGTACTAAGTCCACTCTATCCAAAACAGACAGCTTTTCTCTTTCTATTGATAACTCCTCTGTTTCACCCTCCCCCTTGACAGCACACTATCCTTTCAATCCCACATCAATAATATCACTCAGTCTGCTTACTTCCACCTCTTGTAATATCAATAGCCTCGCCCCTCCTAACCCCCACACTGCTGCCATTCTTGTCCACAGTCTAGGTCACTTCCTGTCTTGATTACTGCAACTCTCTCCTTTTCGGCCTCCCCCACAAATCCCTCCATAAACTTCAACTAGTCCAGAATTCAGCTGCCCGCATCATAACTCGAACCCCCTCCATTCACCACATCACTCCCGTCCTCCATCAGCTCCACTGGCTCCCGGTTCAGTTCCGCATCCAATTTAAAGTCCTCATTTAAAGGCCATTCACAACCTCGCCCCTCCATATTTGTCTGATCTCCTCCATGTTCCCACTCCCTCCCGCTCTCTAAGATCCTCTTCCTCCATACACCTGTCTGTCCCCACCGCCCGTCTTACCACCATGTGGAGCAGAGCATTCACACCTGTCTGTCCCCACCGCCCGTCTTACCACCATGTGGAGCAGAGCATTCACACCTGTCTGTCCCCACCGCCCGTAGTATCAGGTAGGCAAAGATACTACATCAATCCGTATGTTTCATTAGGCTACTAGGCTATTTGTTTTGCCTTGATTCATTTAGGCTAGGCATTTTTATTCAGGGGCTGTATTCACAAAGAATTTTAAGGCTAAAAAAGTAGCTCTAACTGGCGAATTTAGGAGCAACTCCTAAAAAATAATGGAAAGGTGTCACTCCTAACTTTAGGACTCCTAATTTTTTCACAAAAAGTAATTCACAAAGCATTTTAGACCTAAAAGTAGCACCTAAGTCTGGGACAGCTTAAGTCGAGAGGACTCCTAACTCACTAAGACCTATTCATAAACAGCTTTTTTTGTGGCATTTTACGTTTGTGATGTTTTGAAATAGCCTATGCTTAACAGGAGCTTCCAATCATGAGGGAACAATTTTGCATTCATAAAAGGGATGCAATAGCGCCACCAACAACAACCAAAACTACTCATTGTTAACATGTAAATGAAATGTAACGTTTCATTGTGAATCAAATTAAAATGTTCTCCTCTTTGCAAACGTAGCCTAGGGATATGGTGACAGATTCATTTAATAATGTTGCAAAGGTAGGCTACTGCATCAATCCATAGGCCTATGTTTCATTAGGCTACTAAGCTATTTGTTTTGCCTTACTCTTTATTCATTTAGGCTAGGCCTTTTTATTCAGTTATTAATCATCTTCCAGGTCCTTCCGCACTACTTGTGTAGCACTGCGCATTCTCCGACCTGTCACCTGTCAGTCATCATCGAAGAGAGGTGTTTGGAATTCCAGCGTTACAATCGTCAGAAAACTGTCATAGCCACGAAGACTCACTCCTAGTTTAGGAGTTGTCTGAAAGGCTTTGTGAATAACTTTTAAGAGAAAACTCCAATCTAAAATCTTTAAGTGCGATTTAGGGAGTAGCCTACTCCTAGTAGCAAGATAAAAGCCTTTGTGAATAGCCTACGGCCCCAGTTATTCATCATCTTCCGTCCTTGTGTAGTGACGCATTCTGAGACCTGTCACCTGTCACTCATCATCGTAAGGGAGGTGTTTGGAATCATGCCAGCGTTACAATCACCAGCCAATCAGCCAATCAAGGTGGTCACGCTTGCCCATTTACCCAAATTAATGGTCGAATATTACTGATGATCATTGTTATTTAAGAACATGCAGTGTGCGTAGGGTACCAAAAAACATCTTGCTCGTAAAAAAGCATCATAACGCACATTCTGGCGGGTCTGTTATTTACTGTAGGCTCGCGAAAACCACATGCCTTTATTTTGGGCAAGCCTGCATTCATTCATTCATTCATTCAACCTTTATTTATTCTCGGAGGGTCATTGAGGGAAGCCCTCATTTTCAATGAAGCGAAATTACAGAAGCCGAAGCAAAGCTCCCACAAAGAAGACAACATTCGAGGCCTTCTGTTGAAGAATTTTATATAAAGCCTGTGCTGACAGTAATCCTCCTGCCCCTGATAGGCCTACCACAGCTGTGGATAGTGTGGAATGTTCAAGTAATAACACAATCCAATGTGTGTCTCAATTGTCCCCCGCTGACCACCTCACACATTTCTCTAGATTTTGCAACGAACTTACATGACACAATGCCATAACATATGCCAGTTTTAGGACACCGAATAATGTTTGTAATGATACCAGGTAGGCCAGGTATTGTCGAAGGTGCATGGTGAAGTGAAATTCTTACTTTGGAAAACAAACATTTGCGATATCATCGCCCGATCATCAGAATATTGCAACAGATTCTATGTTCTGGACTGTAGGTAACTTGTTAAGCCAGTGGTTCTCAAACTTTTATTTCATTCCCCACTTTGATCAAGGGGCATGACTGATGATAGTGGAGACCCTTTTGCAAGTCAGCATCTTCGACGGTAGTCTATTAAAAATATAAGTTTTCGATGTCCCAAACGGAGAGCCATACTTTATTGTTTTTAACGATCTCTATGCTACTCACAAAAATGTAGGCATGGGGACATGATGAAGTAGGTTATCCAACTGTCGTGTGTTAAATTATTGTGATTACGAGCCAGTGGTTTTCAAACATTATGCATGACTCGGACATCTAATTAAATGCAACAGGCTCATATCGTCCTCGCATTCGCAAAATGAGGACCAGTGTTTTGTCAAATTGCAAATAGCTATTCGTTTAAACTATTTTTTTATGATAGTAGCCTATACAAAAAGCACTTCATACTATCTTAATCTTGGAATATGGGGAGGGAAGTGGCGCGTCTGCAGTCAGCCAAATATGAATGTAATTCTGCGGCATAAAGCAGATGTAATTGTTTATTGTACAGAAAAATAAAAATGACATGTCAAGCAGTCAATTGACTACATTGCAGTCAAGAAGTAGGGCAAATTAATTTCTGAAACCAAAGCGTGGGTCATAGTTGTCTAAGCCTCTATTGCGTAGCCTGTTAAAAACGTCGCCAGATAGTATTAAATCGGCAACAACATTGTTTTCTGCAGAAGCCTACCCAAGGCTACAGATTAATTCAGTTAGTTAGTTAAAACAGTCAGTCAGTTAGTTAAAACAGTTATTTCTCTACTGGCTCAATTATCACACCACCTGTTTTGATTTGCGTAGTTGCGTTAACCCCAACACTGACAATAATGTAGACAGCAAATTTCGATTTCGATTTTCGTTACCACCGTGTAGTCAAGCCTTAAGCCATACCCAAGTAGCCTAAATCGAGGTAATGTTTAATTATGCATGATTTATTTTGTTATTGAATTCGTAGGCTGGGATTACTCTCGGCAACAATTATGTAAGGGACGGCAGGCAGAGCGATGTACAGTGGCAGAGCGACGCACAGTGGCTGAAAGTGGTACTAAAGCTTCACGCAGCTTCACGCCGCGTAATACGCGAATGAAGTGGTCATTTGAAAGCGATGCCCACTGTATGTGTGTCCTGCCTATCAAGGTTTACATAACATGCTTATTGTTTGTATGTGTGTCTTATCCATTTATGCTCTGTGTCTGTTTAAGCCAGCCCAGGAAATCTCAGTTGATATTGGTTAATACTAAATGAAATTTCCTGGGCTGGCTTAAATAAAGATGGTTAATATTCTCAGCAAGAATATACAAAAGCCGCTCCAGTACATCAATACTTTTCTTTCTTATACCAACCTACATAATACATGTAATTCATGTACACATACACACTTGACCCCCACTCCCTCAATCCTCTCATTCCTCCCACTCCCCTCTGCTCTTGCCCCCCCCCTTCTCATCTCTCTACTCCGTGTATACCTATCCTTGGAAGAAATAACACACACGACACACTGCCTACAGGCAATCATGAAAACACTTAAAGTGTAACTTGCCAAAATGCAACCTAGGGTCTTTTTGTGAGTCAAACTTTCGTTTAAAAGTATAATTTGGACGGAAACGGTACTTTTAGGATTGACTGTATTGTCGTTTTCGGGCCTTTTGAATGGGAGTGCTAAACACTATGAATGGGATTTTTTTAAAAACTAAGAAGTCTCGACTCAACATGAAACTTTGCTCACCAGGGTCTCTACACATGAACATTGTTTGTGTACAGAGTTTACTAAAAAAGAGGTTTTGGCAAAATGGTGCAAGCGGAAAAACCAGCTGCTAAAGTGTTGTTTAAAACCTTTCTTTTTAGTAAACTCTGTGTTGCGTCTCCAGCACTGCATTCAATGCAAACGTCTGCGAGCACTGTAACACACAGTTTCTACACACAGTTGCGTGCGTTGCAGTGCTGGAGACGCATTCTATTCACCTTACATGGGCTTACATTTGGCTCCGTTGCCAAACTGAATTGTGGGTCCGTTGCGTTGCGTTTCTCCCGTCGCTCGCGTTGAGAAGTTCAGCTGATGCTGCACCGACCGACGGCAGCGGCCAAATCAAGCCAATCGACGGACGGCACCAACCAATTAAATTATGGTTATACAGTACTGTAAGTCATTTGCATAGCTACCATCGGGAACACCCACTGGCATGCGTTGACGGACCGCAACTGTGTGTAGAAGCCATAACTTTATATGGGTTTATGCCATACGTTGCCGAAGTAAATTGTGGTTCCGTTGTGTTGCTCCCATCGGCTCCATAAAAAGTTGAGAAATGTTCAACTTTTGCTGCACCAGTAGGCAGCAACTCAAGGCACCAGCCAATCAAATTACGGTTATACTTCAAGGCATTTACATAGTACACACCCCTGACCTTTGGGAAAACCCACTGGCCTTCAGTAACGCAATGCAACTGTGTGCATCTAGGGTAAGCGGTTTGGCCGTCCTTCCCCCCGAGGCAAAAT
Source organism: Alosa alosa (assembly GCF_017589495.1). Classification (NCBI taxonomy): domain Eukaryota; kingdom Metazoa; phylum Chordata; class Actinopteri; order Clupeiformes; family Clupeidae; genus Alosa; species Alosa alosa. The sequence goes on along the minus strand of NC_063210.1, from coordinate 23,662,343 downwards.
TTCTCTGGCCGAAACTTTTGAGGTGTTTCACTGTGTGAAAAAATGGATATTTCCCCTCCGTTTTTTAAAATAATTCCGTTCATACCAATGCTAAAAACAGCTGGGGAAGGGTGTCGCAAACCTCTCGAGCAAACAGAGATTTCGAACAAACGAGGGAACAACATGTCACAATGCTGAAACGCTGCTTTCTCCTGATTACATGCAAAAGTTTTCCCACATTTCCACTTTGGCCAGAGTTTTCAGAAATAATTGTTTTCAGTGATAAAAACCTTTGTTTCCGTGTAAATCAAAGGGCAAACCACATGGAAATATATGCATTTTTCCTATGTGTAAACGGGGTCTTAGAAGCCATCAGTCTAGCTTCTGGAGACAGCATTTTAGTTGCAAACAAAATCAACCGAATCATGCTCAGATTACGTGATAGATAGGCACGGTTGCTCACCTGTCCATCATTGTACAAAGCCCGCTCATTCAATTTGATGGATCCCAAAAGGTCTGATTCGGGCATAGTTGCTCCTCAATGTAACCATTCCGGACCAAACTTCCTGATCTCAAATGTTGTAGGTGGGGCTAAGTTCAGCTGGCTTTTATGCTAATACTCCTGTATTGTTTTTTTCTCTCTTTCCTGACAAATATAGAATAAGATGGACAACGATACGTATTTCATGGCTGTGGCCGTCCTCGCTGCAAAATGGAGCCCGGACCCTAACACTAAGGTATCACTGCCTATAAGTCCAAATAATTCCCCCACCATTCTACTCTTTATGTCATGAAAAGGGAATGGGCCTGCAAGGCTCATCATGGTTCTGTCAGGTTCTTTATACAGGTTCTGAATATAGTAATTTAGCGCTCATATTCAAATAAAAATATGATATATACTGTATATATATACCAGTACTGTATTTTTCACTAGGGCTAAATGACTACCACAAAGGATGAGAAATGAAATAAATAAGTAACTAAAGTAGACTAGAAGTAGTATACATATTGACAGAGTATGTTCACAATATTTTAAAAATGCATCTTTATGATGACACGTTGCCATGGTCAGAAACTAAGTTACTTTACCTTAAAATGTTGCATATAGTTTACATTTCAACATTGATTAGGTTTTGGTTGTCGGTGATTTTATTGCACCCCTTTCAAACTGCACAATTATTTCTCTGCGTGCGTGCATGCGTGTGTGGTGTGTGTGTGGTGTGTGTCTGTGTATATGGATGCTTTGGTTAGTGTTATGTTAGTGTTTAGGACTAAAACACATATTTTTCCAATCATGGTCTGATTCAGTTTTCAATTTTGTCTGTCTGTTCTTTGCCATCTCCTTAGTAATAATATAATATTACTATATTAGCCTTTGGAATTAAAATAACCCCACGTCATCACATACCCTTTACCATATCTCACGATTGGCATGGGGTACTTTCCATAAGATCATCTCTCAATGCAAATCAAACCAGCTATTAGGCTATCTGAACTAAAACCATCCCAATCTCTAGGTATGTTGAAGGGTATGTGATGATGTGGGATTATTTTAATTCCAAAGGCCAAGGGAACTTTTTCAGGATGTATAGTACCCTGGATCCATGAAATAACTGGCCTTTAAAAATAAAAATCTGCCTGCTTCTAAGGGAATTTAACAAAGGGGTATGAATACTTATGCACCCTGTATTTTAATGAAGAACATTTATTTATTTACGATACATTATTAATTTACTAAGATTTTTTAATTCCTCTTTTTAGTCAACTTTAGCATGGGGCTGAAGACTTTTTATTGGAGTCTCTAAGTCTTGGGGCTGCATTTTGCACACTGGCGCATTGCGTAAAACTCGTTTTCCACCCGCGCAAAGTTGAATTCGGTATTTTGCACACTGGCGCATTGCGTAAAACTCGTTTTCCACCCGCGCAAAGTTGAATTCGGTATTTTGCGGCATTCGCGTAAAAAACTCGTTTTCCACCCGCGCAAAGTTGAAGTCGGTATTTTGCACGCCTGGCGCATTGCGTAAAACTCGTTTTCCACCCGCGCAAAGTTGAATTCGGTATTTTGCGCGGTATTTTGCGTAAAACTCGTTTTCCACCCGCGCAAAGTTGAATTCGGTATTTTGCACACTGGCGCATTGCGTAAAACTCGTTTTCCACCCGCGCAAAGTTGAATTCGGTATTTTGCACACTGGCGCATTGCGTAAAACTCGTTTTCCAAATGCAGCGCAAAGTTGAATTCGGTATTTTGCACACTTATTTTTTATTCATCGGTTTAAAATGATGTTACGCCCCAAACACACCCATATGACTGATTAAAAAACCTAGGAACACCTTGTTGCGCCATGCGCTCCACGTTTGATAACGAAACCCCTCTCAATCTGAACTGGACATCCTACTAAATTTGAATAGACTTTTGACGAGTGACGATGCACTTTAGAATGTCATGATGGGACTCTTGAGTCTCTAAGGGACTTTTCGTTATTTATAAACGGGGCCACCGGAAGGATTTTAAGTGCTTCAATCAAAAGTAGCAAGACCCTACCCTGCCTGCAAAAAAAATTACAACGACCCTTCAGTAGCATTTTCAAAAAAGGCATGTCCCTCCCCGGCCAATTGTTGATATCTTCCGCCCACGCTTTAAGTGCTACGAAAATACATCGACTTCAACTACTGTTCTAACATCAACCTCTGCTTTCTGATCTTACACATCCCACTTCACCAAGATGGTGGCCATTTCAGTAGATTTACTCACTAACATTGTTGTGGAAACACAATAAGCATGGAAACTAAATGCACACTTCCTGCAACTGCATTAGCCTAATTGAAATAAGTTACTCCTAGTAAGTATTCACATGAAATAAAACAATAAAACACTGAGACCATTCAACAAAGCACACTGGGTAATAAAAAATTCAACACATGAACTTGTTGCTATGGACTCGTCTCTAGGCTTCCTCAGTCATTGTAAAGCTGTCTATGTTGTAAAGCTGCCGAAGCTGAACATGATCCAAAACTCAATTTCTCAGACGAGCGTCAATTTGGGAGCTTGCTACACTCTTTTCTTCTCAAATGACTTGAAAAGGCCGTTTGCACAATTTCACAAATAATCACAGGGACCGAAAAATACCTAACATGCCAACGTTTTCCGGGTTTATCATTTTAACTTTTCCCCGCTGTCTTGCCGTTTTAATATTTTCCCGTAGAACAGCGGTCCCCAACCACCGGGCCGTGGGACATTCCTAACCGGGCCGTAGCCTACGACATGAGTTTAAAAAAATGCATGCAAACTAAACTCTATTTAATTCGCAATAATGTCGCGTTTTTACATGGCATAGGCCTATATGCAGTTGTTTGATTGCACGCATGTTTGCATTTTGCAAGGTCTTATTTCTTACGTCTGTCTGTCCTGCCTTCAACACTTTACATATTGCCTTCAGCGCTGCGCAGCCTCAGGTCAGCTCACTTCATTTGATCAGTTCTTGGTATGGTAGTGTCACACAAAGTTAGCTAAACTGCTAGAATGAGCAACAAAAAACAAGCATCTTTAGCAGGTCACTGGTCAGAGTGTTCGAGAGCCGCTGCAGAGATTTCTTACAGAAAAAAGTCACCGCTGCACATTTTAGTGATGAGGACTGGGTGCCAAAACTCGCTTACCTGTGTGGCATATTCGGGTTGCTTAATTACCTCAACCTGTCACTCCAGGGGAGAATGACAACTGTCTTTAAACTGGCAGATAAAGTCGCTGCATTTAAAGCCAAGCTTGATTTGTGGGGACGAATGGGGACGGGGTGTATTTGATATGTTCCAAACAGTAGTGGGGGTTTTGGGAGAGACTGAGGCAGGGCCCTTTCTCTTGCAGCTGGTGCGCAATCACCTTGTTGCGCTTTCAAATGAGTTTGAGCGTTAGGCTACTTCCCATCCTCCAAAGATCCACGGCAAACCAATGAGTGGGTCCCCAACCCATTTGTCAATATCCAGAATAGTCATAACTTGTCAGCGCAGGAGGAAGAGCAGTTGATCGAAATTGCAAATGACGGTGGTCTTAAGAGTGTGTATGAGGAAACCTCTCTGGCGGGTTTTTGGATCAAAACCAAAGCAGAATATCCCGAGATAGCGTAAAAGCGCTGAAAAGGTTGCTACCATTTCCCACCACGTATCTATGCGAGGCCGGGTTTTCTGCAATGACTGCAACTAAGACCAAATTGCGCAATCGACTGGACATTTCAAACACACTGAGGGTGTCACTGTCTTCCATCACCCCCTGATGGAACCTTCTTGTTGCAGGGAAACAAGCACAGGGCTCCCACTGATTATATTCGTAATGCACGTTTAGTTCCATTTGTTCCCATATTTTGTTAAGCATGTTCACACTTGATAGATGTAGCTTCAAGTTGTTAAATTTTCATAGTTCATATTGTTCAATTTTCACTTCTTCAAGTTCACGTTTTTCACATTTTTAAGAGTTTGTTACCTTCACTGTTAACTGGAGCTAGTTCTTTTCAAGTAATGCATGCACAACACATTTGGAACATGGAACCCCCGACAACCCCGGTCCGTTGAAAAAAATGGGAATCAAACCGGTCCATGGTACATAAAAGGTTGGGGTCCCCTGCCGTAGAATATCCCATTTTACTGTAATACTCTCATAACATTAGTCCTGCATTCTGGCCTGTCTCTGTGTTGTCCTGTTGTTACCCCTTGCCCTTCCAGTGAAACAGATGTATTCAAATCATCGTTTTGCTTGCTTGAATGCGAACTCAGAGTGCATCTAGGCCTATTTAAGTTAACAACGTGGTTGTCGTGAGAGCACGATTCATTGGCGCTTGCAGTGTTCGGCCGTAGGCTATGTCTACGTGCGCACCTGCCACTCAGCTACGAGTAGACAAAGAATTCCCCCTGTATATTCACTCCAAGTTGGCCTACCATAACTTACCAACTCTACACTGTAGACCATAAACTGACTATTTATATGACCAATGTATTTGTTCAACTTTATGAAGCAGAATTACGCACTGCTACTTGGAACATAACACATTTTTGTTGGCAGGAGAGAGAATGACAGCGATTAACAAATTGCACTTGTTGCTGGTTACCAATAAACAGGGCCTACTATATATTTTTTTTGCAAACAACGAAAACAGAAAGGATGGAGACAGCAAAGCTAGAGATGGGCAGGAACAAGGTCAATTGGTAGAAATAATATAATTTATAAATGTATAAAATAATAATTCATTTATAAAATAAATTTATAAATAACGAACAGTCCCTAAGGTCCCGTCCCGTGACAACCTTAAAGGAAAACTAGGCAGGATTAGCTATATTTCCCCTTCTGCTGGAGAAATCGTGCATTATGCTATTTCAAACTGTGGAAAAAGGTAACGATGGATTTGTTTACAAGCTAGCGAAATGGTTAGCATAAGTTTGGCAGAACTATGTGGATGTTACAAGGTAAGAAACACGATTTAAAACGAGTTTCTTGTTTCTCACTTCTCTTTCCGGGACGGTAGTCTCAATGTTGCAAGGTTGGTTTTCCACCTGGGGATGCTAGGGGCAGCGGGGAAAGTCACCATTTTCACCGGAACAGGTCATTTAACCATCCAAATGATTTCTAAATGGGTATATTACGTTGAAATAGTTGTTGCCTCCTCTGCTGGCGAGCCGGGATGTTCAATGACATTCTTCAGTTCACAGTACCATCTTTGTGGCCCCTGCTTTTTGTCTTGCAGAAATATCCCTTTTCTTGACCTCATCTGACATGTTGACATTATTTCTGTCCAAGGTCGGGGCCTGCATTGTGAACCCGGATAAGAAGATTGTGGGCATCGGCTACAATAGGATGCCGAATGGCTGCCCCAATGGATCGCTGCCTTGGGCTCGAGAGAGTGAGGACCCACTTGGAAATAAATATCTGTATGGTGGGTAGCGTATCTTAATTCAAACTTTTTCATCATCATCATCATCATCACCATTATTACCAGACTCAGGATCCATTCAAGACACAGACAACACAGACAGGACATACAACTTACATTAGAAAGGATAAGGCAAACAAAACACATTGCACTTCTATGAAAGACACCTGTATTTCCACAGGGGTGACTGGTACTAATCCTAGAATTGGCTAACAGCATTACAATGTTCTGGAAGACAACATTTGAATTTGTACATCAAACTTAAAGGAAACATATGTAAGATTGTGGCCAAAACTGGAACTGCAATCACTTTGAAATTACTTTAGAGCTGTGTATCACCTCCCCCTCCATCCTGACTCGAGGTGGCCAACCCGGATGCTGAAAAACTAATGACTTTGTGATTAGTAGATAAGTGGAGGGTGGCGCATCAGGACAAAACACAACATGACATGACAAAACACAACATCAGTTAAGGGCTGCAACATAAGGGCTAACATAATGTCTAGTGACATATTAGGGCCATTTTGTGATTAATTGAAATACATTTCTTATATATGGTTCCTTTAATAACGTCAATAACGCCTGAAAGGTGCTGATCCGTGCATTACTGAACAACATTTTAAAAGGAAAACATGGGTAAATTGACCCAACTCTGCCTCTGGTTGGCTTTCCATGAAATTTTACTCCTTACACCTTAGCCAATCATCATCACTTTTGCAGTTGTCTCGCCCACTGCAAAACACTTTGCAGCTCCTGTGTCTGAGAGAGCCTGGTTGGATGAAAGCAGCTTCAATGAAGTAACTACATAGTAACGCTAGTAACCCGCCACATTTTATTGTCAGTAATGTTAACGGGTCGTAACGATGGAAACAGTAATTGGATAGATTACTGAACTAACGCTGTTAGTAACGCCGTTGTTTCCATCTCTGCTCATCAGAAAGCTACCATTCCAACACGTAACTCAGTGATGTGTATGTAATTGTTGCCTTCTCTGATGGCTGTTCCTCTCCATCCTTGGTTGCAGTGTGCCATGCTGAGCTGAACGCCATCATGAACAAAACCTCGGCAGATGTGAAGGGCTGCACCATTTATGTGTCCCTGTTCCCCTGCAATGAGTGTACCAAGATCATCATCCAATCAGGTGAGGAAGGGTGGAGCAAATGAGGCAAGGATGAAGGACAGGAAAAAACTCAATCTGTACTGGCCTCACTTACGGCTTGCGTGCGTTGCAGTGCTGGAGATGCATCCCGTTCACTTTACATGGGCTTACGTCATCCGTTGCTGAACTGAATTGTGGGTCTATTGCGTCGCGTTGCTCCCGTCGCTTGCGTTGAGAAATTTACGGTTATACCTTAACCGTATTTACGGTTATACCTTAAGTAATTTGCATAGCTACCGTCGGGAACACCCACTGGCATGCGTTGACGGAACGCAACTGTGTGTGGAAGCCGTAAATGCTATTTTCTGCTTCTGCGTTGAATCGACGGCGTACCCCCGCAGACCCCTCTGCGTCGTCGCAAACCCCTTTCCGACCCCTCCATCGTAGCTCAACGTGCACCTCCAAAAAATTGTAACTTTGCGTCGAGGCAACGCAGACCACAAGAACTGTGATTGGTCAACTCGTCCTGTGTATTGATAGTCAGTGTTTCAAGCAGCCTACTGTGGGGAGTTAGCAACATGCTAGTTCACTGACATAAGCTTTGCAAATAACCAAATAAATAAATTTTGGTTACAGTGACGGGGTTATCCGTTTGTAAAGTGTCTATATATCAGTAACTGATTCATTCCATGTCAATTCAACCAGGGGCCACGCACTTAGGTCTCAAATGACCAGGTGTACCTATGTTATCCAGGAGACACACTAGATACTAGTCATTAGATCAAAATAAACGTTCAAAAAAACTAACAAGTCAAAGAAAATCTTTCTGGGGTGAGATCATAGAAGAGATACAGTACTCCAGAATTATTGGCACCTCTGCTAAAGATGACTAAAAACCCAGTATAAAAAATAATCTGTCGGTGATTTATTGTAAAAAAAAAAAAAAATAGGAAAAATACAACCTTGAAGGGATGCAAATTTATTTTCAGTAAAAGGAAAATCTTATAAAGAAATAAATATTTTTAAGGAAAGCATGTTGCTCACAATTATTGGCACCCCTGAAAAAATCTTATATACAAAACCTAACAGAAGCATTTTCATATCTAATTTCAATTTATTTAAGTTAATCAGAGTGTCTGTGAACTTTCCGCAGTAGTTCATGACTTTCTTTTTCACTATGGTATAAAAATAAAGTCACACAGAGGCTAAATCCTCTAGTCATTTTTCAACATCGAAAAGAGAATATACTAAATTTAAATAAAAAGAAAGTGTGTTGACATAAGTCAGAGAATGTCTATGAAAACTAGGTACTTTGTTGAAAATTCCTATATTTACAGTTAAAACAATAATTAAAAGGTTCTAATCATCTGGAAATGTGACGAACATGCTTGGACAAAGACCCATGGTTATCTTACCCATGTACAGTATGGAGGATGGTAAGATAGGAAAAAATCCATAAGAACCACTTATGGGGCTGTTTTTATTCCCAAAGGCCTTGGGAACCAGGGCCGTAGTCACCATAGACTTTGGGGGGGACGTGACCAAAATGTCCCCCCCAATATTCGGACATAGAAAAATAAAGAAAGAAAAAAAAGGCTATAGGCTATTACAGGAAACCAACAAGTCCCGCCATCTGAAATGCAATCAAACGTAAATAACGCACAAATTAGTGACCTGTTGATGGTTTCAGAGAGAGTAGCCTACACTGTGAGTCCTGGAGGTTTTGCGTTTGATGCGTGCGCTATCAAAAGCTTCCTGCACCCTGCTGCGGTGCAGGCTGTCAACAATATCGCAAAAGATACCAGTACAATTCTCACAAAACTTGTTGGAAAGGTGTAGCACTGTCTAAGGAAACCCCATTCATTTTTGAAGCAATTCAGAATCAGACTCAAAGGGAACTTTGAAGCATTTTCCATATTGTAGCCTATTTTCTCGCAATGATAGCGAAAGTGAAACGTAGTGTCCTTGTATTTGAATTTGTGCCATGAGCCTGTGTCATTCATTTCTTTCACGTCTTACAACATAAATAATGCATTCATATGCTAGTAGTAATGTCAGAAATGAACCGGTTTATAAGCCTCTTAGAAATGGTTGTTGCATCTTGCATGTTACATTTAGATGCATCCATGCAGGCAAAACGTAGCACTCAAATGTGGCGACAGCACAAAAGTTGAAAAAACTTTTACAATGGCGGTGATAGCCTACAGTCGCGGACAATAACCAAAGAAAGGAATTTCCACCTCCATTCACCAAATAAAGGCTGTGTTTCTACATGTTAACACAAAACGTAATTTCTATCAGAAACCAGCCTATAATGCATAAGGTAACTTGAGGTAAGTCAGACAGAAGAGGGACCTGACTTAGTAGGCTAGCCTATCTTGAATCCCATCCCGTTCAAACTACCTTAAAATTGTGTGATTAGCCGCCAGAATAATAAAATCAAAATACAAAATATGATTGGGCTATAGGTCCAAACCTATGAGTAAGCATTCAGTGTAATATAGAGGTTATCAAAGATACTCTAGTTTGTATTTTCTTTTAAAATATACATTTTGGAGACAAATGGAGTCATACCACAGGTCTATATCCAGGGATGGATGATTAAATGGACCTTCTGGGCCCAAGAGCTCAGGGGGCCCTGAAGACTAAGACTGTGTGAAGTTGCTTCTCCGCCCTTCTCTTCTATTTCCACAAAACTCACAAGTCGTCATAATATAAAGGGTCATTTTATTTAAGTCTTCCGGGGAAGTATGCCCCCGGGCCCCCTATCTTAACTGGGGTGGGTTTTTTGCATCTATGCCCAGGGGTTCATAATCCATCCGTGCCTATGTCCGTCAAAAGTTTGGTATATCCTAATTGACTGACTTAACTAATGACTTGTTTGTGATTTTAATAATATTTTTGCATGGCAGCAAATTTATTGAAATTCTGTTATTGAAATTCACACCGCACCACAAATTTGGTCCCCCCCAATGTTGACATCATGGCTACGGCCTTGGGTACCAAACTAAGGTACCAAAACAAACGTCCAGATCTAAACAAATATGGTTTGCTGAACAAAAAATCAAGCTTCGGACATTTCCATCTCAGTCCCCTGTTCTAAACTACATAGAAAAACAGTGGGGTGAGTCAAAGAGGAAAATGCACAAGTGTGGACCTAGGAATCTGGACGATCTGGGGAAATTGTGTATAGATAAATGGTCTTAAATCCCTTGCTTTGTATTCTTCAACTTTATGGGGTGTCATAGGAGAATATTACAAGCTGTTTCATTGGCAAAGGGAGGCTTATGAAGGTATTACAAGCAGGAGTGCCAATAATTGTGAGCAACGTGTTTTTGTTAAAAATATTTATTTCTTTATGAGATGTTCCTTTTACTCAAAATAAATTTGCTTCCGTTCAAGGTTGGATTTTTCTATTTTTTCATTGTGAGATTACAATAAATAACCGACAGAATTTTTAAACCGGTTTTTAGTCAACTTTAGCAGAGGTGCCAGAGGCCCACTGGTTAGCACTCTGGACTTGTAACCGGAGGGTTGCCGGTTCGAGCACCGACCAGTGGGCCGCGGCTGAAGTGCCCTTGAGCAAGGCACCTAACCCCTCACTGCTCCCCGAGCGCCGCCGTTGTAGCAGGCAGCTCACTGCACCGGGATTAGTGTGTGCTTCACCTCACTGTGTGTTCACTGTGTGCTGTTTGTGTTTCACTAATTGACCGATTGAGTTAAATGCAGAGACCAAATTTCCCTCACGGGATCAAAAAAGTATATACTATATAATATACTATACTAATAATTCTGGAGCGTACTGTAAGTGTCTCGCAATGTTCATTTCTATGAGTATGGAAATGTAACCTGACTCCGCCAGATGGATTGCTTCGTATTTGGCCGTGGAGACTCCTAGCTTCCTACTGTAGCTTCCCCAGGAATACTCGAATATTCGGATAAAACATCAGCGATAGCTATCCTCATCTCATCCGTGGACGTCGCCATGTTGTTTAGATTGAACAGTAGCTTCTCGTTTCGTCACAACTAAACCCGCCTCAAAACCAACGCTGATTGGATGTTCGTTTGGTGAACTGCTCCAAATTTTCTCTATCGGAGAGATGCCAGACTAGCCTGGTAAACCAGACCCTGGAATCTTTCAGATTAAGGGTCTGGCCATGAGTAATGAAAATGGCCCAATTCGAGGGGCGGCACCAAGCATGCATTTGAAACTCTCACTGCACGCAGTTGGATAGCGCTACGACCAATCACAACAATTCATCAGTGTCAGTCATCAGTGTAGCTCGCCTTTGTCCCGCCTACACCGATTTGATTGGTCCCTCTCGCTCGAGAGATAGAAGAAATTTGGATCATTGCTCGTGGCCAGAGTATCTTGCGGGCACAATTCAAATTGTGCTCTCGTGAGAACTCTGGATTTCCAGGGTAATGCCAGACTGATCTGCGACTGGAAATCTGAAGCTCGCAAGATCAGGATGGTCTCACGCGGCTAATGGAAATGCACCATAGTTCATCTTTTAGTTCTTAGCATTGTGCAGGCTACATTCACAAATACATTAGCCTACATGAACAGAATATAGAAATAGGAAAATGTCTTGGATCCATTGCAACTGCAAGATTGGTAGCCCAATTAACAGTCAGTGACATTGTGACTTCTATTCTGTGCAAAATGTGACTCTCCGTGCAAAATATGCATGCTGAAAGTTAAAGCTGCAGTTGGCAAGTCTGACAGATTGAGGGAACTTAGCCAAAATGTTGAATGTTTACAACTCTCATGCCCCTCCCCCACTACCACCGAGCACCCCCTCATCGAGTTTGTGCTCGTCAGTGCGCACCAGACTGCACCAGACTGTGATTGACAGTCAGATATCACATAGCCCTGCTCTGATTGGACCAGAAGAACCAGGAGCTGTGGATTTTTGCAAAACAAATAACAGACTCTAGGTGGAGGTAGAAGTGCAGGTTTTTTTCTAAAACCGGCTGATTTATGTTGTTCTGTCGGAGCACAGTGTCGGTTTCAGTGAATATGATCAAAAAAATCTTGCCAACTGCAGCTTTAAAGGGAATATTAAAATGTTTTACACTGGCCTTTTTTGGGTTACCAGTATGTATTGGTAGACATCCCTGATAACTTAGCCTATACAGTGTCAGATAAACTCCCTTTGGTTTCAGCCAATTAATTGACAGTGTTTCTTTTACTGTCGTCCTGGCTGTCGGAATAGTCCAAATAGCACAAAGGAGTTCGCTAAAATATTGGTGGGGGCAATTTTGTCATCTCAAAATATTGACAAGGACTAGTCCCTAGGGTCCCACCCTAAACCTACGCCCATGCTGTAGTGATAGGCAGAGCTTCCCTGTTTCCCTACATGCAGCCCCTCAAAGTGCGCTCCTCATTTGCAAACATTTTTCTCTCTGTGTGCAGATAGGGACAACACATTACTTTTAGGAGTGCATGTTTGTCTTCATTCTATCTCTCTCTCTCTCCCTCATTCCATACTTTACTCCATCCATCTATTTTCATCTCACAGCCTCACTCACACCTTGAAGCATGGAGGTTTTATATAACTGGAGAGAATAAGTCCCACTCCCATGTTCACGCCCCCAGAGTGTAGCGCTGTAGCTGCCTGGCCGCTTTAGCTGTTGGAATTCAACTTGAACTAGGTAAAACGTTTTTTTTTTCCGTATCGACAGTACTCGGTGACCTCGAGAAACGGAGATCTATGTGAAAAATCACTCTTTTTTTTTCTCTTTTAAAGTGTAACTCCAGCTAAATTTGACCCCAGGGTCTTTTTCTGCATTACTCAAATACTGTAAGCCGAGACAGTATTTTTCATTGATCAACCACTACAGAGCTTGTCCCAGTATACGCTATAGCCCCAAATCACAAACAGTGGATTAGCTAAGGGCGGTAAGCTAAAAGCTTCCCAACCGTCCCCCTACCAGCTCCTCCTACCCAGTATCGCAAGGATTCGTTGGGCTGTCACGTTTGGTTAATCTAATATTCGTGCTGGGGTTGGAGGAGCTTGTAGGGGGACAGTTGGTTCTCTAACTATATTATTGTATTATTGATGTTTTATGTGTAGGGACATGTCAGGTCAGCTCCTGCTCAGCCTGTCATACAGGTAGTTGACTTTCTTTCTCCATTCCTCTCTCCCTCCCTCTGTTACCTACAGGTATAAAGGATGTGATTTATTTGTCAGACAAGTACAAAGGCGAGAACACTACAAAAGCCTCCAAAAAAATGCTTGATTTGGCGGAAATCCCATACAGGTGAGTCTCCAGAGCTCCTCATCTGGCACCTACTCTGCCATTGACATGAGGGAAAGAGAGGGGGCCAGACATGCTTCATGTACATCTAGCTGGTTGTTCTAAGGTTAACTCTCAGCCAGACAAAAAAAAAATGTGGCATTGCTGCATTGTTCATTCACAAATATGGCCGTGTGTGTGTGTGTGTGTGTGCAGCCTTACTATACACTGTGCTTTGTGTAGCTATTTGAACACAGGTATGCTCTTTGTCTGTGTTCATGTGTGAGTGTGTTGCAGTGTGTACTCACCAGTCAAACATACAGTGTGTATGTGTGTGTGTATGTGTGTGTGTGTGTGTTTGTGTGTGTGAGAGAGATGGACTGTGTGATGCAGTAGTGTGTGTGTGTGTGTGTGTGTGAGAGAGAGAGAGATGGACTGTGTGATGCAGTAGTGTGTGTGTTCATACCAAGAACCATACCTACAACTATAACGGCAAAAAAGTATTGTTGTGGCTAATATGGACGACAACATCCACACCTAAATTATAACAATAACAATATGAAGAACGATATCATTGGGGATCACTTTTAAAATAAAAAGCTGACGGCCATTCAGATTCCATCAAACTCTAGCATGTATTCATCAACATGAGGAGAGATTTTCCTAAAAGGTGTAGGGAAAGTATTTTCACGAGATGACAAAAGGGTTATTATGTTAGTGGGAGATGGGTTTCTAAGCTGAAGGAAGGAGAGGAGTGAGTAGGACTGGAGAATGAGCAAAGATGGGGTTAACTGCTCTACTAGAAGTGCCAAGACTGATAGATGGGGATAAACTCACTGAACTGTGCTTGTTGGGGGAGGTTATAGTTAACGCTGTGAATTTGATCCCCCTTCTTGTTTCACTCAAGTTTGGGTGAATTTCATTCAAAGCATCACAAGAGAAAAGTTCACTTAAACTTTTTCTTAAACAAAATATTTTCCCTTTTTTTCCATTTGTGTGTGTGTGTGTGTGTGCATGTGTATCATGTGTGTTTGTGTGTCAGGGTTTTTCTGCCAGCTTCCAAAGAGATCGTCATTGATTTTGGTGAAATTGCGCCTGGTCTATTTGGTAATCCACCGGCTGATCCACCAGCTGATTGACGTCCGGCCCTCTCCACTATCCTTCCTCTACCACTGATGGCTTCTGTTCTCTCCTTCTCAACACAATCACTGCCTCTGAAGATCTGAATTTAGGTGATCGTAGGGAGCTGGTGTATTTAGTCTGTTATACTTTTACTTTGAGTCTTTTAACCTGCAAATGTTTTAAAACTTTGTAAAAAATATATATATTACTAAAAGCTTTGGAATGTAAATAGTGGCAACACTATTCCTAAGCTGTCAGCAGCACAGGCTGTCACCCTTAGTGCCTTTAAAATAGTTGAGTTTGTATCTCATTTTTTCTGGGTTTGTATCTATTTACCTTAATTTTTCCCCTAACAGCAAGTATAATGCTATTAAGTGTAATCTTCCACATGTATTACTGAAGTACTGCCTTTTAGAAATGTTTAATGACTAATAGTCAAGTTTAGATATAGTGGGTCTGTTATGTCCATTTTGAAGGCATTGTTGTGAATGGCTTTTTAATTCAATGCAACATATAGCTTACCAAATGCATTTTCTGTTTGACTCCACTACTGCTGTGACAAAATAAAATCAGCCAAAACCTGTGTATTCCATTCATCATTCATACTGTCATAAACATCAGCTATTAGGTAGGCTACTCTAAGTCATGGGGTCAAAGGTCACGGTCACATGGGTAATTGTACCATGAAGACTACTCTTTCGCTGGCACCTGTTCATCTTCTACACAGCTCTGTGGGCTTGTTTCAAAAAGGTTGCACCACTGTAACTTACAGTAAAATATCATTATCAAATAAAAACTGTTTAAGCTGTTCATTTACAAGGGATTCAAATTCTTTAGCAGACAGTCTGGAGATAGGCTAATAGTTATGTAGGATAGTGGGATCACCTTTAATAGTGGAAGGACAATCGCTGACTTCCAAGAGCAGGGGATTGACCCACTGCAAAAGCTAAAGTTGAAAGTAGAGGCAATCGACTGATCCCTATCCCCGCCCATGAAAACGCAAATAAGCCTACATGTTTACAGTAGCACCAGCCGCACAAGCTCAGACAAGCGCCCGCCCTCAGCCTTTTCGATAGCTAGCATAGTTAGCTAATCTTTGCTAATGTCCACTTGATATTACATGGCACCAAGGGGCGAATTCCCGGAAGTAGAAGAATCAATGGAGGCTGGAGGGACCACTTCTCTACTAACCCCCATAGAAGCCCATTCATTTTAGGATTTATTTTAAATGCCATAACTTCATATAGCATATATCCTGTGCCGACATTGTAGCTTCTGTATTATCTACATAAACAATATAGAAGGCAAAACAGGCTCAGCTACCTCGTATGTAATGTTGAGGTTCCCGTAAGAAGTATAGTTAGCGAGTCCGGTTGTAGGGGAAGCTAACGCACCGTAGGGAGATAACCGTATTGTTTGGATAAGAAGCTCAGTCAAAGTCCTTATAGGCAAGTCCCTCCACTCGGCGGCCATTTGACAACGCTTTTTGGGCACTCGTCAGGCATCCATTTCGGCAAAAATGCGCGTGCGCAAGGCTTCACGACACCAATCTTGGTCCAGCGGCGAGATCACAACACATGATTGGCACGATATCTTCACAACACACCATATGATTGGCTCAATCTATTTACATGTCAACGTTTTGCCGAGGAAGGGGTGGGATATGCGTAGACAACGGCCATATTGGCGTGACAAACTAAGCCCCACGCAATTCTATGGAGTATTTTTTGAATGCTGTGTCTCTACATTAGAAAGTCTCTGGCTCAGTCCGGCCAGCACGGAAACTGTATGAACAACATGAACAAAGCTATGTATGTTAAGGTAAAGCATTGGATAGAGGCAAGTAAAGCTAATGAAAAATGGCACGATAATTATTTGAGGTTTTCGATGGATTGACCATAGGTCAGAAAAGTGAAGATTAGCTTCTAGTGCTAGGTAGCAGTGGCTATAACTTTAAGTAGGCTATAACTTTTTTGTTTGTTTAACCATGACTGTTTTTGAAGATGATCATGTGTGGTAGTTTCAACATTAACACGACTTGATATCACTTGTGAGGATGATATTAATAATAATACTTAAATAAATGTTTAACTTTGATGACTTTGAAGGCAAAGGAAGTGTGAGAAGAATTTCTGTGTAGCCTATCGCTCCGCCTTAACAATCTTTGGCCTATCTATCATATGATATTTAGTTCGATGCTAACGTCATGAAGTTAAGTGCGAGTCTGCGCAGTACTTGGGGGACCAACTGAAAAATCATTCAATTTGACTCTGTGCCCTCCCATTGAAAACGACGGAGTCTGTTCGTCCATTTTTTTTACTGTCTATGAATGGCACTGCCCAGATAGCAAGAGGCTAGCGGACCACTGTCGCTGTTCTGGTAACTCTGGTAACATCAACAAATGGTAACTAGTGGAGAATGCATGTTGATTAGATAATTTGATTGACAACTTTATACCAGACAATTTAAGTAGGCCTAACTAGATGGATTACTGGCTGGAAAATACGTTGGATATGTTGAAGTACGTTCTATGACTCTATGGGCGCCATTTTTATAAGCTCAGGTGTCGTCACAGACGCTGGCTACCGTGGGAATCCTATGGCGCTGATCCTAAAATGTTATCAATATTTGTTATTAAGTGTGCTTGCAAAGCAGCACACTTATTGTTCTTAAGTTTTATTATTTTTCCCGTCTCCCTAATTTTTTGTCAGCTCTAGCGCCTAGGCCATTTGAGACAGAGACACCGTTCCAACTTTAAAACGTCCGGTCAGTACCGGTGTAAGATGCTCGCGAAGATGACGTCAGGTGGGTGTGTCGTTCGTCCGTCATATTGGATTGAACAGAAAGCGAAACTAAATTTTCACAGGTCACAAACTTGGTTCGAACGCCACAAAACTTGACGTACATTATCGTTGGACCAAGCCTCACAAAAGTTACCAGAAGGATTTTTGATTGTCGAAAGCGTTTGCCCGTCACAGCCAAATGAAATCGGGCGGGAAGCTTCGAACAGGAAGTAGATCCATATCTCTGGAACACTGTCACATATCGATACCAAATTTTGTATTTGAACTCGGGACTCCAATGTGAGGGTGCATAAGCTAAAAAAAAAGAAAACATTCCAAAAGTTTCCAGCATTTGGCAAACCACCCACCCATATTTGGTAACTATCACCACATTTGCAGTTGTGCATCTAGCACAATGCCTTCCAAGTATGCTCAATGTCTCCAGGCAACATTGCCCAATCATGAAATCCTTGCTCAGCCATGGGATAGTATGGACTTACGAACTGAAATGGTAAGGACAACATTAGCTATTTATTGCTGACGTAGTACAGTTATTTTCACATTGACGGTATTCAAATTAATTTTTTCATTATTGTTAAATATCATGATGGGAGAGTATTATTAAAAATGTTACAAGTATGCAAATGCATATGTTTACGGGCATTTAGGTTTTACTTTGTTGTTTTGTTGTAAAGTACTAAGTAGGGACAATAAACAGATATCTCTGTTACAGAAACGAGCTGGTAATCGCTCATTGAAGAGGGAACTATGATAAAAAGATTGTTTTCCTAAAAGCATGGAGTTGACGAAATGTCACGTTAATGTTAAATAGCCTACATCTAAACGCTAGGTGGCAACGTTGTATTACATTTCACTAGTGTACTTGAAATAGCCTACGGTGTGAGCTTCACAAGTAAGGAAGGTGCAAATATTATGTAATTTATCATGGGAAATTATTGGAAATGTTATTTCTTGTTTATTCTAATTGCAAACCACACACATCCATTCGTAATCACACGTACACTTTTAATACCTCGAAAAGACTCTCATTTAGTTTATTTGATGTTGCCTAGCAACGCAGCGTTCAGAGCAAAGATTCTAGAACAGAGCTTCAGAGAGTTTTGAGTTTGTGGCCAAGTACCTAAAATATCGGTTTCCATGTGTATGTGCTGGATGGTGTACTTCCTTTATGAAAGTGTTTTATAGAGTTATAGACATAATGAGTCATGTTGTAGTGGTCAACATAAATGTGCCCCTTCTGTCTGTAGTTGCACAGTCAGGTTGCAAACACTTATCCAAATAGTCTTTGGCCTTACCATATGTTGCTGAAAGTGAATGACATGTGTTAGTGCAATGTAACAAGTTGAATCTTAAAGAAATGTTTTAATGCAGTATGTTTCCTTACCACAGCCTACCAAGACCCTCACGTCATCAAAAACATCCCAGTTTTGACCTGGTGGAAGGTGGTTTAAAACGGATTTTTGGAGCCGCCAGTGGTCATAGGAGCCAGGCCAGTAACACCTTCAGCTTTCCCCAACCTCCTCGAGCCAGCTGGATAGCACTACGGCAGCGTCTTTGTCCGTGAACTCCACCACCTTCCACATCTGTGCCATCTGATAATAAGGTGAATGAATGAAACACTTAAAAAAGAATAATATTTCTGAATGAATGAAACACTTGAAATAGAAGAATAGTTCTGATGAGTTTTGAATGTATGAAAAATAACCCTTAGAAATATATTTCCAGAATTTCCTATATTACAAGCATCTATCTATCTGTCTTAATCTACACACCAAAGTCACTATTGGTGTATATGCTGCAAGTGATCACTATGTTAAGTGATAGGTAAACTGCCTGTAACTAATCATAACATAACTTATTAGCTACCTAAGCCTAACTATCTTCAAAGGCTTGCCGGACTCGAGGCAGATGCCCCCTCCCCAGAGTTACCTTTACATAAAAGACAAAAAAAATGAAAGAAAAATAAAGCACTTCGCAGGAAGAGTAGACAACGCTACTCGGCTGAAGCACTCTAACTACTCAGAGCATTCACATCATTTTGTCAGATAGATAGATAGATACATACTGTAGATAGATGCATATTTATAGGCTATATGTTTTTTTTTCTTTTTAAGGATTTTTTCAGGATTATGAATTGGGGGTTGTTGAGGGTTAGGAATTAGGATTGGTGAAGAAGAGGGATGGCAACATAATAGTCTTGGTCTGGCAAAAGCACACATTTTCTTCGAACATCCTCAAGGTGCCCAACTTCAAGACTGTCTTTTAGTGTGTGTACCTGAAAACAGCCTATGTGAGCGGATGGGCAGGGATAAGTGAAATGTGAATCTCTGTAGCTAAATGTTCTGTAGACTATAAAAACTGAACCAGATGATTTCACAATGTTTTGGACCAGTGCAATCTCCTGTCCTATCGCTATACAGTTGTCCCCAGTCTGTTGACAGACAGAAGTCTTTTGTTAATGCCTTTCTGTACTGTTTGGCATTGCTGAATTGCAGAGGCAATGGACCATCCTGGTGTGAGTCAACAAACAAACACAACAAAAGGGGCTGCGCACTTGGAGGTGAAGTCAAGGCATCAGGCACCTCTGACAGTCTCTTGACCACTTGTTGTAATGGTTGATGAGGCTTTCTCAACATTTTTTTTATTTTTCCAAGAAAATTTTCATAGGGAAACGAAGAGACACGGTCAAGGGCACCAAATTGTCAGTATACATCAGTTAGATGTATCACCTGATGTATAGTAAAAACAATTTCCCCTTCACCATATAAGTCTCCAAAGTTTTTTACAAATGCTGTCAGTACTCTATTGGCAAAATCAATCATGGGTGCAGAGAGGTTGGGACTGAGTAATAAAAACACCCACAGAGAACAACAAGAAGTTTTCAAATATCTCTCTTGGTAGAATGCGTTTCAGAACCACACAATGAAAGCATATGTCACTGAATGCATTTCATAAGTTGTTAAGTTACTATTGCGTGGACGGAATGCCTGTAACACAACACAATACTTTTGTGGACGAAATTGATATGGGATACACAGAATGATGCGTGTAGGTGCATTCCGTATTTACGTAGACAGAATTAAGTATAAGTATATATATTAAGTATGTATACTTTTTTGATCCTGTGAGGGAAATTTGGTCTCTGCATTTAACTCAATCGGTCAATTAGTGAAACACAAACAGCACACAGTGAACACACAGTGAGGTGAAGCACACACTAATCCCGGCGCAGTGAGCTACCTGCTACAACGGTGGCGCTCGGGGAGCAGTGAGGGGTTAGGTGCCTGGCCCCCGTCATCTACTTCCTGAACTTTTGGTCAACGATACCCGGGACACCGAAACACCGGGGCACATGAAATTTGGTGGGTATGTAGCCCCATTAGACTTTTACGGAAAATTGTGTTTGGTCCACGGGGGCCACTCCCCCTCCCCTCCGTGCTGGGCCCCCCGAGACCCAAAAAATGCAGTTTTTCCTAAATAACTACTTGAACCGTGGCACTGAGGATGAAGAAATTTTTATGGTATGTTGGTCTCAAGGGCCCACATCAACCTAGCCCATAATCACTCATTTGTGATTTGCACTCCCCCGATAAAAAATGAAAATGCAATATCATTCTGCTTTAATCGCCCCTCTCTTCAGTTAAGATGTTCAGAACTGCACCAAATTTTATGTGTATGATTAACCTGGCATTCTCTGGGGTATGCCAAGTTTCGTAGAATGTCATCCATGGGGGGGTCACACAAGTTATGTGTACATTTAGTGACTGTACACTCATTGGCCTGTAGATGGCGGTGCACACATATACACACGCACACACACACAGGCACGCACATACTATCGGTATCGGCAATTAGAACGACCGATACATAATTACAATTTCAGTAGGATTAAAGGAAAACCAAATATTCATCATCATCATCATGGCTGCATTTCCAGTATTGGTGGTAGTCGTTTGTCCACCAGATGGCGCATCGTTGCAGTGAGACGTAATTTTGTTGGAAGTTAATCTAAAGTAGGTTGGAAAAACAATGGATGCTTCCTACAAGGACTGTAGTTTACGTCTAATAAGAATAGGACGATTTTCACATGAAATGTAATTCCCATTTCTTCTTGAAGCTGAAATAAATCTGAGAATGTTTATCGGACATGCTTGGTTTTTACTGCAGGTACGTTAATCTTATAATATCAATAGCTATAGGACCTAGGTACAATAATGCAGGCCCGGGGTGGGTAATCGGGAGAATCAGGAGAATTCCCGGTGGGCCGCTTCACTTTTGGGCTGGTCGAGGAAAAAATATTGACATTTGTCACGTTAGTCTAACTTCTCTTAAAGTAGGCTACACGTTCCGCATTCTGTGCATGGCACCGTTGCCTCTGCATGGGTTGTAGCCTACCGTGTGAGGGAGTTCTCTCCTCCCAAAAAGAGTTGGTTGGGTCCACATAGCCCGTCTTTTCCAAAAAAGTTTTCTCAGATATGGATAGCCGGGCCGGCCCTACAGTAGCCATAAGCGTCAGGAAGGATGGATGGATGGTAGAAAGAGGCCAGGAGGGACTGAAACGGCCAGGTAGATGCTGCTAAATGTGCCAAGCTTCTAGATTAGGCCTACAGAAAAAAGTGGCAACTGGTAAAGAGAGATAGCCAATAGGCAATGATTATTAGCAGTTATTGGGCTAATATTGGACGTTTGTAACGTTGTCAAGCTATTTGCAACATATTACATTTCTTAAAATATTAGCCTTTTGGATCCGATTCATAGACTTTGCAGTATGCAAATATTAATAACAAAACTGAAGTTTGATCTGTGTAGGCCTATGCGGTAAAAATTGTAGCCTCTGAGCAGCAGATCAACCAGTCGACCACTGAAAATGATGAGCCCGAAATTAGTGATGTGGCCATGACTACAGGGACAAGTAGAGAGGGTAAATTAAAGTTATTTAATGTAAGAAAGAGCCAAATATGTATGCTACATGATGAACCTATATGCCTTGTTTGCTTAGAAGGGGGTGTGGTAAAGGAGTAGGCTAAATCACCAAACAACAATATAGCCTACCCATGCAAAAAACATGTAGCCTAAACATTAGTTCAATATGCCTCTTTGTGGAAGCGTGGGATAGGCTACATTTCAAAGGCTTTCTTTCTTTCTTTCTGTTTTTGTTAACTCGTGGAATAGTGGAATATTTTTTGTTAACTTCTCAGTTGAAGTGAATTAATATAACCTTTACACATTTGTTGAACCATGGTACTAATAAAAACTACAGGATGGTAAGAGCTGAAATGTTGCTTCATTTATCCAATTTCCACCACTATGGAAAACGTGGGCCGGTCTTGGGCCTGAAACTCCCGGGCTGAAAAGTGGCCCCACTCCGTCCCTACAATAATGTTACTGTTAGCATTGGTTGCGTGATGGATTTGATTGCATTTGTAGAAAACTATAAATGCGGTTATACCAAGCAAATTGATAGCAGCACTAATTGTATCTTTCGACTGTCATCTCATTTGCTTATGACCATAACCTAGGCTACTAACAGGAGCTAAGTGAGTTAGCCACAACACGTTCGCTACGTGATGGTTTTTTATTGGAAAATATATAGGCTACCTGAAAGATAACCTGTCTATGATGCATCCTGCGGCCTGGGACATTTCTGCTCAAAGTCTCAAAAAGCATCTGAGTCAACGTTCATTCCCAAACACCCATATAGGCTACTTCAATCCTCTATTTTTAAAGGTGATTCAAGTAAGGAAGATAGGAAGGTAGCCTAACTAGGACTGAACTACATAAATTCGTAAAAGTGAATAATTTGTGTCAACTCGCCGCAATGTAGATTTATTAACGCACCCGTAATGATATACATCTCCATTTAAACCAAATGTTTTAGAGCGCACGTTGAGAGATGTATCCAGGGCAGGGCTGTACCTACACATATTTGTTGCACGTGCTACAAAAATCATTCTTTGCGATGGATGATTTAGTAGCCTACTAACGTTACACCGGTCCGATACAGTTTTGCCTATGGCTATACCGTGAGACTGAGATGCTTTTTGTTTGTTCGAAGTGCGTGTTTAGGGTGTGAGAGGGGAGTCGATGTGCTTTGATTCCTGCTTGGTAGTTGTAGTCTATGCGATTAAAAAACATGTGTGTGTGAAGTATCCAAAGCGCCAGTGCATGGATGTCTCAATCGCAAAATTAAACAATATTTCTATCTGGTGCCTACCATGGACTATAGGCTGGGTGAACTCAGCCTGATCTGCCGGCTATTTCTTTTTCAATTTCTTAAAAGATTGACCTCATAGTTGCAAAATGCAAGGGAACATGAATCAGCCTATTATTTGCACGAGCTCTTCAACTTGGCCCGTTAAAATGTGTATGAACATTCTAGCAACGCATTTCATGAAGGCCCTTTTGGACATGTCAGTTATTTGCACCACTGGGTAAAACTGCATTTTGTTTTAGACTACTGGTATTTAATTTGTGCATTGACAATAAAGCTGAATATCATATGAACTAGATGACTAAACTTATGCATATGAAGAAGAAGAAACATTCACAAAAATCCATGACATGACCTCTCTTCTTGATAGCTGTTGAAAACGGCATGGAACTGACAGGTAGATGTCTGCACTCCCGCGGTAGACCTGCGGGACCCGCCGGTCCCGACGCAAAAGAGTGCGGCGCGGGACAACTTTTGAAAGCTCTTTGCGGGACCGGGCGGGATGAGAGAGGTACGTTCGCGGGTGCGGGACAAACCGATGATTCACTGCACTCCCGCAAATTAAATATGTGCGTAAAATTAAATATGGAAATGATTAAAGTAGGCCTACTGTTCATAACTATAGTTCAGCTGGATGTTCTGTTAGGCAGCATTAAAAAACGGGGTTTAAGCATAACTGATGGATAGCAGGCCTTTACGTGGGTTCAATTTGTTCCTGTTGGTCATTGTCAAAACTCAAAAATCGAAAGCATGACAGAGGAAGAGGGCACCAGACTAAGCCTACTTCAGTTGTTAGCCTATATTCAGAACCAAGAAACTGACATCTGGACTGGAGTCTTTCTCAGGTGTGGTTTCTCCTTTCGTGAGACAGAAAGAAAAACGGAATAGGCTATCCCTCCTGCATGCGGCTTTAGCGGGCAGGAGCGGGACATCATGTTACAGATGCGGGCGGGAGCGGGACTGAATATTGCGTTTTGTAATGCCCTATGGAAACTCCCCATAAGACTTTTCGTTACCCAAAATGCATACTGACAATAAAAGTATGCATTTCTGAGGTTTTGGATTGTAGCCTCTTTGTTGGCTTCATAGTTGTGTGTATAAGATGTATAGTCCATCTTATTAAGATGGACTATACATCTGTACAACTAATATTGGTTAAAACAACATGAATATTTAATTCCTATGGATTCCTGTGAATATTTCAAGACCAGGAATGTAGTGGTAAAATCAGAGGTGGGTAAACTATGAATTCTGTGATCATGGTAAGGTGGATTGTCCCATGCGGTATCAGATTTTTAGAAAAGGCATTCAGAACATGTTTGATGATGGTAGAGGTTATTGTCCAATGTTTATAATAATACAAGTGGCATTACGTGGTTCATAGAGTGTTGATGAGTGTACATATTGTTATTGTGGATAATACAGTAAGATTTTTAAATGTTAACAGTTGTACTGGTGAACAAACTCTTTTGAGAGGTGGATAAACTAATAAGAGATGGATAAACTTTCAGAAGTGGAAACTGTGTTTACTTGCGTTTAGCTTCCACTACATCCCTGTTCAAGACCCAGTGCTGCATCTACCTATTGCTAAGGATATACAGTAGGCTACACTGCAGCTAAAAGTTAGGGAAGCATCAAGGCGAGGAGAGGAGGGCATTTTTGACAAAATTTAATTGAGACATACTACTACGTGCTAACGTTAGCGTTACTGCCATCAAGGTTTAATGATTTGCCGGCGAATAAATGCCACCCAAATCTGTCAAGTCATCTTGTAGTGGTGCGTCAAGTGCAATGTATATTCCCATCCGCTATAGATGACTCGAAAAATAATAACGGTAGGCTAACTCCACTGAAATTATTTGAAACTAAAGTAACGAGCCAGTTTTCTAAAATTTAAGGAGTAGAAAGTACCGATATTCGTGTTAAAATGTAAGAAGTAAAAGTAAAAAGTCGCCTCAAAAATAAAAAGTAAAGTAAAAATATCTGAAAAATCTACTTGAGTACAGTAATGAAGTATTTGTACTTCGTTACTTCCCATCTCTGCTCAACCCTAACCATGTTGTTGGCTAAGAACTGAAGCTACCAGTTTAGGTTAATCCTTTTTTATTAGGAACTGTCATGTAAAGTATTTTCAAGAATAGCCGAGAGAGAGAGAGAGAGAGAGAGAGAGAGACATTACAAATATCAAATCTCAGGTATATCTCCAGCAACTAGTAAACAAGAAGGACAGGTGAAACCTACAAGGGTTTGGGTACACAGGGAAAGAATGATGACATAAAAGAAAAGATAAAAAGGAATTTTAAAAAGCAGTTCCTTGTGTCAAGCACATGAGCATCAAGAAAACACAGATTATCCAACAAGTTTTTGTTTTTGAATACTCATACCAACAGACACATTAATTTCCTGCCACCACTGCATAAACCGCTTCCTTCTATCACAAAAGGTTTTTCTTCATCAGCTTTCAAATGAGCATGCTTCAGATAAATAATATTAACTATTTATACAGTACAAAGCACTGACATGTCATCAAATTTAAGACAATCTCTCTTTAATAGATGGCAGCGCTGCCTGGAAGACGATGTTGTGGGCATAAAACACCATCGAGAGCAGCCCCTGTGGTCCACAGGTAGAGGATATAGTCAGTGTTTTTTTCATGTTAATGTAGACATTGATTGGTTCAATGTATTTTGTCGAAATGTACTACCACTGGAATTCCCCCATATAGGTGATGTATAGATGTTACGTCAGACACAGGAGGAGATCGGAGGCAGGTAAGTATCGTGAAGTCGAAGGTCTTTAATTCTCTCCGCAAACTTGGACATTCAAAACAAGGAGATTTCAGTAAACAACACCCAAAACGCATATAAACAACGATAGCTCTGGAGTAACAGAGAAACAAGGCATCTTCCAACGAGACCAGACAGAGAATGCAAGTTTGAGTCCAACTTAAATAGCTTGGCTAACGAGGATTCAGTTCAGCTGAGGAGTGGCCTTCAGGTGTGGAGGATAATTGGAATGCAGATGAGGGTAAGTGGATCATGGAACCAATTAGAAAACAGGGGAATTGGATCTGATTGATGATTGCTGTTGTGGTTGCTGTGATGAGGTGAGCAAGGGGTTTCGTGGAGTCGTGACAATAGACTTTAGGCACATACATTAAGAGTTTATTATCAAATTCACAGACATGTGAGATAAACATTTAGTTATGTCCACATTATGTTTGATTTATTTGAATATTACATAGCCCCAACAGATGTCTCCAGCTGCAGAGAAAAATCTAACCTGATGTTAAAGTAACCTTACCTTACCTTAAAATAACAGCTTCAAACTCATTTGGGTGCTAGACTGACCTATAATAAGGTGAGTAAGTTTTCCAGCAGATATCCCAGAGCTATCTATACTGCCACTGTTCCACAGCCATGGAAACACTTCCATGAAAAGCAGCCTTAAAGTCCAGAATGACCTAATCATATAGGGGGGCCTATGTGTTTTTTGTAGGTTTCAAATGTTCATTTTTGGAGAGTGGTTGAAATTATAGGCTTCATTATGTTCTGGTTCAAAGCAGAACATCCCTGTGGACAAGTTGAGCACACTGTCTCTGGTCTAATGCTTGATGTTGGTCCTTCCACTACCCAATGCATAAAGACATACAGAGCTTTGTGGACATGGCATTCAGCATCATCAATGTTCAGTTCAAATTCCATGTTTTTTTTTTTCCATCTGAGCAGCAATGGCATCTCACATATTGTGTAACAATCTATTTAACACAGAGATGTATTAAAAGTTAGTTAGTTTATTAGTATTAGGGTGTATTATTATTAAAAACAACACAAGTTGTGTTATTTTCAACACATTCGTTTTAAGAGTGTAAAAGTACTGTCAAATAACTTCTGGATGTCATCATCAGTTTTCTTTGACATCACTCTGTCTATGGCAGCATCACACACACTGGACAAACGTACTAGATCTGGGTCATAACGTCGCTTTGATTATGATTATGAAGGTGATTATACTCTTGATGGTTTTTGTAGTTGGCTGTTCATTGTGCACTGTTATGTTCAAAGATACTGAAGTACAGTCATGTTGTGGACTTCTCCCGCTTTCAGGCTGAAGCAAACTAGGCTGACAAACTCGATATCTGATGCAACTATGCCAACATTATGTTCTTGCTTTTCAAATTCCTTACCCTCGTCATATCTCTTTTTACCATGTTGAACGGTCACGTTTCACGTTGAAAGACGCCTCATGAAGATGCTCTTTTGTCTGCTTCTGACAGAAGAACCACTTATCTGTGCTGGCAGTATTTGCTGCTGAACGAGTCTCACTAGTAGGACTTGACACAGTTGCAGGTGCTGGTCCAGGTTCATAAGATGGTCTACCATTCTGAAGAATCACATGCTTAGCAGATGCTCACTGTTACAGCTGGGTTTGTTGCAGTTCCTATGCCAAACTGCTTTGTTTTGTTGCAAATCATCTGCACTATAATGCTATTGTTGGCTGATCTGTGGTAATCACCATCTCCATACTCTTCTCTCTCATGGACAAAAAACAGAAATTTGGCATATGTCTCTAGTGGATCATTAACCCGTCCACACATATCTACCTTTTGACACTGGATACATAGCCCAACATCTGTTTCTTGTGTTGCTGTAGAGCAGTGTCATCACCTATGACTAACACAAAGAAACACCTCAGCATATAACCTGTGCCCCCATTAACTATGAAAGTGTGCTTGCTCAAATGTAGTAGGCTAGAGGATCAGTTATTCTATATTCTACATTTTATTCTATATCTTGCTGCCAGTTTTCAATGACCAACTGGCACTACTAGTCTCTCACTCCCCAGCTTATTATATATTATGCATTCTATAACTGCCAGCTATCAACAGGCAACTAGTCTCTCTCTCTCTCTCTCTCTCTCTGTCACACACACACACACACGACACGCCTGTCTGTTTGTCTTTCTGATCCTTTTACCCTCTCTTTTCTTTACCCTCACATATGGAAGGCCTACAGACTTCAGCTGATGCTGATGCTATGCAAAAGTCTGTTAAACCTGATTTAACAGAGATCTCTGCACTTTGTGCTCTGAAATTCCTTTCAAATGGGTGTAATCTGGAGTAGCTGGCTGAGCAGGCTACACTCAAGCGCACTAATAAGCATGAATTGATATGTTGAGCATTTTAGGCATAATTTCTTGCTAAAGTGATCACTCATCACCCTAATAATTGTTTTATAATGTTATATTATGTATGTGGACCACTTTGGCACACTTTTTACCTATGCTACAATACCACAAAGGTTTATGGACAAAACACCAAATTTGACCTTTTATTAGGGTCACTCAAACTCAAGAATGAAAAAAATGAAGACATATTTTGTTTTACTCTTAAAGCTGCAGTTGGCAAGTCTGACAGATTGAATGAGCTTAGCCAAAATTTTTAATGTTTACAACTCTCATGCCCCTCCCCCACTACCACCAAGCACCCTCTCATCGAGTTTGTGCTCATCAGTGTGCACCAGACTGTGATTGACCGTCAGATCTCACACAGTCCTGCTCTGATTGGACCAGAAGAACCGGGAGCTGTGGATTTTTGCAAAACAAATAACAGTCGTGGAGGTAGAGGTGTGTTTTTTTTTTTCTAAAACCGGCTGATGTTGTCCTGTCGGAGTGTCGGTTTCAGTGAGTATGATCAAAGAAATCTTGGCAACTGCAGCTTTAAGTGGGTATTTGACCAACCCCCCACTACCCGACCCAGCCCCCCTCCTGTAACTCCTATTCCCATTAGTAATTAATTTCAAAGTTTGATCAGCTGAGCAATCCCGAGACTCATCTGAACTCTGATCTGCCACCACGTGCTCTGCATACACAAAGCCACAATTCAGGCCATGGTATACAGCCTTGTTTCTTAGGGATTTGTAAGAATGATCTAAGTATGTATGTGTATATAACAACAACTTTGGCCAAACAATGTTGTAAATTAAAAACACGGACTTACTAAATTATGGATACGGTAGGCTTACTTCATTTACCAGTTCTATTACTATATACTTCTTCAAACAATTATTCAATTAATAGCCAAATGGATATACAGTATACAAAACCATTGTTGGCTTTGAAATAAGATATGTTGACGAGACTAGGGGACATACCAGGCTTTTCAAAGTAGACTCTTCCCTACCGTGGAAAGGAAATGGTTGTAGAGCATGGGCCAATTAGAAAAGCGTTTATTTACTGCTCTCATGTATTATGCTTTCTGATTGGTTAACATTGGTGCATTTATCTACAGTAGCAATACACCTGGAAGATGCCTAAAGACCAATCACAGTGAAGCCAACTATGTATGTACATTATATAAAATATATTTTAATTCATTCATTTATTTTTTATAGAAGAATTGAAAAGTGTATGGCTTACTCCTGTAAATTACATGGTTCATGATGGATGCAAACAGTCAAATTCAAAATGTAATCTTTATAGTTTTTTTGCACAATGTTTTCAGGTTAGCACGATATTGAATGTGTTTTAAATACACTAAAAGCATACATTTCCTTTATATCAAATCAATTAAAAGTTAAATTGACACTGTAGACAGAAATTGTTTTGGAAAATATGAGGTCATAGTTTCAGTTTAGAAATGTTACTCCATCCTTCACGTTGTCCTTCAAGAACTGCTGTACTTGTACTTTAAAGAGGCTGATGTGATAGTCTCTGTGTGTTGCACTGGATTTTTCTGAAACCCCTGTGCAAATGTCCTGCACACCCCAACTGATAACTCCAACCTTCAGGAAGAAATGAATGAGTTAATAGCAGGGTAAAAAGGAGGCCAAATCCTCTAAATGATTTCCCCTCCACACACACACACAGACAGAGAGAGAGAGAGAGATACTCATATTCACATGTCTATGAGTTGCTGACCCAGTTTTTCTGGAACTGGAAATCATGAACAATTTTTTTTCTTACCTGAATTGAGCGGCTGTTCCTTTCAAGAAACAAAGCACCACCAGACTCTCCTGTACATAAATAAAACATTCAAAGAATGTTTTTCAAGAACTTTCGACATACTGTATTTTACTGATTTCTCAGTAAGTAGGAGTGAACGTTCGTTCGTTGATGTTCCAAAACAAATAGCATAGTCGTGTTTTATTTGCCCTTTTGTAAAATCCCATTGATTTTCTTTTGGAAGACTCATTACTCCTTGATGTTACTGTGCTACCGGAAACGGAAAGGAGGTCTGTTTATATTTGGTTGTAGTCTTTCCGCGAGACCTTCTTTTACTGTCTATGCTTCAAACTCAAATATTGAGCGGAAGTTTATATGTGGTTGTGAGGTATCTGAAAAAATAGTTCCACAATAGCAAATAACACAGATTGAAATCATACATTGCGCCGATATATTTGTTTTTAATAATCAACAAACACCGCTAACCACTCGGTGAGTTGCACAGTTTTGAAAATGAACATTAAGGGTTGTTTTAAGGGCATGTTCGTGCACGCCCATAGCCAGCCACTCTGAAACAGTCTAAGGCTATTCAAAACGAGCCAGAAAGTGGAGACAGGACCCATCGTCAAAATTTCAGTGTCCACCACTCTTGTTCATCAAAAACAAACCAGAAAAGGGACTCCGTGCTAAATACCGGAATTATCCTTTAAAGAAATGTAGACATTACAAAGATGGTCATTACAAAGAGTTATTTTGAGTTTCTCTTGTAAATTGACCTATGAGGTCAACCGCCTTAGGGAGTCTGAGTAATAACAGCCTTCTTATAATTAACTTTCTTTATCATGATAGTTCTTTTTTACGTTTATGTTATGTAATCCATTAAGAATACCCAATTTAGTCCTATAAATAATGGTAAGACTTTGTTTACGACAGATTTGTTGCTCTCGTGCTCACCTAGGATGCTTGTGTGTTAGTAACCTGGTCTGGCGTTGTGAATAAAGCTTTGTACTCTTTGTACAACAATAATACTATCCTCCAAAACCCAACTTTAGGATCAGTAGTTGCCAAATGCCAGATGGAAAAACCTTTAAGCCTAGATTTTTAGGGTTGATATATTTCTAAGCATTTAGGGTTGATATATTTCTAAGGTTCATTGGGAGAGTTTTCCAAAGTCTTAGTGCAACCATGGAAAATGTGCAGTCTCCTTTTTGTTTGAGTTGCACTAATGGTTAGATTAATTTGTTTAGATCCAGTGAAATTGCAATTTCAACGCCACGCCATGACTTTGTTCCTCTATTGAAATGGGAGAAGATTGCAAGGACTCATCACAATAATCAATATTGTCTGAAAACCTGCTTCACAAATGTTTTGTGCTTCATTTAGGAAAAAAAACATAATGCGATTAAATATTTTGCAAACCTTTACAAGCAGCATCATCAGTCTGGGGATCAATCCCCCCAGTACACAGGAATATGTCAGTCACAACGTCTGTGTATTTAGCTTTAGGGGATACACCATTAGCATTTATGGCCATTTCAAAGCAGGACTTCTTCTACAAAGCAAACCCAGAGATCTCTCAGTCACAGTGTGTAATTGTTAGAGGTAACACATTTTAGCAAGCACACAATAATTCAAGCCTCAAGTGATGACCCTGGACATTTGTGAAACATAAATGTGAACATGGACTTACCTGATGCATTCCTTGCTTGATCAAGGCATGTTTCATTTTCCTTTCTTTTGACAGAAATATTGCTTGCACATGGTCTTTATTCAACAATATCTTCTCTGTTGGAGAAAAAACATAACATGTGTAGCGTGACTTCACAATATAGATA
This sequence comes from Alosa alosa, assembly GCF_017589495.1. NCBI lineage: Eukaryota > Metazoa > Chordata > Actinopteri > Clupeiformes > Clupeidae > Alosa > Alosa alosa. Next base: position 23,630,196 of record NC_063210.1, on the reverse strand, counting down.
GATAGATAGATAGATAGATACAGTGGGCATTGCTTTGATTTGGCCAGCTTCCCCGCGGTCCGCGCACGGGATCACGCGACTTTAATTTGTATTTTTCCAGTGACGCTGCAACAACCCAAACAACCGGCAGATGTCTCTTGTGGGCAGGGTGTCTCGTAAAAAGAAATGGAGCCTGGAAAACCCTACACAGACTTCACTACAGACTTTAGCAGACTGGTTTAGAAATAATTTAATAGTCAGAAATATGCCTGCCCTAATAAAGAAATATTTGGTTAACTGCGAGTGAATCCCGTTTGCAGCCGTAGAAGAAACGCAGGACAAATGAAACATTCCGGTTTTCTCCGAGTGCAACGATGATAGACAGACATAATTTGGACAAAATATAGAGCATATTAACTTCCGTTGCTCAGCCAAATGCCTTCCTGTTACGTCCTCGTATGTGTCTCTCGTATGAAAATTCCTGACACTTCCCACCTGAAGAATTAACGCAAGGCTTTGTCGGGTCTTCAGCCCCGAATGTTTAAAATGTATATAGCCCTGAATATCATTTTAAAAGTAGTCTGACAAAGCTTATTGTTTTGTGACACAGCTAAACACTGGTACCTCATAGAACGTCTCTATAACATAGCCTAGGTGGTCGCAACTCACAAAAGTAAAGCAGATAGAAAGAACTCACAAAATCTAGCCTACAACACGCAGACAGCTTCATGCGCAGGGGAGAGAGATAGATAGATAGATAGATAGATAGATAGATAGATAGATACTTTATTGATCCCCAGGGAAAATTCAAGGGAACAGGTGCGCGCACAGGTGTTTTATGATTGTTGGCTTCTGATGGTATCTTGCTAATTCACTGAAGAAAGACTTATGATTATGGATAGAAAGAACATTCTGAAAAGGAAAGGAGTAAGGCAATGAGGAGCAATGCTATGTTGCTGTATCAGCAGATGAGAAGGACCAGTGGGGTATACTACGAAGCACGTTAGACATATCTAGGCTATGTAGACATATCGAGGCTTGACAAAGCCTTGACTCAGGGGTATACGTTAAGTGATACTACGATTGCAGTTATGTGATATATTTGTCAAACTAGGCTTTCAGCTCCGATCTGTTCGCGTTCTCGGTGTTGGGATGACTTTGGCCAATCGTGTAACGTGGAGACGCACAAGACCGCCTCTATTTAAAACAATTACTTCGCATTCATGGCGATTGCTTTATCTACACTGCGGTCATTTTTGTGTCTAACCTATAACATCAAATAAATCAATTGTCATCAGTTGTTGTATGGTATGCACGTCCATAGTGGGATATTTGCACGCACAGCACTATTAAAGCGCATTTGAGATCCAAAATGTTAGTAGAGGCGGAGCTCCACCTGTAAGATATATGACAGAATCCTACACGAGTGATAACTTCGTTTTTAAGACAATTGATTGGTCAGTGTGCGGTAGATTACACGATTTGAGCTATAACTTAGCACATAACCTCCTCCCGACCAGGTTTGGTTGACAGCATAAGATACCATGGTGATATAGCGAAACTAAAACAGATTCACTTTGGTGTCACAGCATAGCCTGGCTTTGAGCGCAACATACCTCGCTAACCCACTAATCGAGATTCGTAGTACACCCCACTGAGAGTGCCACCGACGACGTGACCGCCTCATAGGCTCACAGGTTGGTGAAGGAGAAAGCTACATCTAGCTGAGCCCAGTGACTATGCTTTTGTGAGAAGGCACACCATTCATAGGCCTAAGAATATCCCTGGCAGACCTTTACAAAAAATATGATACCATGCACGCCTTTTACACCAGTGTAGGATATGGCAAAGTTTGAGAACCATTGCCTCCACTTTCTGTCGGCTAATGCGCGCTTCTGGATGGATAGGCTATATCTCGTTTTTTTTACGGCGTGATGTCAACACAAAATATCATTTCTGTTTATAAAAACAAAGGAAAGTGTTTTTCCTTTTAGTTTGGGTTAACGCATAATTAACCTTCTGAGTTACGTAAACTGTTCAGGAGTCAAACGACGGATCATGCGTAATTTAGGCGTAGTGTAGGTGACTGAAAGTGCACAAAAAGTATGCAACATAACTATACTACTATCGTTTTAACCAGCCCGTTGTCCATAGCCTGTCAAGAGAGTGGTGCCGGAACGATTTTAAGGCTATTTTGCATAGGCTACTCAATGGTGCTATTTCATACGCATTATAGCGACCCCCACTCACCGGGGTTAGGTGGAAGGTGTTAATAGATGATTGGCGTAGCCTACAGTGGACTAGGGCTGTCAAAATTGCTGTCAAAATTGCAAAAATGACGTTTGAATATCCCCTCTAAAATAAACACATGTATTCGAATATATTGGAATATCTAGGCTGTATTATTTGCATATTAAGTCAGTGACGCGCATCATGTCATCCGTTTTTAACTTTTTGGAAACTTTTGAATTAACTGAAAGAAGATAAATATTTTTCGTTAGTTTTGGAAGTTTATTTTTACGTAGCCTACAATGGCCAGTTCCGACAAAGCCGAAATTACTTTTTTTGAAACAATGAGTGAGCAGGTTTGTATGGTTATATTGCTTGACAGGGGGGATCCCAAGCAGCTTTCAGCCATAAGGCTACTTTGAGAACATTTCCTAATTCACCCGACACTGATATTCAAAATGTTGAAACTATTTCGGCATAGACTATAAGCAGTTTAATTAAATGTAATGTTAGTTGTAAACAAACGGGCTACTTGGTGAGACTTGGCCTCACAGATGCGCTCGTGCCTTAAATGGCAAGAAAAATCTTCACGATATAGGCCTATTAACTGACCGCCCGATTCACGTTGGCTGGGGGGCAGGGGGGGCCATCAGACATTTGTTCCCAAGTGTCTATGAATTGTTAATCCGGCCCTGCCCCCAACGAACGCAACTTTCCATCTCTGAGAGGACTCCTAACTCACTAAGACCTACTTACTGTAGACTGCGCAAACCACAGGGCTTTTTTTTGGGCAAGCCTGCATTCTTTTGTCCAAATTTTATATAAATCCTGCGCTAACAGTAATCCTCCTACCCCCCGCTACCACAGCTGTGGATAGTGTGGTATGCTCACGCGTTATGTCTCCTTCTTGCAAACTAGGCCTATAGCCCAACCATTTACGTCTTCAAAAAATAACTTGCCAGATATGCCTTCATATCTTTGGGTTTCATTCAGCATTTTCTTCTACATTTGCTGCCTGCTGCATCCTTTCTGTTTGTATTGTTTAGAAAACGTTTGACGTCTTGAGTTAATGCATTAAACATTGTTTGCTGGTAACCCGTCACAAATAGCCTACAGATTCTTGCGTGCGTACATTCTCTATTCTCTCCCAAATGTGCCCGTTCTATAGGCTGGCCAAGTGCGTAATTCTGCGGCATAAAGCAGATGTATTTGTTTATTGTACAGAAAAATAAAAATAACCTGTCAAGCAGTCAATTGACTACATTGCAGTGTTGTAGTCAAGTCACTATGCCTCGAGTCCGAGTCCAGGTTCGAGTCCCCAGTGTTCAAGTCCAAGTCAAGTCCAAGTCGAGTCCACTACTCATCCGAGTCAAGTCCGAGTCGAGTCACTAATGATCCACGTCGAGTCCGAGTCGAGTCCCTATTGATCAAGTCAAGTCCAAGTCCAGCACTAAAGTAAGCATAGCCTACATGTCGTTCCATTTTTTCCCATTGGAGATGAAATCCTTAAAAGCAAAACGGACAATATTCTGTCTCTATGCAGGGGTGCCATCACTTGTGTGAAAGTAGTATTGCCAAATTTCATGCCAAACATAATGTGTTGTATTTATTATATCGGAGAGAATGCCATACCATAGCCATACCATAGCCTATAGGCCTACTCATAATAAATGAGCAATCCACATCCTAATCACACAGGCCATTAAGTCATATTATGCTGTTACTGACTGCTGACAATTGTATAGACAGTGTTGTAGAAGTTCATACTTCACAAGAGCTAGATGGACGTTGGAGTAGGCCTATTTTGTAAGAGGTAGTGTGGATCATAAAAGGGCCTCCCCCGGGCATTTTTTTAAAATTCTGGCTGTTAAATAGACAAAACAATTTTAGCGCAGTTTGGGAGGGACAGAAACAGAGCAGGGCCCGTCTTGGTAGCTTCTTTCTGACTTCCCTGACGTGAACACTGGCTACCTGCAACTGCATAATGTTATCACTTCACTGACACTATGGAGACATATTTCACGCCAACAATGGAGATGAAAACTAGCTTTCGGTTAACGGGGATGCAGATCATCTGCCTAATTAATTTCTTTGCGCAACAGGCCACATTCTACGTTCATTTCAGCAAGATGAGTGAAATAAATGTTTTTTTAAGCTGCCATCGCCATAGGCTACTATTTGCTATGATATTCATCTGTTAGAAATAGAACAAGTTGCTATTTCCTTTTTTTCGTGCAATGGATTAGACTATCAAATCGCTCGTTTGAACAGCAACAGTAATCCACTTCATTCGTGGTTTTAAATATATTTGTTTCTGGCCTACCCACGAGAGGTTCAGTTTGTCAGTTTCACTTGCGCAGACACGTAGGCCTACAATGACACGCTACATGGACACTCTACTAGGCAATTTAATGTTATGCTTCTATATTTTATGACACCAAAATTAAGAAGTATGCTATATCTTGATCGGGAAAACTTTTAGTTTATTTTTCTTTCGATCCGATAATAGCCTGCTGCAAATTAACTGACAGAAGCACGGCAGGGCAAGCCCCAAATTAAAATGAATGGAAGATCGCTTCTCGCGTCAGTCAGGAAAAACACTGTTCACTAAGTCACGATACAGCAGCTGTGTGTGATGTTTAGCCTAGGTTGAGTGTAATCTTAGGTAATGTCATGTAATTTTTGAGAACTAATATTGCCTGGCAATAATACATTGACATGGCGGCGGCCATGTCTCCAGGCATTTTGGTGTTAACGTTAACGTTAGTTTGCTTTGCATGTGAACATGACGTGACTTCCGATGTATGACACGAAGCAGTAGCCTAACATTCCCTTGCACTAAAATTAGAATTACACATAATTTAGAAATTAAAATCATATAGTTAATTATAGCCTAATGACATACTACAATTATAGCTTTATGATATATCACAAAAAAAGTCCTCGACGAGTCATCGAGAGTGCGAATGCACGAGTCCGAGTCCAAGTTCGAGTCATTCATATACAAAAGTCTCTGCTGTGAGGCCAAACCCATGAACAAAGACGCATTGATATCTGCAATAGAGGTTTTTTTTGGCGAAACAAACTCCACAGCCGAACGTTGCAATAAATACATAGACCATCTGGATAAAGTCATCAACAGAGTCATAGCACTGAAGGCAGAGGCAACTGGCATGTGATCTCCCCATGGGCCAATGGATGTACAAGTTTTCTCCTGTGCCTACGATATTTAATCCAGTGTTTTGTCAAGTTGCAAAATGCTATTCGTTTTAACGATTTTTTATGATAGTAGCCTATACAAAAAGTACTTCATACTATCTTAATTGCTTTATACTCAATACTTGACCAATGGCTATTGCATCTGTCTATTGAAAGTGAGAATGTGGCAAGTGACCTACTGTATAAGCTTCATAAAATAAAATAAACAGAGCGAGATGGCAACACGAGGAGGGACGCCGAAGACGGTAGCTGCAGCGGGAGTGCTCAGCGCGGTCCGGTTGCTGCGGAGTCGGTTCCTGTCTGTCCTGGTCGACGACTCGACGGAGCGGAGTGGCGTTGGTGCAGCTTCATCTGACCCCCCTTGAACCCCGGTGCTTGGTACAGTGTAGACGGTTGAAAATGCCAGGAGTGCCGCGGTGACACGCCGCGGAAAGTGCAGCCTGAGGGTGGCTGCTGAGAGGGAGCTGGTGACGAGCGGGTCGGCCACGTGGCTGCTAGCACGCCCGAACTGGATTGCTAGCAGCGTGGCGCCCCGTTGAGTGAGCTCCTGCGGCGTGCACCCCACGTGATTTGGCGGTGCTGTCGCACTGAACTGAGTGGCGACCTCCCCTGTTGGTGTAGTGTGTGTGTGTGTGTGTATTCTTGACCTGCCCTGTGTGCATTGTGTTCTGTGTCTGTCCCTGCCCTCGTTCCCAGCTAATAAAGCTTGCTCTGAACAACTCTTGGCGTCCTGAAACCTTCAAACATTACAATATTATCAAAATCAGAATCAGCCTTCTTGGCCTGGTTTGCGTAAACTAACAAGGACCACCCCCCCTCCATGAGAAAATGAGAAAAAGCATCAGGCTTGCCTGGTGTCCCTTTAATTTATGTATTTTCTGCCTTGGGCATTTTAAAATATGGATGTATGGTGGTTAGAAGTGTAAATATCAATTAGAAACCTAAATATATTTATAATTATTAATTTGCAAACAAATAACTGGCGTCAGTGACATGAAGATCCCCGGAACTATGCTTCTACTAGCTTTCTACCACAGGTCGAGAGGTGTAGTTTTAACTACACAACTTTACGATAGTGGTTGCGAACGTTCGTTGCTACTATGGTTTTGGGAAACACTAACGTAGTGTAACGATGCATTGGACTATGTAAGTTCCACCACCAGGGGCTTGAGGGGGTGCGGCACGCCAGCCCGGGACCCGCAGGGGCCCGGTGTGAGGGCGCCCTTCCCCCACCTCCGGGTAAGGTGAGACGGCCTCTCCCACGGCACACGGCCGGAGGAGCTAAGATCATGCAAACGGTTTCTTTTCAATCATTTTCATCATGTATTAGGCTTATAGGCTTGTATTCATTCATTTCATGTATTTGGGGCAACCTATAAGCCTGTCAGGACTAGTTATGACTCACTGTTGCTGAAAAGTTTTGAAATTTACTTTGATTTAGTAGGTGTAAAATATTGAATAAAATGTTCTGCTGCATGACTGGCTTTATTTTAACTCTCATATTGAACTTTACGACGTGCAAATTTACAAAATTGGATCAACGATATTGTCTCCTACAGGCGTCAATGAGAGAACACTTACACTTACATGATTTTGGTTTCGATTTTCTAATTGGAGTCTTTGTGACAACACGTCATGATACATTTGATAATGTTTGATCGTTGTTTTGGTATGAAGCATCTTTTATGTAGCTTAATGCGCTCTAGAAAGTGAAAGTAGCCAAACCTATATGCGCTCTGTGTCTGTGCACGTCCGCAAATTGATTACGTTCCTCAAATGGAGAACACATCAATCCCATGGTATTTTTTGCCCTAAAATGCATGAAACATGCAAGTTCAAAATCCCGCCATCTCCGTTTCATATTTGCCTAGGCTACTAGCCTACAATAAATTAATTGAACGAACTCAACTGACAACATGTATATCTACTGATTCGGTCATTGAGACTACAGAATACAGAATACAGTACAACAAACTTTCCGTCTTACTGAAGTTTATTTTTGTATTCCAGGGTACAGTAGCCTAATTGCCTAATGTCTTGACAATAGTTTTTCTTACCGGCTTGCTGTTTAAACTGACTGCGCCGCTCTGCCAGGTTTATGACGTAAACTGCTACATCTCGGCTCTGGCATTGCCTAAACTCATCATGTGGGAAATCAGATTATCTGTCAATATTGGGCTTTGAAAGTAAGGGATATTTGCTCAGTAATAGTAGGCTACATTTTGTAACATTTATAGAGGAACCGAGGGGAAGTTAAATTAGAAATTAGAATCGTTGGAAATTGAAAACGCATACAAAAAAAGATTCGGGGCTTTTAAAAAGAGATTCGGGGCTTGAGCCCCCGAAGCCACCCCTTCGCTCCGCCAATGCACCACCCAGCAGTAACTTCTGTACGACGGAGTATTAGGGCCACACATGAAGAAAAAAATAGTTTTTTTGCCATGACTAGATTAAACTCGCCATGTCGACATTAAACTCGACATTTAGACAATAAAGTTGAAATATCATGTTGATTTTAATCTCGACGTGTCGACATTAAACTCAACATGTTGAGTTTAAAGTTAGTTTGGAGAGAGAACGACCGCTCGGGACGATTGAAAGGGAGGACGAATGAAACATTGCAGTTTTCTTCGAGTGCAACAATGATTAGACATGGACGAGGCCTACATCATGTGGACAAAACATAGAACATAGGCCTATTAACCTCCGTTGCAGCCAAATAGGCTACTTTCCTGTTATCACAGAGTTACAGGCGATAAATGCGATGGTCAAAAGTAAACGTCATTAGCGGTTTATTTATTTATTGTAGGCCTATTATTAAAGAGTGTTTTTCCATCTAAAGGTTCAACTTCATGCTTATGCACTAGACTAGGTATACTAAGTGCTCTCCCCAATCCCAGACTTTCACATTGCATGTTTGTTTGTAATGGATGCAAAACAGCCTATTGCTGAATGTCTATGGAGGGACGAATGAAGCCGTCCTCCCGACCAGGCAACCCCAAATGCACACATATTCCCTCACGGGATCAAAAGAGTATAGGCCTATATACTATAGGTGAGACATGAAAAAGCAGTTTTAGAAAAATGAGTTTTGCCATGTTAACCTATGGAGAGTGACGGCCTGTGGGTCATGAAGGGCAGTTATTTGGATGTACGGTGGCCTTACCCACGTAAAACAAAGTGAAATAACATTTTGTAGCCTACTATAGAAACATTATATCATTGGAAACATGTATTATTCTAGCTATATAATAGTGTATGGTATAACCGCGAGATACAGCGCTTTACGATGACGGCAATGAGTTAACAGAAGACGCAATCTACAGTAGCCTATCTGAATATCTGCAATCTATCTGAAATAACACCTATTTGAAGTAGGCCTATTATTCATGTCACATATTGTGTGTTCGTGTAGGCTACATAGCTTAAACTGTAGGCTATGTTTAAACTGTATTTCGAGTTTAATGTCGGCATGATGCGTCGAGATTAAAGTAGATATGATATTTCAACTTTATTCTCGAAATGTCGAGTTTAATGTCGACTTTAAAGTCAACATGTCGAGTGTAATCTCGCCATGGCAAAAATATTTTTTTTCTTCATGTGTGGCCCTAATACTCCGTCGTACTTCTGCATTCAGTGAGATTTGCACCGCCCTAATTTTATTTTTGACTCTTCCCGTTACCGTTGCAACCTCTGAGCGCTCATTCTCCAAGTTAAAGATCAATAAAAACCACTAGACTGCGTGGACTTGCCATGTTGTCCATAGAGAATGAGAGAGCAAAGAAAATGGACATACACAGAGCATCGTGGACGAGTTCGCGGAGCGCAAGGCTCGTCGTATGCCCTTCAAATAGTGCTGCGTATTATTGTTGTTTTATTATTAGGGGTCATGTAGCCTAATGTTTTGTTGTTGTTCTCTTGGTTACACTTCATGTAACGTTCGATGGACTTCAAAATTACATAGTTGCTCTCCGGGCGCTTGGACGCTTGTAAGACCAGCTGTTGCGGGCATGTGTAGCCTATGTTGTAAAATTATGTTATGATGAGTTTAATAAAGGGCCCGGTCATGTGCCCCGCCCCCGGCCCGGCTCTGACTTGTTCCGCCACTGGCCACCACCATAGTTCAAACTATCGTTTGGGAAACAGTTTTGTCGTACTTACATAGTTTCAACCATGTTAGTTGCTAACATAGTTGGCTTTTGGGAAACGCACCCCTGATGTCTGATGTGTGATCAGTGGAATACGGGGAGGGAAGTAGCAGTGTTTTTTTTTGCGCGTCTGCAGAAGTCAGCCAAATATGAATATAATTCTGCGGCATAAAGCAGATGTATTTGTTAAAGAATAATAAAAATGACATGTCAAGCAGTCAATTGACTACATTGCAGTCAAGAAATAGGGCAAATTAATTTACGAAACCAAAACGTGGGTCATAGTTGTCTAAGCCTCTATAGCGTAGCCTGTTAAAAACGTCGCTAGATAGTATTAAATCGCCAACAACATTGTTTTCTGCAGAAGCCTACCCAAGGCTACAGATTAATTCTGAACAGTTATTTCGTTACCACCGTGTAGTCAAGCCTTAAGCCATACCCAAGTAGCCTAAATCGAGGTAATGTTTAATTATGCATGATTTATTTTTTTATTGAATTCGTAGGCTGGGATTCCTCTCGGCAACAATTATGTTTAACGGTAGCCTCCTGCTTTTTCAGAAGGGAGGCAGATGTACAGTGGCAGAGCGACGCACAGTGGCTGAAAGTGGTACTAAAGTTTCATGCAGCTTCACAATGCGTAATGCGCGACTGAAGTGGCCATTTGAAAGCAACGCCCACTGTACTTTTTTGTGATCCCCAAGGAGAAATTCAAGAATATGAAGATGTGATAATAATTTATAATCAGAATCATAATTTAATATTAAAATATTTTTTTTCATATAACTGCTTAAATCCAGCTTGCTCCAAAACAAATAAAAATGTGCAAATGCTGCAAGGTAATGATAGACAACCAGTTAAACTTAAAATGTTTAAAAACTTAGAAGCTTAGAATTGAAGTGTGTTTTCTTAACTCATTGAGTGCCAAAAACATAATATTACGTTTTTCCTTCCCATGCGTTGAGTGCCAAAAACGTAATATTACATTTTTAGCCTTTTTTCTAATTACGAAACTAGGACACTAACACACCTTATATGTGATTTTGGGGACTCTGTGATGAATGGAAATGAAATATATGACGATCGAAAACTCATGAACACGCATCTGGACATTTTATCTGGACATTTTATCTTAAAACTGCTTTTGATGGTTGCCGCTTTGGGTTGAATCAGTGCCACATGCACGTCAGGTCAAAACCAGGCCATTTTTGTGGGTTCATCACTAGGTGGCAGTCTCGCCAGGTCTCGCTAGGTCACTTCCCAGAAACTTTACAGGCAACACTTCATATTTCATCAAAGACGTTACATCTCCATTTCTAGAAATAAAACAGGGATTTTGATGAAAACTAGCCACTGTTTAGCTTGGGATTTCTTAGGAACAGAGGCATGTAGAAATAAACGGTTTGTACCCACTGAGAGCTTAAAGTCTCACCTTTCAAACAAGCCATAGTATGTGTCCATAGCTATAACATAGAATACGCTGTGGCTCAACAATGATCAAGATTGCTGGCACTCTGGGCCAAAGCTTCCGAAAACAGCGCAGCATTCAAAGTGTTAATTAAAAGCATAAATTATTTTTGCTAGAATAACCTGTTATGATTTTGCTTAAATTTAGAGTGATTTTCTTAAACATAAAAGACAGTTTGCTTATAAAACTTAGTGTTTTGCTCAGACTTAAGGAATATTTACTTGAAATGTGTTTGCTTAGATATAAAAAGGTTGTGTTAGATTTGGAGTGTGTTATGCTAAATGAAATGTGCTTTGAACGAAATGTAAGGACAGAATGTAAGAACATAATGTACCAGCTGTAAGAAACTGTTTGTCAGCAAAAAAGATTACTGGCAACTAGAAAAACAAAAAAGCAGAACCATTACTTCATGGCAAGACAGAATACAACCAAACTGGCAACTAGAAAAAAAAAAAGGACACGAGCCTGACCAGGGGTTAAAACATGAAGGACACGCTCAGCCTGACCGAGAGGGGTATAAAAAACATGAAGGACACAACCAGCCTGAAGGGGGGTAAAAACATGGACACGTTCAGCCTGACTGAGAGGGGTATAAAAACATGAAGGACACGTTCAGCCTGACCGAGAGGGGTATAAAAAAACATGAGAGGGGTATAAAAACATGGGCACGTTCACGACTGAGAGGGGTATAAAAACATTCAGCCTGACTGAGAGGGGTATAAAAACATGAAGGACACGTTCAGCCTGACTGAGAGGGGTATAAAAACATGAAGGACACGTTCAGCCTGACTGAGAGGGGTATAAAAACATGGACACGTTCAGCCTGACTGAGAGGGGTATAAAACATGAAGGACACGTTCAGCCTGACTGAGAGGGGTATAAAAAAAACATGGACATAAAACGCTCAGCCCAGACTGAGAGGGGTATAAAAACATGGACACGTTCAGCCTGACTGAGAGGGGTATAAAAACATGGGCACGTTCAGCCTGACTGAGAGGGGTATAAAAAGAGAACAGCCCCTTCATCAGGCTTCTTCTTTTTTCTTTTTTTTTTTGGATCGAGCCGCAGAGACTTGGATACATTTTTCTTTCTTTGTATTGTTTATCTATCCTTAATAAAAGTCAAAATCCTAACCTTTGGTTAGAGGTTTGTAAAAAGACCTTCTAGCGGTTTCTTGTATTTTTCTGCCTCTCCTGTGTTGCTGAGAACCCCTGACGCCTTGCAACAGGGGCTACGCCCTAAAGACTTGACTCCACTCCGGCTGAGTAGGTGTCCGTTTGAGGGCTACTTTCTAAGACACTGTATATGGGCAAAAAATATACTGCATATGCACTGACATACACAGGAGTAGTGAACTCAGCCAGGCATTTAGGAAGGAAAGGCCTATGCTCCAGGGCAGACAAAAAAACGAATAGGCTTTGTTAGCAAATGTATTGTTTGTTAAACTAAGGTCTAGGACCCGTTGGGGTCTAACTGCACATCACACACTCAAGCAAGGATACGGAAATCTGTCTGTTAAATACAAGTGGGATAGAACTAGGGATAGAACCTAAATTGTTATAGATCTGTTGAGGTCAATTGAGGTTCTTATATGATACAAGAACTGTCATCAAAAAGAGCTTTAATTTAATTTTGACAGGACTACCATAGAAATAGGGTAGTTCATTTTCTCTCAGCCCTGGAAGGGCAGACGAACATCTGTAGTGAGTTTTTGTAGCCTGATGAGCCAGACCCACATTAAAATGTAGAGTCTGGGCACTCACCATTCGCAGTGCTCAGTCCGGACGGGGGATAATCGGTTGTCTTTCAAATTCCCTCTGCACGCTAATAGACAGCTTATGAGTCCCATCGCGTTTCCCACCAGCGGAGCTAGTTGGCTAGTTCAAACTTTTGCCAACTTAACAAAAGCTTAACTCGAGTCACACTGTTCACCAACAGCAACATCCATCTTATTTGTTTTCAAGTAGCAGGGAACTCAAGCCAAACCGTTGCAACTCTGCCATCAATCATTATGTTAAGCCCGCCTAACGACTCTATACACGATTTGATTGGCCTGATAGAAGTTAAATTTTTCGAGCTCACAAGCCAACGGAGAGTTGCTAGACTAGCCCTGGCAGCAAATGTAGCTGCCGCTAGGGTGCGTCTAGATTTCTAGGCTAGAGTTTTTGACCTCTCTCAGATCATTATGACCAAACAACTTTTGCAAATACAGCTCTGAATTTCACCATATTTTGAAGTACGAGTCAAGGGAATAGGGAACAGTGACTAAGAGATAGAAAGAGACTGAAGTAGTCCACCTTCCTTAGCCCCCAAACCCCAAATTAGGGAATTTGATTCAGATAGAGAGAGCCTCTCAATCAAGTCAACCCTCTCATACATCCTAAACCCATTGAAAAGGGGCCCTCGCATCAAAGCCCCGTAGACACCAGAGTGGACACAAAACGAAACATACGAGACGAGACAGAATGACCAAAGTTTTGAGTGTAGTCTCCCAGGGTAAATCTTGTGAGCAGTGCAATTCCAAGCTAGTCTGGTTACAGGGATTAAAGTACAAAAAAAACCCTGAGCCTGAACCGGGATGTAACGATTACAGGTATAATGGTAAACTGTGATAAAAATGTTGACGATAACAATTACCGTTTTCTTTTCAAATATCATAATTATCACGGTTGATTACTGCGGTATGGAAACCGTGTGTTTAATCCTTCCCAGCTTTATCTGAGCCTGCTTTTGACATACAGTAGGCCTGGTACAATGAAACAAAACTGGTACCATACTGATTCTGTTGTCTAATTGATGGTTTTAACTACGATTCGGATTAGGCTACACCTGATTTTAAAAGGCGGAACATTTTCACTGCAAAATGTGCACTGTATTATGTAGCCACTCTGCATCTTTTTATGTTCGCGTCCACATTAAATCCATTCCACTCACGTTATCAGGAGAATACAGTAGCCTAAAGTTTTATTTCAAACACTTTGGTCTCACTCATTGGATCTAAATAACAGAAATAGCAAACTCCAAGTTATGGTAGGGTAAGTTAAGCTATAAGCACATAGCCAATTAAACATGAAGAAAAAAGTGAATAGGACACTTTTTAAAACTATTTCAGCTTGTGTAGGCCTATCAGTGCTTTCTGAACATATTGAACACACTTTTAGAAATACCATGATAATACCGAAAACCTTGATAATTTTGGTCACTACAGTATAACCGTGAGGTTAAATTTTCATACCGTTACATCCCTAGTGGGTGGTGGGTCATCCTGTGGCCAAACCATAGGACTGCAGGACATCTTTTAACTCTGGCGTAAGTGCTGAGGTATTGGCTATATTCATATTTCTGCTCGCCAGGTGTTGCGCTTTTACTGCATTCTCCTCTTCATAAAAAAAAACGAACGAGGACATTGAGGACTTTGTTCATGTTCGTGTTGATGGCTTCATCGACATTTAAGGAAAACATGCAGTTTTTTAGCTTTTTCGAAATACGTCTTTTAAACTCTAGTGTTATACCGTGTGTGTTTAAATAGCTGGCATGCTGATTAGATATTGACAGTTTAGTCCAAACTTTTTGACTCAAGGGCCACATTGGGTTTTGAAAATTGGCCGGCGGTACACACAACAAAAAATAATGTGTGTATAGTGTATAATGTGTAATATATATATATATATATATATATATATATATATATATATATATATATATATATATATAATTTAAATGACAAATAAATTTCTTAAGAAATACTGTTCATTTGATGTTGTTTAATTCATTTATAAATGGTGCACTGTCACTTTTTAAGACTCTTTTGCCAGCTCCACTCAATAGCCTATGGCTAGTGCTGTGCCTATGGCTCGTGCCCTCTCACAGTTTATAAGTGGTCAGTAGTGGGAACTACTGTTGCCATCGTGATTTCCTTTTAAAAGTTTCTTATTTAAAAAGTAGATATCCATTATCAACAATGACAAGCCAGCTGGAACTTGCCGCGCTCTCTCCCCCTCATGCATGCACGCTCAAATGCGTTCCCAATTAACCCTTACGAGCCCGACCGTTCTAATTTCGTTACAAAAGTAAAGATGACCAATTGTTTAATATCTCAGCTGTCCAATGACTGATTTTATTTCTGAAATATTCCCCGTAATGCTGACAACATAAGCGTCAATTTGATATGATTGGTTAAGAGGTTTGTGGCGCGAAATATTTTGGATACTTGAAGATGAGTCGTGAAAAAAGGTCACTTCAGTTGGTGCATTTGACTTGGACAGCCGGACGCCGTCTGTACTTCGAGAGATTACATCGACTGATACCCACACACAGCTGGATAAACTGAGGTAAGATATATTTTAAATCAGTTCTAGTTATTGTTTAATCTTAATTTATAGTCCTAAAATCATGTTATTTGACAGTAATATGCCTTGTCATTAGCGTCAACATTATGGCATAGCGGGCCTAACGTTAGTGTGTTGGCATAAACTTATAGCTACATAACTCTGGGCTGCTTGTAATATGCTCGTTTGCTTTTGATGTCAGATATTTCCATGTAACAACTTCATTTAAAAACCTGTAAGTAGGCTATATATCATGTAAGTTTGTTTTCTAGTAAATATACTAAGCTATTTTTGACTACCATATCAAAGAATAAAACCGTGGGCTGCATGTTTATACAAGGATACGGAATAAGTTGATCGTTTTTTGTCCTGCATATAGTTACTGGAAGTGAAATGACAATGCTGTGAAATGTTTTTATTGCCATTGTCAGGTTGTCACCTCGCCAGGGCAGTTTTATTTGTAGCAAAGTTTACTTTGGGGGTAAAAAATGGCACAAACATCAGAAGAGGGGTTTAACATTTTTAAGATGGCAAGGGCTGCATAACTCCTCAAATGTAGTTAGGGAGGATACAAGGAATTGGGGGTCACACCAATAGTTAAGGAGCAAGTAAGAAGCAACAGGGTCAAGGAAAACTCCTTACCAAGGCAGTAGAAACCTTGGGCAGATCCATAAGAAAGGTGAGGGAGGATTGGAAACCAACAAACTGCAACAGGGGTCTTGGTGTGTGTGTTGGGGGGATGACAGGGGGTGTGTGTGATGGTGTGCTGTGTATGTGGCTGTGATGTGGGAGAGGGCAGTGTGCAATATGTGTGTTGGAGAAGCTTCCTCATGAGACAATGTGCTGTGTATTGGGGGGGGGGGGGGTGGACAGTGTGCTGTAAGTATGTTAGGGATGTGTGTTGGAGAAGCTTCCTGATGAAACAATGTGCTGTGTATGTAGGGGGGGGGGGGCAGTGTACTGCAAGTATGGTGAAGGGACTTACTATTGCAAGCAGAATACTGTATGTATGATGTATGTGAGTGATGAAGATGTGTGTGTGGGCGGGAGGGGAGTGTAGCAGTGACTTTGTGTGTGTGTGTAGTGTGCGTGTGGGTAGGTGGGGGCAGTGTGCTGTAAGTATGTAGAGGATGTGTGTTGGAGAAGATCCTGAAGACAATGTGCTGTGTATGTAGGGAGGGGGGGGGGGCAGTGTGCAGCAAGTAGAGGAGGCTTACTGTAGTAAGCAGTGTGCTGTATGTATGTGAGGTGATGACCGTGATGTTAATGTGTGTGTGTTTTTTGTGTGTGTGTTGGGGATGGGGGTGGGGTGGGGGGGGCAGAAAGGCTAGGCAATCAAGGACATGGGTAGATGGAGGAGAAATCAAAAATAATAAATAAAAAGTAGTTATAGAAAGTAATGAAGTGAAATCATATATTTTGTCAGAAATGTCATTATTGCATTTCATCAGTACCCAGATAGCAAAATTTGACCGGCCCACTACCTTGCCTCAGGGTTTTGTGAGTGTTGGCCCAGTTCTGGCTGGGCCTCCGGCCCAACAATGGCCCAGTTACTGATAACTGACACAAAGAATTTCCTCTGGCCCAGATGTGGCCCACACATTGCAAAATGACCCTCATTGTTTCTGTTGGCCCAGGTCTGGCCCACACACTGTAAAATGACTCTTATTGGAACTGTCGGCTGGGCCTCTGGGCCTGTACTGGCCCACACACTATAAAACTGATCTGACTGAGTGTTGGCTAAATGTCGGCTGGGTCCCCGGGCCACATGCGGCCCATTAACTACCAAAAGTACTTGAAAATAAACACAAATCCAGAACAAGCTACTTTTATTTTGACAAACACAACCTTGCAAATAAAACAAACATTTAAAAATTATACCAGCTTTTACATACATACACTTTAGAAATTAAACAAGTTAAAATATACAAGCTACTTTTATCTACAACAATCAACAATCAACAATCAACTAAAGCCCAGTCTTGCCACTCTGCAGCTGTCTTGGTAACACCTCCCTGGTAGTTATTTTGGGCAACATTGACATTGTGTGATTGTCATTGGTCAATATATCAGCATTTAACAATCACCAAGAGCAAGACGTATTTGTCTTACAGACACATACAGACCTGAAGCACAAAGGCTTGTGGACTTCCTTCACAAGAGCCTTGTGGGTGCTCCAGTTGGTTGGCCATGTTTTCAACAGCGCATGTTTCCTGCCCACTCCTGTTCTTTGCTGACATAATGGATGAGGCAAACCAAAAGCATCTAAAAATGACATCACAAAACACAGGCCTAGATGAAAGCTGATTCCTATGATTTGGCTCATCTAAACAAAAACATATTACTTATTCTATTAAATCAATGTACAACTTACCAAGAGCTCTTCAGGTCTCCTGTTTTTCCAACACAAGAAATGGTTCACACATGTATACACGGGTAGCCTTCTTCATCCAAAGGAGTGCAGGTCTCTGGTCAGTGTGGCCTGGATTCTGAGGTGTACATTTAAAAAAAGTCACAGTAACGTTAGGTTAATGGAAGTATATGTGTTCAAAATGATTACATGATCATAAACAACCCCTCAGTACAAAATACAGAACGACCTTAAATTACAGATTTTGATGAGCTTTACATGACCAGGACAGGACCCACCCTGCTACTATCTCTCTCTATCACACACACACACACACACAAACACACACACACTCTCTTAAGGCATACAGTCTCAGTCCTGCCTTCCTAGTGCCTGAAGTTTGATAGATAACGATGAAATGCCCAATTACCAATCGCTATATTCTAAGTCATGCAATACTGGTAAACTGTTAAGCTATTTCTAAAATGATTAGATCACACTTTTCTTTGAAAACCACATAATTATGCAAGTATAGCTAACGTTACAGCACTGAATGTTTTTGACAAACCACCAACACTGACGTTAACGGTAATTAGGCCTACAAAGTAGGCTAAGAAATCATAACGTTATGTTGCCGCTAGCTTCGTCATCGTCGTCAAGGGGGTTAGATTGAAACACCCATTCTTATTATGCTACTTGTTAAACTTTGTCTGCAATAATAAGCCTACGTACATTCATAATGATTTACATGCAATAACAGGTAAAGGTAAAGTTGCATGTTACTTACCACAGGAAGTGTCCAAAACGAGACAGTTTCGCGCCGTCCTGGTTTCAAACTGAACAGTTGCTCTGCTCGTGGCTCTTCCACATGTAATGGGCCGACAGTCACTTTACAGAATTGGGCCATGTACGTTTAGCGTCCGGCTGTCGCTAAATGTTTCATTTTTGCCGCCAACAGCCGCGATACTGATCATTCATACACACGTGAAGAACAATTCGGTTTGGGACAAAAAAGTTGTACGTCAGCCTATTGTGGTAAGTGATTACAACAAATACATGGGGGGTGTTGATAGGCCATAAAATATGCCAGTTTTAGGACACAGAATAATGTTTGTAATGATACCAGGTAAGCCTACGTTTAACAGTAACAAGTGTAATGAGCTATTCATTGTCGAAGGTGCATGGTGAAGTGAAATTCTTACTTTGGAAAACAAACATTTGCCGATATCATCGCCGATCATCAGAATATTGCAACAGATTCTGTGTTCTGGACTGCAGGTAACTTGTTAAGCCAGTGGTTCTCAAACTTTTATTTCATTCCCCACTTTGATCAAGGGGCATGACTGATGATAGTGATGATAACGTGTTATCCCGAGGCTTTTGCAAGTCAGCATCTTCGACGGTCTATTAAAAATATAAGTTTTCGAGTCCCAAAAATACGAGTTTTCGTCCCAAACGGAGAGCCATACTTTATTGTTTTTAACACTCACAAAAATGTAGGCATGGGGACATGATGAAGTAGGCTATCCAACTGTCGTGTGTTAAGTTATTGTGATTACGAGCCAGTGGTTTTCAAACATTATGCGTGACTCTGACATCTAACTAAATGCAACAGGCTCATATCGTCCTCGCATTCGCAAAATGAGGACCAGTGTTTTGTCAAATTGCAAACAGCTATTCATTTTAACGATTTTTTTTATGATAGTATGAAGTGCTTTTTGTATAGGCTACTATCTTAATCTTGGAATATGGGGAGGGAAGTGGCGCGTCTGCAGTCAGCCAAATATGAATGTAATTCTGCGGCATAAGGCAGATATATTTGTTTATTGTACAGAAAAATAAAAATGACATGTCAAGCAGTCAATTGACTACATTGCAGTCAAGAAGTATGGCAAATTAAGGATTCCTCTCGGTAACAATTACGTTTAAAGGTAGCCTAGCCTCCTGCTTTTTCAGAAGGGGTGGCAGTCAGGCTACTGACAGAGCGATGTACAGTGGCAGAGCGACGCACAGTGGCTGAAAGTGGTACTAAAGCTTCACGCAGCTTCACGCCTCGTAATGCACGACTGAAGTGGCCATTTGAAAGCGATGCCCACTGTATGGCCCCCGAGTGTAATAGTAAGCGACTTTGTTTTACTAGTAAACGAAATTGCTTTCAAATTTGGCATTCTGCAGAAGGGGATGTGTTTCGTGATGAGCCATAGGTCTTCTGTGTTCAACCTTCCGGTTCCCTGCCCCCCCACCCCACCCTTCTCTGTGTGAGTGTGTGTGAGTTTTGTGTGAGTTTGTGTGTGTGTGTTTTCTCCACAGGCTTGTTCTACTATGTAATCTACTTTCAAATGTTTATACCACATTGATTGTTGAGTGATATTGAAGTTGATTGTGTTCCTAGCTTTTCATAATATTATGAATACAATAATAATATTATTGTATATATGTACATAGTTTTCATATTATATATATATATATATATATATATATATATATATATATATATATATATATATATATATATTGTATCTGTTGAATCACATGTATTTTATGTCTTCCTAAATGTTCTTAAATAAATATATATTTACTTCCTGTACTACTTGTAATGTTATGTTTTTTTAAATGTCATTCTTATTGACTGTATTATTTGCTTATACAAATAAATGGTTTATTCTTATAGACCAAATAAATCTAAACCATTGTGTCTGACTTCATTATTAGTTTTTATGCATACTTTTATGTGGTTGGTGAGAAAGAGAATGTGAATTATGATAACATTCTAAATCCTGTTTCCTGCATTTCTTTACACTAATCACTAAATTTATCATAACTTTTGAAAGGTTCAGGATATTCCAATTCAGTTTTTTTGTTAAATAGCCCACAACTTAATGAACATGTCATACACTCTATATTTTTCTCTATGTGAATGAAATTAAATTTTTAAGAATTTCGGTATACATTTTGTTAGGGTGCTCTGTCTCTTTTGGCCTCCAGGGGTCACTGTTGGTTTGCCATGTGCTCCGGGCCACGCCTTTCCTTTGTGTTTCCCTCCATTTTTGTTTCTCACCACCTGTTGTTAATGAGTTATTGTCATGTGACCAATTAGTCTTGTATTTAAGTTCCGGTTTTCTGTTTGTTGGCCACTGAGACTTTGTCAACTCCACACGTCCCTGGTGAGCTCTTTTTGAATTCTAAACCTTTTGTGTTCATGGACTTTGCTGTTCTTATTTGTTGATCTTTGTTTTCGGAAGTGCCTCTTGTTGCCAAGCAATTTTGCTAATTTTGGATTTTCTGTTTTTTCCCTTTTTGTGAACTGATTTATGGACTCTGTTTCTGAGCTTTTTCTTTGGAATAAACAAGACAACATTTTTTTGATTTGAACCTCTGCATTTGGGTCTGATCTCTACCTGGACCACAGCACAGTGGTTAGCACTCCTGCCTGCCAAGCCAGCGACCCGGGTTCAATCCCCGAGTCACTTCTAATAGAAAGTCTCAGTCATGTCAGACCCAGCAGAGGTTCCTCAGCCTGGACTATGACTAAAAGTTGATGTCCACGCTTTCCAGCTTCGGTGCAACCATGGACACACATGGCCGTGCACTGACCAACCAGCAACAGACCTTGGCACATCATGATGAGATGCTGCAACAGATAACGACCACTCTTCCTACAATTGACAAACGCTTCCTCCAAGTCAACCAGCTCCTGCCACTCAAGTTCAAGCCACTCCCTCTCAAGCTCAAGCTGTTCAAGGTGCAGACCCCCGACGCCACCCTTCACCGAATCCAGTACCACGGCTCCCAGCTCCACAACGGTACGATGGCAAGCAGGGTGAGTGCCGGGACTTCATTACTCAGTGCCAGCTCACCTTTGAACTGCAACCTACCACCTATCCTTCAGACAGGGCCAGAATAGCCTATGTAATAACACTGCTAGTTGACAAGGCCAGAGCGTGGGCAACCTCCATCTGGCAGCGACAGGACCCCGAGTGCTCCGACTTCAAGAAATTCACTGAAGAAATGCTCCGAGTCTTTGACCAGTCCGTTGCCAGTACTGAGGCAGCCAAACGACTCATGTACATCCAGCAGGGCGAGAGCAGTGTTGCTGACTATGCCATCTCCTTCCGGACCCTGGCTGCCGTAAGTGATTGGAATGAGCTTGCACTGGTGTCTGCTTTCCATCATGGTCTGTCAGATCGTGTCAAAGATGGCCTGGCCTCTGTGGGGTGCCCCTCCAACCTGGAGTCCTTGATTTCACATGCCAATCGGCTCAGATGCCAATCGGCTCAGAGAACGTCAACGTGATGTGACATCCTCCTGCGATGCGGCGGTTCAACCCTGGTTCCCGAGCTCTACTTCACAGAACCCCGATCCAACTGAGCCTATGCAAATCGGACGCACCCGATTGTCAGCAGCTGAGAAGGAGCGCCGTTGGAGGGAGAAGTGCTGCATCTACTGCGGAAGGAGTGGACACTTCAGAGCCTCCTGCCCAGAGCTCTCGGGGAAAAAGACTTTCCCGTCCAGCCGAGGGGGAGTTGTGACGGGAGCTACCCTGTCTCCCTGTTTTCCTGGTTTCCTTGCCCTAAAACTCAAGATCCCACTCGTTCCTTTGAAAGTGCCCCTCTCCGTAACTGCTCTGGATGGCCAGGCCCTGGGTGATGGCAAAGTCACTCAATCAACTGCCCCTCTTCGTCTACAGTCTGAAGCCCATCGAGAAGAGATTTCCCTGCATCTCATCTGGAAATTCACAATTTTGTCGCCGTTTAAAAAAAAAAAAATAAAAAAAAAATAGTCCAGTATTTCTTTTGAAATTGAAATGAAGTTGTATGGACTGGACTTTTTTTTTTTTTTTTTTTTTTTTTAAATTGTAAATTTCCAGAGCACACTTGGCAATCGACTCCTACAGCAGCAAAGATGGCAACATTTCCGGAAAGGTACTGGCTTGATGAAATTCATTCTGGACTCTCTATCCGACCACATAAAGACCTTGGGATACTTCGGTTTGGCTTTAGGGACCCTCTACTCACTACCACGTAAGTGCAATGTTGTTTGGAACTGTAGAAGAGGTATAAAATAGCGCTTTGCTTGGCGAAATAATATGCCCTTCTCACTTCCACGCTTAACGAAGCTTTGACCAAAAACGGTAACATCGAACTTTCTCAAAACACATCCGGATGACATGATTTGGATGTCAACTCAACGTATGTACTCCCAATCATCCGTAAATCGATCTAAAGTGCATTTTACTCCGGATAATTCCTTTAAGCAGTCACAGCAAGTTCCATGCCAAACAACCCAAGATTGGCTGAGTTACAAGGTCAAGTTTCACATCGAAACATAACTGAATTTGTGGGGCTGAACCATGGCTGAGTGTTGCCGCCCCCTCCCCCAACCAACCCACCGCCGCAATCGCCCCTGCCCGTCCCACCCCGCCCCACCCTTGCACGCACGCATTAGAATGAACTGGATGGAACTTGCCGTCATCAGTTTCACATCAAAAATAAAAGATCGACTGAGATATGATCACACTTGCTGTGATTTAAACATAAAGGTCAAAAATTTACAACATACGGTGTGTTGAACTCGGTAACACTCCAATGATGCCTCATTTTGACATTCAGGTCAACGGGTCAAAAGTCACGTCCGTAAACACACGTCCAACTTTGGCTTGTTGGTGGCGCTAGAGTGCTTGAGGTGCCGGCATGAAACTTGGTGAAATTAATTATTGGACTGTCCCCAATCAGTGTGCAAAATTGTATAACTTTTTACCAGACTGTTCTATGGGCTGCCATTGACTTCCATTGCAGAGTAATGCACATCAGCAACTACTGGCCAAAATGCATTTTTGCCAATTACAGAGCCCCCTGGAGGTCAAAGGTCACCAAATTTCTTGAGCGTCCTCCCGAAGGGGTCTGAGGTACATGTACCAAGTTTGGTTTTGATACATGAAAACGTTGCTGAGATATGAGCTCACTTCCTGTTTGGCGGCTTCGCCGCAAATTTCGATTTTCGGTTGTTACAGACCAATGCTTTTGTCAATTGTTCCAGAAAGCCATGCACTCATCAGGCATGGTCTGAAGATGGTCTCTGACATTTGGTGAGGATCAGCTGAAATTTGTGACCTGCAAAAACGTTTGTGTTTTTGATTAAATCCAATATGGCGGCTGAATCAATTACGATGACATCACAAGTTGACGTGGGTCGGCTTAAGGAACTCCAACAGTATTACCAGACACCACTAGTGCGTTTTAATTCTAAACATAACAGCAGCTACAGACCAAAAGGCATGTTTCTTAATTGCAGTGCCCCCTAGAGGTCAAATGTCACAATATTTTTGAGCGTCCCCCTGATTGGGTCCTGAGTCCATGCACCAAGTTTGGCTTTGATACATGCAAGGGTTGCTGAGAGGCATTATTCTGTGTATCGGTGTTGCAGTCAACTCAAATCACTATATAAAAATCCCATAAAACCAGACAAAAATCAAGGCTCCCAATGCATTTCTATGGAGCCGTAAAATGAAGTTGACAGAGTTTGTCCGCCTGCGCGGAGCTACTGGACTGCCACTGGCTCATCTGTGTTCGATGGGCGGGGTTTTGCAATTGGTCAATTACATTGGTGGGTGTTACAGTGCAACTCTTACTAAATGGTTTTATAACTGCAGCAATTAAATCTTTCTCTCAAACAAAGGTTTTAAATGCAGTTGTTAACTCAATTCCAAAGAAAATACACAACCATATGCGTTTAACTCTGTTGCCTTCAGCACAGCCATTGGTCGTGTTAAATGCACTGCTCCATCTGTCATATAAAGCCCATCCCATACCAGATAAGTGATTGTAATTGGTGCCTGGGTTTTTGGAACATTGGAAAATGAAAATGGTGTCAATGGCCACCTTGCCAGACTAACTTGTAGAGCAAATTAAATTGTGTTAAAAAGGTTCATCTGGGTTCTCCCTAGCCAATCCCAAACCTTCATTTTCTACATGTAAGGGTAGGCTTACCAAAAGAATTCTAAAGAATCTTAAGGCTGATGAAATTGTGGCTGTAGCATATTGGTCAGTCCAATTTTTTAAAGATAAAATAATAAAAAATGAAGCCTTTTTCAAGGGCTTCAACTGATTTTGACAACCTAGAATAATGAGAATGGTCTGTAAAACATATAGGAATCAGATTAATTGAACTGAATATTTTTATTTTAGGGGTACAAGCAGTAAGGCTATTGTATTCATATTATTTTACTTTTCTACCCTAAAAGTAGTTGAACATGATTTTTTCCAGTGCAAAAGGCACCAAATGTGACCTAATTCAACAACACACACATTTACATTTTGGTTCATATTGCAGGCCATGTCTAGCCTGGGAATACCCATACGAACCTTTGGCACATTTGGGATTTGCTCTGCAGGTCCGTCTGGCCTGACATTGTAGCCCATTTCCAAATGTCCCTAAAACCCAGGTGTGCAAATACAATCGCTAATCCATGGACATGTATTTCTTTGGCATTGAGTAAACAACTGCATTTTTAAACTTTTGTTCACAAGATTGCTGCACTTCTGAAATGATTTGGTAAGAGTTAAATGCACCAAATTATGTTTCATTTCACTGCTAGGTACGCCCCTGCTGGAAGTCGTTAAGTCAATTAACCTTTTCCAGACCCACTTCCAATTCTAATTGAGAAGGTCTGCGTACTAATCAGGCAAGGCCATGTCCACGCGTAGCTGGCTATTTTTAAAAACTGAGATTTTTTATGTGTTTTGGCCTCTCGTCTACTAATATTATACTCTGATACTATAGGATTCAATTCAATTAGAATTGGAAG
This sequence comes from Alosa alosa, assembly GCF_017589495.1. Lineage (NCBI taxonomy): Eukaryota > Metazoa > Chordata > Actinopteri > Clupeiformes > Clupeidae > Alosa > Alosa alosa. The sequence goes on along the minus strand of NC_063210.1, from coordinate 23,604,674 downwards.
TGGGTCTGGAAACTGAGTTTCGGTCGGTGTGAGCGAGCGGACTTTCAGTTGACAGTAATTAACACCCTTTTGAACAATCTAAGCTGTGCGAACGTCAGAGGGCGGTCTACGCTGATGCATCATTAGTGAGACAGTAGGACAGCTGCATGCAATTCCTATCAGCATAAAAATAGTGGCTGCCGCTGAAGCGTCAGCATAAGCGGCAGCCCTCGTTTCAGCCAGCCACGTGTAAGACGGACGCGGTCAAGACAAGCAAGTTTACCTGTGCAAGTTCACCGAGCACAGGCACCGACAAAGGCAAAATGTGCCGTTCCACCATATCTGTTATAACCGGCCATTGCAGGAAACGGCATCATGCCAAAAGGGGCAGAAATCGCCTTAACCTCCAGGAACTTAAACGGTCCTCACCGACAGAAACCTCCTTCTCCATGGGCTTGTGGAACTGTCAATCCGCAGTCAACAAAACGGACTTCATAGCTGGCTATGCCAACCACCTTTCATTGGACCTCCTTGCTCTCACTGAGACTTGGCTCAAACCAGAGAACACTGCCACCCGGCTGCACTCCACTAACCGTAGCCTATCTGGGCGCCTATCTGGGGGGAGGCGGACGGGCCTGCTGATCTCCAACAAATGGAAATTCACCCGCTACTGCCTTCAAACAAATACGTCTCATTCGAATTCCATGCCATCACAGTGATCGCCCCAGCAAAACTCTACGTGCTGGTCATCTACCGCCCTCCAGGCCAACTAGGCGACTTTATTGACGAACTTGACACTCTGCTATCCTCCATCCCTGAGCATGACTGTCCGCTTCTTGTCCTCGGTGATATGAACATCCACTTAGATGCCCCAGGCTCAGCGGACTTTTGGCCCTGGTCCTCCTTTGACCTCGAACTGGTTCAAAGCCCACCGACTCACAAAGCTGGCAAAGAGCTTGACTTGATCTTCACTCGGAACTGCAGCACAGACACCCTCATGGTGACGCCTCTCCCATCTCTGACCACTTCTTCATCCAGTTCAACGCCACCTTGACAGAACAGCCTCCGGCTCCTCAGCCGATGGTCACGCTTCGCCCGCAACATCGAACCTGTCTCCAACGCACTTCTCCTCTGTGGTTGCCTCGGTCTAACTCCACTCAACACCTTCTCCTCTCTGGAGGTTAATGAAGCCACTGACTCGCTCTGCTCCACACTGACCTTGTGTCTAGACGAGCTGTGCCCTCTTACCACAAGGCCAGCTCGATCCAAACATTCTCATCCATGGCTAAATGATACCCTCCAGATGAAAGCACCAAACTCAGAGCCGCGAGAGGAAATGGCACAAATCCAAACTAGCTGACGACCTCAAAACTACCAGACACTCCTGACCTCCTTCTCAGCCAGCATCACTGCTGCTAAGACTGCTTTCTACAATGACAAAATCAACAGCGCTACAGACACTCGGCTTTTCTCAACCTTCAAATCGCTACTCAACCCTCAGCTGCCTCCTCCTCCATCCAGCCTTACTGCAGATAACCTCGCCTCATTTTTTTACAAATAAAGTGGCGGCAATCAGCAGTCAATTCTCTACATGCCCACTCAACGATCTGACTCAGATACCGCGACTCCTACAACCTCTAGGACTGCTGGAACATCTTTTTCAGCATTCACGCCTCTCTCCGAGTGAAGTGTCCAGACTCCTGACATGCAGCCGTCTACCACATGCTGCTGGACCCTATACCTACGAGCCTACTTCAGTCCATCAGCCCGACCATCGCTCCAGCTATCACACATGTGATCAATGCCTCGCTAACCTCTGGCACATTTTCAACAGCGTTCAAAATGGCCCGGGTAACACCATTACTTAAGAAAGCTTCTCTCAACCCTGCTCAAGTCGGAGAACTACCGCCCTGTCTCACTACTGCCTTTCCTATCCAAAGGCATTGAACGAGCAGTCTCCAAACAGGTCTCTGACTTCCTTTCACAGAACAACCTTCTGGATCCAAATCAGTCTGGGTTCAAAAGCGCCACTCTACCAAACGCTCTGCTGTCTGTAACAGAAGCCTTAAAGAAGCCAGGGCGACCGCTCGGTCATCAATACTCATTCTGCTTGACTTATGTCGGCTGCCTTTGACACGGTTAATCACCGTATCCTTCTCTCTATACTTTCGCTGACATGGGAATCTCGGTTCTGCTCTCTCCTGGTTTGAATCCTACCTCTCACAGGGCTTCGTTTAACGTTATCATGGCTTGGTCAGCTATCTGCACCTCACCATCTCACCACAGGGGTCCCCAGGCTCAGTGCTGGGCCCCCTCCTCTTTGCTATCTACACCACCTCCTTGGGACAGATTATCCGTTCCCGCGGCTTCTCATACCACTGCTATGCAGGCGACACACAGCTCTATCTGTCCTTTCCACCTGACGACCCCTGGTTTCAGCGCGGATCTCGGATTGCCTTTCAGACATAGCTACATGGATGAAGGCACACCACCTCCAGCTGAACCTCTCAAAGACTGAACTGCTGGTCATCCCAGCTAAACCTACCATACACCACGACATCAACATCAAATTTGACTCCTGTCTGTTTCACCAACCAGGACTGCAAGAAATCTAGGAGTTGTTCTCGACAACCAACTAAACTTCTCAGATCATGTTGCCTCAGTCGCCCGGTCATGCCGTTTCGCGCACTCTACAACATAACGGAAAATCAGGACTTACTTGACTCAAGATGCTACCCAACTTCTGGTTCAGGCAATAGTCATCTCACGACTCGACTACTGCAATGCCCTCCTGACAGGTCTCCCAGCCTGCGCAGTGAAACCACTTCAGATGATCCAGAACGCGGCGGCGGCGCCTGGTCTACAACCAACCCAAAAGGGCACATGTTACCCGCTACTCATCCAGCTACACTGGCTACCTATGGCGGCCCGCATCAAATTCAAGTCTCTAACGCTTGCCTACAAAGTAGTCTCGGTTCTGCTCCCACCTACTTGAATGCCCTCAAACAGACTTACACTACCTCCAGACCGCTCGCGCTCCTCTGGCCGAACGACGCCTAGCTCTACCACCGGATGCGCTTTAAGCCAATCCAAACTTTTCTCATCTGTTGTTCCTCGTTGGTGGAACACACTGCCAGTTCCTACAAGGGCAGGGACATCCTTTTCCACTTTCAAAAAAACTCCTGAAGACCCAGCTCTTTAGAGAACATCTACTCTCATAGCAACACTTACAACAAGTCTTACTGATCCTAGCACTCACCAGCCGTTTTAAACTGACAAGTAACTGTTAAAAACAGCACTCACCGACGCACTTACTCCTACTGTACTCTAATGTTTTTTTTAAAACTGTCCTAAAATTGTGAGAATTGTTCTAAAACTTACTGTTTACCATGTTGTTAGTCGCTTTGGTTAAAAAAGCGTCAGCCAAATGTAATGTAATGTATAGGGGGAGCACTGTAGAGAAAACTATGAGCAAAAAACAAACAGCGAAGAAACTGCCAAAACTGCATAGGGTCCCTTTTTAAATGATAGGAGTGGGTCTTTGACTCATTTAATCTCAAGAATGTTTCATAATAATAATATATTATTATTATTATTATTATTATTATTATATCCCCTAAACGTGACATGTTCTCTTTCAGAGAACTGAGGTTACATTTCTATATATTTATTTATCATAATTATTTAATATTATTTTAAATCTATAAATATACTCACCATGTCTCTCACATGTATCATCACTGCCAACCAGTTTTAAAGCAGCACTTGTTTCTTTAGTGCAGGGAATGCAGATGGGTCTAAAAATAGGAAAAGGGAGGCGGCGAGGGAAAGGGAGAGTGGGCAATCACCACACACATTATTACCCCACACACGTCACCACACATTATTACCCCACACATTATTACCCCACACATTATTACCACACATCACCACCCCACACATTATTACCCCACACACGTCACCACACACACCATCACCACACACATTATTACCCCACACATCACCACCACACACCATCACCCCACACATCATTACCACACACATCAACCCCACACATCATCACCCCACACATTATTACCACACACATCGTCACCACACTCATTGTCACCACACTCATTGTCACCACACTCATTATCACCACACACATTATTACCACACACACCATCACCACACATTATCAACACACACATTATCACCACACATCATCACCACGCATTATCAAGAGGCAGCCTGTGGCTACAAACGATCATGTAAGTATTTAGGAAAATTACTTTGAATGTATTAAAATGACTTGCCTATTGAATATTGTTATCATTACTAGCATTATTTTTACGCTGAAGTAATGAAGATCTCTCTTTCTCTCACACACACACACACACATACTCTCTCTCCCTCTCGGTCCCCTCACACACTCAAAGCACATATCACTCACAGACACTGTGATTTGGTAACACATTAGAATAACATGTGCTTATTAGGTATTAACAGTGCATAATAAGCAGTTAACAATGAATTACTAACAGTTAGTTAACTGTTGTTATCCTTGACACAGGAGACCGGGGTTAAATGCCTGCTCGCTTTGAAAGTGTCGCAGGCATCACATGAAATGTGATAAAAGGACTGACCTTTTCTTGTCAGAGACCTTAATAGTTTCATTTAGTTGAATAAGAGCCACATCATAGTCATAAGATTCAGATACTCCTTTATCCTTTTTCGAACTTATATTAAATTCTTTATGCAGAGTGAACTTTTTCACCACTAGAGAAAAGCAAAAAAAAAGAGAGAAAGAAATGAATCATTACATTATGTGGGAAAGATGTTACAATACAGTATGCTCTTAAGGGTACAAATCTGTATAAATATCACTAGCACCTGCAATCTCGCCAGAGCTGAGAGTTATATAGATTTTTTCGCTTAAGTCTCCGAACTTGAAGCAATGGGCAGCCGTTAAGACCCAACGGGGAGTGATGAGAGAACCCAAACAATTGGAGGAAAGTCCATTTTCATGCTGAAGAGATAATATAGGTATACAAGAGAAAACATTTTGGAGAATTTACTGTCATGGTGCATAGAATAAAGGCCATACAAAGGTTAGTGATTACTGCTGGTGAGACAATACCTTTAGCTATTTGCCTAAACTTAGTGAAATGTAGTTTGGCTTGGTTTCTTGCAGGGGATTTAACTACTGACACAGTGACAACACATTGACCAGGGTTCATTTGTTAAAGTTCACAAAGTTACTCTCATGAACATCTCTTTTGGACCTATTCCCAAAACCATCATTACTTAAAGGTGCGATTTGTAGGATTGTTACCGAACGTTCTGTAAGCCAAAATCAAAACACTGGTGAACGTTCTCAAGACTACCAGACGCAAGCCTCTTCTGGGCAGAGCCGGACAGTAACGGAGTACATTTACTTGAGTACAATTTTGAGGGATCTGTACTTTACTCGAGTATCATTTTTGGGGGGTACTCATGATTTTACTCAAGTACATTTGAGGGGCAAATATTGTACTCTTTACTCCACTACATTTCTACCCATAACCGTGAGTACCCGTTACTTCTTCTAAAAAAAGGAAAAAAGAAAAACCTCGGAAACCCTCAATTTGTTGTTTCCCTCTCAAACGTGATTGGATTGTGCAAGCACCACTGATTGGGATAGCCTATCAGCAATCACCTTCAGCTTTCCGCCAAAGTCAACTCTATGGTCAGATTTAGATAAGAGATGAAACCATGGACGAAACAATGGATGAAGACGCAGCAGGTCCATCCCGGGAATGTGCCAACCTGTGGCTCCACCTCGCCAGACTATTTCAATTTTCTGAACAAGTTAATGATAGTTTTTGCTTCAAGTGTTTCAATTAAAAAAATAGTATTTTGTATTTTTAATACATATTTTAAATACATGTATTAGAAATACTGCCCATCCCTGGCAACATGGTAAAAAGATAAAAATGACTTGATTTTACTTTCAATTCCTTTTACATTCTCCCAGGTATTAACATTAACATTTTTCATAACTCTATGTAGGACGTTTCTGTAAATGTAAGCACTGTGGCAGTAGTAATGCAATATTTAGAAAATGTAGGCTACTCTTGTACTCTTGATACTCAAGTACTTTTAAAAACAAGTACTTGAGTCAAATTTAGCAAAGGGTATCTGTACTTTTACTCAAGTAATGAAACTGTGCACTATGTCCGCCTCTGCTTCTGGGTTGCCAGATGTAATGAAGATTTAGCTAACGTTAGTTAACCTGCAGCTGCTTTAACGTTTCTCCAACCATGACCCAGCTACACATTACGGAAACAGTGAAAACAAAAAATACATCTCTAACCAACGCAACATATTTAGCTGAAGTTAGCGATGCAGATGAAGTTTAGCCTAGGCTACCTGTTGTGGAGAAATATGGCCAGCTTTGCGCCAGACTTGATATTCTTTGTTTGACGAAGACGTCACCATCTCAGGAAGCTCCTCCGATGTCCACTTAATCTGTTTGGCAACCCAAATAGGAGGACGCGCTAGCCCATTATTAATACGCTATTCTAGAATTAATCGTTTAAAACATAAACGAAAATTCCAAGAGATCCGCCCCGTAACTTTTTTTTCATGGGTTTTACGGGGTTTAACAGGTTAGAGTAATGTTGTCAAATAAGCCATTACTTCAATTCATCGTGTTTCCTTACTCTCTGACAACATATGGTGATCATTTTTGGAATGGTTACAGTTTATTTTCCATTATTTCCTACATACTGGTCCTTTTAAAAGGTACATTATGCAAGTTTAGGTATTTTTGCCGACTGTAGAGCTCCTCTAGAGTTATATATTTATATTTTACTCTTGTTGTAAATAGAAAAGTTCTCGTGACTTATCTCCCTTGTACACAATGACAATGTTTTTGTCTAAAAAGCTATATTTACTGAAAAGGTAATGTTTCACGATTCTTGCGAGATTTGTTGGGCCGCCATTCTTCGAAGTTGCATGGTTGCTTTTCTCGGTAGCAACTCACTACGTCTATGCTGTATAACTATGCTAGATGAATGCAAGTTTGTTATATTAAGGTGAAAAATCTTGCATAGTGTACCTTTTAAGAATGTTGTGAAACACTTGCAGATTTCCTTGTAATAAGAGTAATAAGACCAACGAAAATGAAATGTGGTGATTTTCTAGGCTGATTTGACATGTAACTATAATCTCCTTCCAGCATAATAATCAAGGAACACCATGGGCGCAGCAGCACAATGATATCATGCAGCACCTGAAAATAGTAGGCTATCTGCAGCAACAAGGTTGAGCTGCAGCAGACAAATTGGTTAGTGACTGGATCATTATGCCTGATTGAGAGTATAGTTCCATGTCAAATCAGCCTAGAAAAATCGCCATGTTTCATTTTCCGTTGGTCTTAATAAATTTTCTAACTTTAGGGGAGACAAGTTTTAAATAGGAAAATTATTCACTTTTAAACGTGATGGTAGCAGGCGAGATGCTAATGGTCTAATCCGATTCAATGATCTATGCTAGGCTGGAGCTAAAAGTAGTATTGCCAGACTCAGAGAATGGCTGGATGAACTGGAGAAAGGTAAAAATCAATTGTTTAACACAAAGGGAGGTGGAAAATGAGTAATTCCCCAAATGGTTGAATATCCCTTTAAGTCAATTAAAATATAGGTCCGAAGTTCAAATGGCAGCTGTGAGGTGAAGTCACCTGATATCATCAAATTAGGTGATATTTCAGCAGTATTAATGTGATCAGCTTCCCTTAGAACTTCTAGAGCAGCGAATGTGTGTTTACGCTATGGGTATATTCGGGAAACACACAGAAATAAGATAATCCTAAGATGTGCATAGTGCATAGATCCATCTTTATCGGGACACCAGGCCCAGTGATGGCTCAATGCTGAATCTAATGATAAAAAGAAGAAATATGATTCATTCCAGAACATGGACTGACCGTGACACTGATTTTAACCAGCCAAGGTTGTTTCATAGGGTTTGGCGGGTTCGGAGGACTTGCATCTTTATATCTGTAGTCCCTGTGGAGTCCACACAAACCTACACTGGTGCTCTCATCTACAAAACAGAGAAATAATCATCAGAAAATGTTTCATTATCTCTAAGATTCTGATACATTTTCAACCCGGACTTGTGCATACGCCATGATTGAAAATGAATCAGAATCTCAGAAATAATCATTTACGCAGTCATCTTAAGACGGCTGCAGGCGGCTACACAAAGTCGAATCCCCCTATTCAGTTCCCTTTCAGTTGACTTCACTCAACATTGACCAATGGGAATCCACATTTAGGTGACTTCATTGACCTGATCATTGTTGATCATTGTTTTGGACGAAAGTATCTGCTAATATTTTTAAACATTAACATAAACAAACCTTTTAATATCTGCAAATGTATCAAAATATATACTTTAAAATATCACATGCACATAATAGATTTTCCTAATATTTCTGTTTTTGTTTTTCTTTGCTCTATGATATGCAGGTATTTTGGAAGAGAGCCCATACCAAGCATTAGGTCAAAGGTCTCGTGCAGTTTCTTCATGTCGTCCACATAAAAGACATGCTTTTCTTTGTCTTTTTTGGTTGCATAACTATTGAGATCAGCTTTCTGCATGTCATCGATTTCGCCCACGCCAAACATGTAGATCTCTGTGGGGGAAAAGGATAGCATTAAAGGGACACCAGGCAACGTTTTTGTGTTAATTACTTATCTTCGTAAGTCGGTATATGGTTAAATGACTCATTACAGGGCGAATGAAGACTCTCTCGCCTGCCCCTACTGCCTGTAGGAAGAAAATTCTGCTTGCAAGTTCAGTGTATTGTACCCGCCGACCGAAGCAGGATCAGTTTACAGCCTGTTTACAGCACAGAGGCAGGCTAACGAAACGCTAGCGATTGTTGCAAACGTGTGTACAATGGCAGAGCCAGCGAAGAAGCTGCGAAACCCCTTGACGGAAGATGCAAAGAAAAGGAAAAGAGCTTTAGACCGAGCGAGGGGGAGTTTCGTAGAGAAAAAGCATCAAGCTTGCCTGGTGTCCCTTTAAGTAATGAGACAACAGCATACCTTTGCAGACTAGCTATTTACGTACATACCTCTCAAAGCTTTGGGGCCTTTTTGTAGACACTTCTGATTCAGAGGTCTATTGCTACTGAAACGACCTCAGGTCGTTGTCACTGTTGTTTTTTTTAAAGTGATTCATAGATAAACCTGACCTGACTTGAAAAAATTGCAAGCTGAGGGGTACATTTATCGGAGTTTAGCCAAGCCTCAAATTGAATACACACCTCCATTAAGACTCTGTATTGTATTTCCTCATACACAAGCTGCCACGAGTCAACTCGTGGCAGCTTGTGTATGAGGAACTCGGACTTCACAAGAGTCCGCACAATTTCTTTTGTGAATTTATTCCCCAGAATATTGGACCGTAATCTGTTTTTCAAAGCCACCCAGCACATATCTCTTTGCCATTCAGTGTTATTTTCTAAAAAATAGAGTGTTTCTCACCAAGAGTCCGTGAGTTGTCTTTGTTTCCAAGTATTATATCCTTGATTTGATTGATTTTACCATCCGGTTTGCCACCCATGTTGGCTTCACCTTGAAAAAGTTGATGACATACCATTAGATGTATGTAATTGTCATTGATTATGTTATGGTCATAATAACATTCATTTTTATATTATGAAAATAACAATTTGTTACCATCAGTGAACATGATAATGATGTGACTGCTGTTCTCAAACTCAATGCTGTTCTCAAGCTCAGCTCTAGTCTTCATCAAGCTCATTTGATGGTAAATGTGGTGAAAAGCTTCAGCAATATTTGTTCCTGCATTATCTCTGATTTCTGTCAAAAGAACAAACACACTGCATTAAAGGTATAAAATACATAAAGACATATGTAAAGTAAACATATGTAGGAAATACAACAGATATTTTGATTCAGGTTTCAGACAGTGAATGTTTTATCACATTAATTAACCATGAATTGACCATGACTATGCAAACTCTGTCCTTTGTATTCTCTGCTGGTATGGCTGTAGATGACATCTTAAAGAAGAAATCTGGCATTGTTTTTCACATAGATCTCCGTTTCTCAAAGTCATCTAGTACTGTTGGTACGAAAAAAACCCCAAAACAATTATCCAGCAAACACCAATCTTCCGGGAAGAAAAATAAACCTTTAAAAGACATTCTGGGAACGTCCTTTAAATATATTGTGTAACCTTCAGAGAGCATTCCCAGAACGTCCCCTTACAGCTGTTTTTGTGCAACTGTCAGGGAACCTTTTGGGAACATTCCCTGGTGGTTATGTTAAGGATACATTTTTTATGCTTTAACTGACGCAATACTGAATTATGCTCTTATTTTACTAGAATGTGTGCACAATTTGATATGTTGTGCACACTATTTAGTTAAATGAGTGCAAAATATAGTAAAACGAGCGCAGTTTGTCTTTACATACAAATATAATCTTGCAATGACACCTCCCAGGCTCCTGGGCCTTATCAATAAACTAAAACAAAGCTCTAAATTTCAGTCAATATTTTTTTTAATTGCCTTTCTTTTGTCCACAATAATCTGAAGTGGAGAGATGGATTGGGATAATACTATTAGAGATTATTGTAAAAAAAAAAAAACCCATAATGAAACAGTGCTTCACCACATCTGTGGATTAAGCCACACAGTCAACTCAATGTAAGTAAAATAAACGGGGATGCTAGCATTGCCAGCACTGTGTATAATATGATTGTCACTTGGAGGAGACTTGTAGATAACTAACGTTAGCATTGTTAGCTAACCGCTGCTAACGTGCTAGCATCGTCACGTCAGAAAAGCATATAGGGAGGGAAAGTAATCTCATCGCCATCTAGTGGTTGCGTTCCTAGAGTTTAGCGGAGTGAATGGGATTTTTTTTTAGAAAAAATATATCTTGGTGCACATTGGGATCTTAATTTAATGCCTTCCATATGTTAGGCACTGGGGTCACCTCTATTGCTTCAAGTGGTCATACCTTATTTTTAGGATCAGTTGAATTGTTTTGAGTTTTTGTCGTAACATGGTGATAACGGACTACAGTTGCATGTGACGTCACAGGTTTGGCCGCTTAATCTTTAACTGATCAATACGGCAATTTGCTTAACTGGCTTAACATATTTTTGTAATAACGGAACGTGATTTAAACCGCGTGGTGATAACCTTTATGTCTGGATAACTGGTGTTGTGCTTCTACTCACATGAAGAGCTGGCAGTAAGTGTTAAGTGTCAATGCTAACCAAGCTAATAAATAAACCATGCTACCGTGAGTAACGTCGAAGGTTAAGTCACGTGACTTCTTTTGTAGTTCGTTTATGAAAAAAAGGAGCAATTTTGATTTTTTTTAAATATGGCAAAATAGTGTCTGACATTTTCACAGTTAGAAGATTATTACTGTATAAACACTGAAAAATATTTTTGCTGGATAAAATCGCTGATTTGGCTTCACAATATTTAAAAAAAAATAGGTCTATGGGACTTAAAGGTCACATTCACTGAGAAACCGTTTAATACTTGTTACTTTCGAAATACTATAGCTCACTCCAAGTTGCATATGCATGCTGCACGTGAAAATGATCTTCTACCCCCATTGCCCGCATTAGCCAATGAAAGAAAATACACTGAAAAACAAGCGAATCAGAAAGAGCCCATCCCAATGACGCCGAAGGGAAACTGACTATTCATGGCCTCGCCCACCTTGGCTTGTGACCGCCCACAGGAAGACAGGAAGATTTTGGCCAGGAGATTGTCTCTCTGCAGCTAGTAGGAGCTAACAGCAAGTTGTTAACATGGCGGAGCAAATTCGTGCCGGTGTTATTTGTGGCAATAACACATCAATGTTGCATGTCTTGCCTTAGAAAGAAGAGTTGAGGAAGAAATGGTTGGAATTTATCGTTGGAACACCACCACCGAAGTATAGTGCAACATTAGTTCTGTGTTCCAATAATATCGACCACACTCACTGTGCCTGCCTACAGTTAGAAAGGGGTTTTGCATCGATGTTCTGAAAACCTGGACCTGTACGTCACAACGATCGACCACCAGCTCACAGGCTGTAAGTACAAACAAACTTTTCCACCTAACGACTGTTACAAAATAGCATGTTTATATTCTTCGTTAGCATGCATGAAAAGGGCACAAGCTAGGCTTAGGCTAGCCTATATTACAGGAAGCTACACCAGGTACGTAACTGAAGTGTTCTGTTCAATGACGTGTAAAATCAGAGAATGTCTAATAGGAAGGGCTCTGGTAAAATCCATTAGAGCAATGGTCTATTTTTTTGAACGTAGCCTACAGGCCACGCGCCAGGTGTAGCTACTTCCATTGATTAGACCTATTGGAAGCTAATTGTTGCAGAAGACACAACGCGAACGGAATGCTTCAGTTACGTGCCTGGTGTAGCTACACTCATAAGAAACTGTATGACCACACTACCCAGAGATTTAGCTTGTTGAACCTATAATCTTCTAACGAAGTTAAACCACAAATAATAATATTGGCAACAATATCTTATGCTCAACTAAGGACTGGTATTGTTCTAGTCTAAACAGGGAAAATCAAAAACACAATACCCGTGCACTATTAGGCTAAGTCGCTATCACTAGAGCCCAGGTATTTACACTTCAGTCTAATTTATGTCTTCTTGCCATTATTACATTGGCCTTTGTAGGCCTACAATGATGTTTTGTTTGATTACTTGCTGTTTACTTAGTGTTTTGTATGTCTTCCAGAGCACATCCTCATGTTGGGCTACACAGCTTTCTAGCCTACATTAGGTCATCACGTTAGAAGCAAAGGTTTGTGATCTAACTTTTATTGTTGTGCTAGTTAGTTTCTAGAAGTCTTTTTCTAGTTGGCTAAGACAGGTTCTTATGTGCTCGTCAATGTTTTGGAAAGTCAATTCATGGGTTTCTTCAGGTCACTTTCCACAGGTGTATAAAATCAAGCACCTTGATTATGAATGCAGACTGCATGGTGCTTGATTAATACACCTGTGTAAATGGACCTGATGAAACCCATGAATTGCATAACAGATATAATTGATATTACTGAATGTCTTCTTGTGGGTGTGCTACTTAGTAAATCATACACCTTACCACAGTCACTAAAATATGTTTTGTTTCCATTGTGCCAGTACAGTTTTGTGTGAGCGAGTGAATGTCCTGTGTACTATTAGTATCTTGTTTACACAGTAATACACATTTATTTACTTTAGGTACCCAAACAGAATACTTCATGAAAAGTATGAGTATTTATACAAGCACTTCGGATACACCATGGACATGGGGGCCTGCTACCTCTACTCCCATCAAGTCTGTTCATCCAAGGCCAGCTAGAAGACCTCGGGTTGATCAAGAGGAGGAGGAGGATGAAAGTGACATCTCCACAATAACACCTGATGGCTCCACCTATGGCCCAGCGCAATCAATGAGCAATGTAATAGAATCATCACAGCCAACGAATGTGTTTTGTGTATTGTCCCTTCGGATACCCAGGACAACACAAGCCGAAACAACAACTCAGACCTTTTTCCCTAAATAATCCCAGCACCACCTTACAAAGGATCTGTAGGCCAGATGTCTGCATCGTCTGGCAAAAAGAGGACATTGTTAATTATGTGCATAGTTTGGATGGTCTTGTTTTGTGTTTGCATTATTTTAATAGACTGCAATATTACTATTTGTCAGTGTTTCTCAAACTTTTTCAGACCAAGGACCATTTAAACAATAATAATTTAAACAAAAAAAAAGATCACTGACCACCTAGCAAAAAAAAAAAAAAAACAGTAGACCTACTTCAACAGTCTATTACACAATAGGCCTTCTCACTAAACCACCTTGCTTATTGTCTTTGCACCATGCTTATGCTTTCAGAGGATTCATATGATTTAAACTGGCATACTGTAGGTTACATGAGTGTTGCAGAACTGTTTGGATTTACTGTACATACAAGTTGGCTCAATATTGCAAACAACTCATCTATTATATTTTACCACATCTACTTGTGGAACACTTGAGAGAGCTTGCGGACCACACTTTGAATACCACTGCTGTATGTAAATATAATAAAGCTATTTATTGAAAATGTACCTGTTTTGTATATTAGTTTTAGGAGTTGCATCAGTTTTTGTCCCTTTTAGGCTAAAGGTTTATCTTACCTTTCATATCTTCTGTCTCACAGGGGGCCATAGTAGTCATAGTCGAATGTTTAGTGCATTTTGAAGGGAGTACATTATGTTAAGGCAGACTGGTTCTAATCCTGGGTACAGGGTCATACAGACAACAGGGGTACTGGTGTTGCCCATTTTTCTAACCACATGAGCAATCCCCTTATGAAAAAGTAGTATAGGAATCTTATAGTATTTTGGGACAAAATATTATAGTAATCTTATAGGAATACGTATTTTGGGACATACTGTAGAAGTACTACTAATAACTATAATATCCTATAACTGCTATAGTTTTTCTATAGTAGTCTTATACTATAAGATTCCTATAGTACTTTTTCCTAAGGGTCATACGTGACAGAAAACAACTTGAGTAGGCTAACCTCTGCCAATGTAGGCTATTAAAGCCATAGTTTATACTAATTACTGCAGAAGTCTTCCAGCACACGTTCTCTGCTTCTGTAGGCATTCTGGTGCAATTCCAGCGAAATATAGCTAGGACGGAGTAGGTAAGTGTGTTTGCATTTAGATCTATATATATATTGAGCTATAACCAAGTGGTCTTTCAATGATAGTTATGGTTTGAAATCCATGATACTATCTATTCCGATAGCATACAATTAGCAGGCTAGGTCAGTGGCTGAACTGCATTTAGGGTGCTTATAACCAGTGTTGTGAAGTAAAATATCTACTAGGAAGATTGCAAAGACTTTTGACTGTGTAAAGAAATAGGTCTTTATTTTAAAACGTTTCCAACTGTTTATTACTTGAATGCAAGATGACGATTGCCACAAACGTTTACCTCTTTTAGGAGAAATTTTAAGCTGACATGCAATTGTTACCATTCTATTAAACCAACGTTCACTGACAAACGATCAGGAAGCGGTTCTTCTTCCTACTTTCGGATACTATGATCAAACACATGAAGTATCTCCGAAGACATTTTTTTGTGCAACAGTTTTGACTCGAGTTTTAGCCAGGTTTTAGCACTGTAAAGTTGAATATGGAGCATAGCACAGGCAGAATCGGATGAGGACGCACTGGAGGGAGCGTCACAGTACTGTTAGCCAATCAGAGGCGAGGTCATTAACATGTCATGAATATTCATGAGCAAGAGGCAAATCCTGTTGTTCCTCCCCTCCCACCTTCCCCACCAAACTAGAACAGCATGAAATAGACGCAGGAGAGCCTTTTTTTCACCAAAACCGGCTCACAGGGCATTCATTAATACTAGAGACCATGGCAAAATTAATGAAAAAACGATGAGATGAGACCTTTAACATTGGATATATTGCTTAAACATCCCACTATGTTGACACAATGGCGACGGCCTTGACTTACTGTCATAATCAAACCTGTCCAAATCTTCGATGACTTCAAAAAGTTCCTTGGCAGTCCGTTTATAGTAGTAGTCTGTTATGTCTACAATTTTGGTCACCTTTGTGGCAAAAACTACAATATCATATTTGGGGGACACCTCATAGTCGGAAATCTGTTGAAATATAAAATATTTACAAGCATTGACATTTGAGAATAATTACTGATTGGCAATTAAAAGCATTATTCAGAAATATTATTAAGAATAATTCTTTAAGTATAATAACAATAACAAATCGTATTAACAATAATACTTTAAGTATACTGTAATAACAAATATTATTAACCATAATATTTTAAGAGGATGAAATTCCCGTGCAGAGTCTTCCAGGTGCTGGTGAGGTGAAGTCATCAATTGGTAGACAGGAGAGTGAAGGATCACCGCACACTGGTGGGATTTCTTTGCTGATTTTATTTAGTAGTTAACAACGCATTTCGCCTATGCTTCGTTAGGTTCAGCATAACGCGAAACGCGATGTTCACTGTGTGTGCTTCACCTCACTGTGTGTTCACTGTGTGCTGAGTGTGTTTCACTAATTCACGTATTGGGATAAATGCAGAGACCAAATTTCCCGGGATCAAACGAGTATATATACTTATACTATACAAGTAAATGCAGTTTATCTACAGACATTTCAGAAATAGAGTTAATCCACCTCTTATTAGAGTTTATCCACCTCTCAGAAGAGTTTATTCACCAATTGCAACTTTTAACATGAATCAACTTTTAACATTATCACTGTATTATCCACATTCAAAATATGTATACTCATCACAGGGCCGGCGTCACGAGGGGGCATCGGCCCCATATAAAAACAACCCCTCCCCCTTAGTGAACATTATCATTTATTAAGTTAGAAATACTTATATTTTATGTACAAAATAATACTTTAAAAAATATATATATATCTTACTTCAAAACATGAATGGCCCTACTCACTTGAACAAAACTTTTTAGATCCAAAGTCTAAATTTTCAAATTTATTTGATTGGCTGTTTGGTGCAGGGGAGCTAGAAGTTCAGAAATGTGTTACATTTTGTGGGAATTTAACATTTGCAGTTATTGTAATAGTGAGGCAAATGGATTTTAAAGAGGGTTTCAAATGTATCTAGAGGACCCTGGACCAAGCATACCACCAACAACAGACACAGGCACGCCAATGTAACCTGCGTTGTGTTGAACCTGCGCGATTCAGCCCTGCACACGCCCGGACAGGAACCCGCGAACAGCAGCATCTCGGATCGGGAGGCGAGCGTGCTGACCAGGGGCGTAGATTTGCGTGGGGTCCTACGGACGTGTCCACACCAATATCAAAAGATGACTGAAATGTCCCCACCAATATTCAGGTTGAAACAAAAAAAAATCATACATCATGCGGTAGGCCTACGCAAAGGGTTAAATAATTTCCCACTTTGGTACCGCCTCCTGAGACAGGTCTGTTTTTTGATTGGCTTAGCTCCCTGTATGCTGCCGATTCAAAGTTTTTCATCAAGTTTTTGGCTCACTTGGCTCTCTTGCTTGAGGATGTCGGGCAAGAAGAGAAAGATGGAGGACATGAGAAGCTATTTCAAAAAACAATGTGTAAGTCATAATATTATGCACTTGTTAAAGGCATAGAAATAGACCTCTCCAGAATAAGTCCCGCCTCCGTAACTTCCGTATCCATCCAACTTCCGGGCATCGATTGTCTATGGGAAATAACATGGCGTTTTGAAATATCATACCGGTAACATCTGTAGGTAGCGAAGTAGAAAAAGCTGGTGGGCAGATTGGCCTACACACTTCTGCCATCTAGTTTCCACTGGATTTTTTGATTGTCGGTGCCGTTTAAGTAGTATACTATAGACTATGTGACTATGCGGGTGTGACAACGACAGCTCCTGTTTAAAGAAATCTGGCTTGAAATGTAAGTATTTGGGTTTATCTGTACTATCTTTTTGGGTTTATCCATTTTAATGGCACTTAAAAGTGATTAACACCTCTCCTAGTGTCTGTACGTATGTAGTTCGCCACCTATACAGAGGTGTTCATCACTTTTAAGTGAACCCGGGAAACACTTCCATTGTGTTGTGATTTTATGTAGCATGCTTCTGATTTGCTCGTTTCTGAAATGTAAATATTTTCTGAATTTGCAGCACGTTTTCTAAATGATGTGCACGTGTTGTCAAATGAAGATGAAAATGTTTTCTTAAATTGTTTGTGTTTTGTCTATTTGCACGTGTTTTGTCTATTTGCATCTGTAAATTGCACGTCGTTTGCACCTGTCGGCCACTGTAGAACTTCCTTTCTTGGTACAAATTTAGTTGACAGTGCATAAATGGACATTGGAATCAACCAAATAGCCTACGAGCTATGTCAGCTACGGTATATTGCGTTAGCAAATTTGTGTACCATGACAAGAGTTACTAAGAAAAGGAAAGGCACGATGCTTTAAACCAGCAATGCTAAATGTTTGCTGAAATGGATGAAAACTGCAAAAATACGATGCTGTCAGTGAAAACAAATGCATTTCTATGGACTTGACGTTCTGGAAATAGAACATGAATGCAAAACATCGTTTCCAACGGTTTCTCATTCTAATGGTGATTGATTTTGTAACTTTTTGTCAGATGACAGAAGAAGCAACCCAGCCACCCCCTTATCAGACAGCGGTAGTGTGGCAGGCTCAACGCAGCAGATTAACTTGAATTTAATTGAATTTTAAGTGTTAGCTAGTTTTAATATTAAAAGTAGACCTAGTGAATTCTTCGAGATTTGAGTCGTGCTCTGTCACTGCTCATGACATTAATATTTTATTTATCAGGTGATAGAGGAACCCTGGACAGGTTGTTGCTCAGATAGGGCAGATTCAGGGCTACAGGTAAATTTGACATGGTGTTTTTTCTAACTGGTTTACTGTTGGACTGCTTACAGTAGGTAATGCATCATGTGTCATGTTATTTCATTAGGGTGCTGCAGCAATCTTGCCTAGTTGTAGGCCTGGGCCTAGTTCAGAGATAGGCCAGGTGGAATTACAGGCGAGATGTCAATAGGCTAACATTGTAATATGTATTAAAATTAAATTATATATATATTTTTTACACAAAATATAAAATGTGTAATTATTAACTTTAGAAATGTGAATGTCTGGTGAATGTCATATTATCCAAGCAGTCATAGACATGGTTAGATTGGTTAATTATATAATGTGGTCTATTTCTAAGGAAACTGATCCAGCTTTAGACAGCAACAGGGAGAGAAGCAGTGAAGGTGAGGAGTCTGATGACAATGAAGAACAGTGTAGAACTGTTGGAGACATTATTGATATTGGCAGCAAGCCAAATCAACCTCATCCCAAATTCATTTGTGTTCAAACATTGGCCAATAAGGTCCTCCACTTTCAGAAAGATTGGTACAGACAGTATCCATGGCTTCACTATGACCCAACAGTGAAGGGAATTCTTTGCTTCCACTGTGTGAAAACATACACAATAAAGAAGAGTACACTGTCCAAAAAAGCAGACCCGGCATTCTCCTCAAAGGGATATTCTAATTGGAAAAATGCTCTTAGTAGATTTGAAAACCATCAGAATAGCAAGACTCGTCACCATGCAGTTACAGTCAGTAGCCAAGAGGCAGCCCCAATAGAGTCACAACTAGGGCACAGTTCCTAAAAAGTCTAGGGCACAGTTCCTAAAAAGGTAATTTTCACCAACATTTGAGACAGAAAGCCAAGCGAGATACTCTCCTCTCTGACTGGCTGTCCCACTGTCAATACTATACATCTCCACAAGTGCAAAATGAGATTTTGCAGTTGTTCGGAATTAGCATTGTCAGAGGTATTGCACAGTCAGTCCAGGCTTTACCAATCATGCAGTACTCCATCATTATAGATGGGACTCAAGATATCTGTGGTGCAGAGCAGGAGTCTATATGTATCAGAAGTGTTATGTCAAAGAAAACAGGCGCCTGGCGCAAAAAGGCGGTTCTTATGTGTCTTAATCAGTCATGGGTGTGTTTTGGGGCGTAACATCCTTTAAACCAATGGTCATCTATCATTCCCTTTAACGGCAAGCAACGCAACCTGAACGCAAACCTTATGAAACAGGTATTCCACTAAACCATGCTTTACTAAAACCCAGCAGAATAGGCTACACACATCTGTACTCATCTATTATTTGAACTCATTAGAAAAGTGAAACTAACTTCACCGTGGTGTCATCGTCAACGACAAAACAGTTATACACAATTAATTACTTTCACTATTGACTGACAATGGGTTACCATTGAAAACATAGCCTGAAAAAAGCAGCACTTACCCCAATAATGTTCGAATGACTAAATAAAAAACCTAAGGACATTTACCCCACAGAGGAGTTGCTGCTTACATCTTGTGACATCTAGTGCATCTGGGTTATTCCACGTCAATTCAACCAGGGCCCACGCACTTAGGTCTCAAAAAATTCTGAAAAAATTACCAGGTGTACCTATGTTACCCAGGAGACACACTGTAAAATTACTTTTATGTAAGATCAATACTATCCAAGATACAGCCAGTTTTACAGGGGAGGGGGGGTATCGATTTTTGTTCGACCTCTTTTTTTTTGTCAAAGTTCACAAGCCCAAAGCACAAGAACTAAACCATGTAGGAGGCTCAAATCGTGCATGCTGGCACAGCAATAGGAATAGCATGTAGCAAATTTGTCGATGTTGTTCGGCCTCTTTTTTTTGTCAAAGTTCACAAGATAAGTAGAAACACTCTCACAAAAAGCAATGAACAGAAAAGAAATCCCTTCAGGGTCTGAACAGCAGACCTCACAAGTCTGAAAAATAATTTTGTTTCTCAGTTTCAGAGCACCCAAACACCTTGTGGGAATATACAAAGATTTTTTTTATATTGTTTCCTTCACTCTCCATGATCCCTTCTTTTTAAAGACACCAATTTGAGTTGTCTTATGCAAATCTTTCTTTTTTATTTTCCACCCTGGACATGGGCAAAATGCATCATTGAGATCAATATGTTTTGTGTAGAGTTACCACAGTGCCACCTGTGGTTGTATTGAGTAACCTGTGGTAACTCTATACAAAACATATTGATCTCAATGGTGCATTTTGCCCATGTTCAGGGTGCAAAATAAAAAATAAATATTTGCATAAGACAAGTCAAATTGGTGTTTTTAAAAAGAAGGGATCATGGAAATGAAAGAAAAAAATATTTCAAAAATCTTTGTATATTCCCACAAGGTGTTTGGGTGCTCTGAAACTGAGAAACAAAATTATTTTTCAGACTTGTGAGGTCTGCTGTTCAGACCCTGAAAGGATTTCTTTTCTGTTCATTGCTTTTTGTGAGAGTGTTTCTACTTATGTTAGGCTCTTGATTTATTTCCCTTACTATGTTGAGTACAAATATGTCTTCTGAAGGCCTAAACAGAGCCCAGCCAAAAACTCCAATAAAATGTTGATCAACTTTGAGGGACAGCTATGACCATGCATGATCATCCAGACCAAATGTGACAAATTTGCTACATGCTATTCCTATTGATGTGCCAGCATGCACGATTTGAGCCTCCTACATGGTTTAGTTCTTGTGCTTTGGGCTTGTGAACTTTGACAAAAAAAAGAGGCCGAACAAAATCGATACCCCCCTCCCCCTGTAAAACTGGCTGTATCTTGGATAGTATTGATCTTACATAAAAGTAATTTTACAGTGTGTCTCCTGGGTAACATAGGTACACCTGGTAATTTTTTCAGAATTTTTTGAGACCTAAGTGCGTGGGCCCTGGTTGAATTGACGTGGAATGACCCATCTTTAAGGTAGCTGTGCTTCATATGTGTTATAGACCAGGTTTGTCTTGGTCAGTGGCACAATGCGTTTTAGGTAGTGTACGATGACGACTTTTAGATCAAGCGCCGGACCCTCCTTAGGTCGTTAATTGCCACACCCCTGAGCGCATTGCTCAACAAAAGAGACGGACATGGCAAAAAACTTGTACGATAGGAATAAGTTTTGCGTCGTGATGAGAATGGGCTGTGCGCCGCACTTTTGACCATGAAATTAGGGCCCAATGTGTCCCATCTGAGGAACTCCAGCAAACTATCTGAACAAAATGTCTTAAAATGAGCACAAATACTAAAAGCACTGTCATAACACATCATATTTTACCTTCTCAATGAGCTGCTTAATGACATCCCTCGACTGATTAAATATGTTGATATCAATACTATCCGAAGCATCAAGGGCAATGTAGATGTGGAGATTCCCATCCTTATCCAGGTTTATTTTCTTCCCTTGTTGTTTATTAACTGAAAATATGGAACAGAGTTTATTTCCCTTACTAAGATATATATATATATAAAGGTATATGTATTATCTCATGTACAAGACCCACCCTGTCAACAGGGTCTCTGAAAAAAAAAAAACAGCAAGAAACAATTTTTTCTATTCCTAAATAAATTCAACAAGTCCTCCTTCAGTTTCAATAATTAAACATTTAAATAAATACTCCACAACTGCAATATAACACAGTGATACTAGAACAGTATCTCTCTTCTTATGTGTATTGATTAGTGATTTAAATTTAATTTTAAGACAGTCTTTTGGTTCACCGTCCTATAACATAACTAGTTTACAGGATGGTATTTTTCTAGACAACTAAGCAAACATCTGACATCACTGAATTGGTGGCCTATATTAGGCTGACACACCCTTATGACCTATGATCCACCTGGTTATGGCTGCTATAACATATCTGACAATCCAATGTCTATATGAAAGGAAATAAACTGGAACTCACCGTCCTCAGTTAAGGTTGTTTGAATGGATTTGCTGAATACCTCGGCAATTTCTACTGGTGTGTCATATGTATACTCATCTGAAACAAAACACGTTCATTAAAATCTCTCTGAAATAATAATATCTGAAACTGGACCACATATTCATTTTAACACTCAAATTTCAATACCAGATTTAGTCTTTTAATTCCAAGGAATTACCAGTGCATACAAATGCAAAAAATGTAATGTAAAATATAATTTATAGCTGAAACGGATAATGCAAGCACATAAATTCGGGTAAGAAGAGAGAGAAGTGAGAGTGACATCTCGCTAAAATATTGTCCACAATGATAATTATATTTAATTGCCGCTTGTAAACTAGGGCTTTGACTCCGAACTGTTTTCAAAATGAAAGATATTCGAACACATTTTAGGGATCTCTTAATATTCAAACCTGTAGCCTATGGAGATCATTTCTATAAATGTATTTGGTTGTAAACGTTGTTTTCAATTCAGATTCCGAGGTTTTTTTCACGCCTGGTGAAGTAAAATCGCGATCTCATTACCAAGGCTATTATTGGTCATCTGGGCTCCTGTAGGTGACGTTAGCATCCTGGCTGGTTCGCACTTAGTGAGCTCACACATACACAGCAAACAGGGAAAAGAAATGGCAACACAATCATGAAAAACACTCAAATAAATAAATGTGCAGATAAGTCGGAATGAAAAGCAGCACTGGTTGAAGCCTGGAAATATTGTAAACAAAGTAGGCTAACGTTAGCTTAATTTGCTATTATTAGTCTGGTTGGACTGTTTAGTTTTATTGTTTAACACGAATATTAATGTTTGGATTACATGTGCATGCTAAGGAGGGATAATGATGCGCCTGTTTAATGCCAGTCTTACGATTAATTTACATGTGATGCTAAGGAGGGAGAGTTGCGGAGAGAGTGCGGGGCAAGGAGAGTCTGTGTTGAGGTAGGCCTACTTCCATCGCCTACTCTGGTAGAGTTTGACATACTACAATGCAAGATATATTTAGCCTATTTATTTATGGACAACGTAAGGCAGGAGGTGTGTGTTGCTTTTAATTATGAATGTTCTATCGAACATATTTTTTATTGATATCGATTACATGTCTATTGCGATACATATCGCTATCGTTTAAAGGAGAACTTGCCAACTATTTCAACGTAATATACCCGTTTAGAAATCATTTGGATGGTTAAATGACCTGTTCCGGTGAAAATGGTGACTTTCCCCGCTGCCCCTAGCATCCCCAGGTGGAAAACCAACCTTGCAACATTGAGACTACCGTCCCGGAAAGAGAAGTGAGAAACAAGAAACACGTTTTAAATCGTGTTTATTACCTTGTAACATCCACATTGTTCTGCCAAACTTATGCTAACCATTTCGCTAGCTTGTAAACAAATCCATCGTTACCTTTTTCCACAGTTTGAAATAGCATAATGCACGATTTCTCTAGCAGAAGGGGAAATATAGCTAATCCTGCCTAGTTTTCCTTTAATCGCCCGGCCCTATGCTCAATAATAACAATTTTAACACACGCATAAATACTCAGCCTTCCATGCACGTAGTCTTTTGACATTGACTGATACACTGCCCTCTGGTGGACAGAACATATAGAACTTAAGTTTGATACCAATATCGGTCTTACTGAAGACATTTAATGGTTAAAATATTATTAATACATATTCGAATATATTCAAATTTTAATATTAATAAACAAACGAACTCGAATTGATTTTTTGTCCCTATTGTAAAACAAATCCAGGTTACCATTTTCCAGTTTGAAATAGCATAATGCACAATTTCTCCAGCAGAGTAGTAGTAGTAGTAGTAGTAGTAGTAACACTTTATTTGTCCCAGAAGGGCAATTATTTTGCAGAGGTAGCATGCAAGGTTACACACACACAAACACACAGATTCCACAAGATAAGTCAAAACACAGAATTAAAATAAGTCAAAGCACAGAATTAAAAATAATAAATAGAAAGAGAAGTGTATGGGGCAGAGAGTTATCTCCGTGTCCTAGAGTTCAGTAGCTCAACAGCAGATGGTATGAAGGAGTGTTTGTATCTGTTGGTTCGGGCTAATGGATATTTAAGACGGGAACCAGAGGGTAAGATCTCATTCGCTGTGCAGAGGGTGGGTATAATTTAACAGGATGGATTCAGCCTTCTTAATTGCCTGTTCTTCATACAGCATATGTATGTATGTATGATATGATATATAGCTAATCCTGCCAAGTTTCCCTTTAACACCATAGTTCCATCCAAGCTCATCATCACACTGAGACCTGAACATCAGTTTCTCCATGTGCAGTTGGATCCTTGAAATCCTGACTGACAGGACACAGGCTGGGTAACATCATCTCCTCCACTCCAAAATTCAGCACTGGTGCCCTGCAGGGATGTGTGTTAAACCCCCAGATGTACTCAGTGTACACTCATGACTGTATGGCAACTCACACCTCAAACACCATCATTAAGTTTGCTGATGACACCACCATAATCGGCTGGATCACGAGTGATGATGAGTCTGCTCACAGAGCAGAGGTGGAAACCCTGACAACTGCAGTAAGAAGAGCACACACCCATCTACATTAGGTTGCACAGCAGTGGAGAGAGTCAGCTGCTTCAGATGCCTTGGAATTAATAATCAGTGAGGATCTGAGCTGGTCACACCATATAGGTATGGTCACAAAGTCAGCAAGACAGCGGCTCTTCTTTTTTCGGTGAGAGTGGCCTGACTGGCAACATCACAGCATGGTATGGTAACAGCACTGACCAATATATACCCTTTTAATAACTACTTTTAATTTATTGTTTAAAGTTAAGCTAGTTCTTGAGCACAAGAATTTCATTACTTATAATTCCTTTTATGAGTACATGACAAACTTGAACTTGAACTACTTCACGTGTGTGTGTGGGGAGGGTGTATGTTGTGTGTGTGTGTACATGTAGAGATGGATGTTTTGTCCCTTACAGTAGCACTCTGGCTCCTGTCCAGTCCACTCGCCGCTCTCCTTGCACGTCCGCTCATTGGAGCCAATAAGCGTCAGTGCATCCTCACAGCGGTAGGCGACCTTGTCGCCGATGTAGAATTCGTTACCTGTCCGGCGAGTTCCTGCAGGAACTCCAGGATCTGGGCAGTGATCACCTGTCCCACAGCAGAGAGAGTGAGGTAGAAACACAGAATTATAGAGCATAATTCATGATTGCATATGTAGGCTACAGTGTATAATTATGTGTGCATAGTGTATGATTAAGTATGAGAAAAACATTTAAAGGTGCCCGCTTTTTAAAGTTAAAACATTTGTCACACTCTTTGGATAGCCTAGGCTCCAAAAACGGCAATAAAACATCCTGGTTCAGCCTGGACCATGAAACATAACAAACTTTTCCAGCCAATCACCGATGATATGTGCGTTCAGGAGAGTTTCAGTTGCACAGGAGTTAGGGGGAGGGAGGGATGAGCTAGCTCTCTGTTTTGTTTGAACGTCAACTGAAGTGATGTTTGCTTAGAGCACCTTTAATTTCATGAACTCTAAAACAAATTGACGTATTGTCATGACTCTCTGAAGTAAACCATTTCATTTTCAATTGTAAAGTTATTTGATGGATATTTCAGAAAATAAATATTATATTTTTATTTGTTTATTTGTGCTTTAACTCACTGTTACGACTGCATATTGGTGTGCTACCACTCCACTTTCCATTGGCATTGCAAACACGAGTCTCAGACCCAGAGAGTTTGTAGTCTGAAAAGCATTCATACGTCGTAGTGTCATTCACATAGTATTTGTCCTGCAACGGTGAAACTGATCCATGCTGAAATCCAAGGGGGTAAGGACATCTGACAACTGTAGGGTCAGAAAGAGAAGGACACTGATTGTTGTGGAAAGTGTCAGTAAACAGCAGAGAGGTGTTCTCTATTGCCATGTTAATTGGTTACACTTTACTTGACAGTATCGACATAAGAGTGACATGACACTGGCATGAACATGTCATAAACGTTTGACATAACGCTTCTGTTATTAAGTAACATTCAGTTTTTGTCATAACAAGTTAGGGTTAGGGTTATAGATGGTGGGCCAGGAGCTGCTATCTACTTTAGTTTTGTAAACGGTCAATAGACAACAATAGAGGATTAGGATTCATGGGTCATGACAGTGTCATGTGTTGATGACAGTCATGTCAATACTGTCAAGTAAAGTGTTACCTGTTCATTTCTACCTGTGATTCTACTGAACACATGCAATTTCCCCAATCAGCTTCTCCATCTGAAGATGTGTGCTGATCGGAATCAGTGTGTTTACTGAATGATTGGAACAGATACTATATGGGGTGGGACCTTTACTTTCTGACTCTGCCCCTCTGGGTTTCCTATCTTTGATGAAAAAGCCATTGGATCAGGACACGTCAAAATGGACTACTTCCAACAAACTGATTAAGCTAATGTGATGAAAAAGCCACTGGTTCAGGACACGTCAGTAACTTAAAATTGACTACTTCCAACACACTGATTAAAATGACTGCTTCCAACAAACTGATTAAGCTAATGTGATTGAGAACTGTCATCTTAGCAAAGCCCTCACGTTTGCACTGCAGTCCAGGTCTGGTAGGTCTTGAGCGTTTTGGAAGAGGATCCCACTTCCCATTTCCCAGACAGCGTCGACTTCTGACGGGAGAATAGTACCCAGATGGACAGTGGTAGACCAGCACACTGCCAACCTTAACACCTTTACTTAGAGTGTAGTGTCCACCTTCAATAGGCAGGTTGTCCTCTGAGCAATCGCTGTCTGCTGTTGCACCTATAGATTGGAGTTTAGAATGAAAAGTTTTGTAGTTAAACAGATGCTTAACTACAGAACATGTAGTTAAACAGAAATGCTTTTTTTGTAAATATGGGTCCTTCCTCAGGTGTCCTTTCAGTTTGTGAAGGAAATTGTTAGTTTCCTAAAACTTTTATGGTACAAATATATTAATGTTCACCACCAGCCCACAATTCAATGGGGGAAAGGATGAACCGAGATCCAAATTAAATAAAAATTGACGTCATTAAAGCCCTTTTTCAGTCTGACCAAAATGTTACAAAATAACAATCGTCGTGCACCAAAATGATCACATGGCAACCTATAGCGTGCCTTATTATCTTACCAATTATATTATTATATATATATTTTGGATTTACATGGATTTGTTTTCTCTTTTTTGCCCAGGATTGAAATAATCCTTTTAAAAAATAAAATGTTTGCGGCAAACAAAATTGATTTATGTGCCAGAAGCCTGTAGTGACATACACAGAAATCTAAACTGTTTCAGGAAGATGTAAAGGATATGTTGTATATGTATTGCTAAGACACATAAACTGGTGCAGGCTCGGACTGGTAATCTGTACAACCGGGCAAATGCCCGGTGGGCCGGTCCACATGCGGGATTTTTTTTTTTTTTTTTTAAGTTATTTAGCCTATTTGCGGCCCGTCATTTAGGCCTAAGTTGCATCCATTTGGCTTGGGGGGTGACAGGTCAATCATTTTGGCCTCTTCATGACAGGTTCAGTGTGTGTTACGATCACGCCCCCTTGCCCCACCACTCAAGTGGATTTGTCCAAGCAGCCGCTAGTTCGAGTGCATGGTAGCCTAGGCTGTATAATGGTGCTTTCGAGATGTCTTGTAAATCATCGTACAACCACCCGCACAACATGTAGGAATGAGTGGCTTTAGGAACGCCTTTCTCTCGAGCCACAAGAAGCATTAGCAGGAGGCTAGTCATTGTTATTGTTTTGTGCTACATGTAGCCTCTAGCTAAACGGCTAGAAAACAAATTGTTACATTGTATTGCAGGCACAGCAAGACCGTGCAATGCATGAATTGGTGACCGGATTGAAGCAGCAATGTAATCTAGTGTGCAAGAGCATTACATCAACATTAACATGACCAACACAGTACATATGCCAAAAAAATACATGTCATCTCATCTCAACTATGGGCACAGCCATGTTTGTTGTAAGGTCGTACGTCCACCTCGGGGTACCCCTCAAGTACTCAGAGGTAAAGTGGGCGTGCCTGCCCAAAATGCCGCAAGAATCCAACTCGGGCGGTGGATTTACGAGACATCTCGAAAGCACCATAAGTGCCCTTCGCTGGCTGGTGTTCATATTATTGCAGTTTAACCGTAAACAGCAATCAGAGGTAAAGTTTTATTCCATAAATATATTGTTTTATAGACGTTAGTTGCACGCGCTACCAAGAGCTCATTTACTGTACCATGTAGGCTACTGTAGTGCGGTTCTGTCAAAAAAACAGGTAGCCTACAATTTTCGCACAACTTGGTGGAAAACTGTAGCACAGGTTAAAGAAAACCCATTCATTTTTGGAGCTGATCCTACTCAAAAGGAACTTAAGTATTTCCCATATTGTCACGACTCAGAACGGGAATCAGTTGCAGATCAAAATGATTGATTTGCCTGCTGGACTGTTTGTAAATAAGAGTCCAGGGGCCTATTGCACAAAACTAGGATAAGGGATTAAGCCGGGATATCTTGGTTATCCTGGCTCAATTTATCCGTGATCCAGTTGCACAAAAGCGGGATAGGGGGCAGCAGGATATGTTATGGTATAAGTTACCATGGCGATTTATTTTGGAGCTAGCCTGCTCCAGACCAGGCTAAATTCCAGGATCTATTTAATCTCATCTCTTATCTCAGTCAGCAGTCACCACAAACAGAAACCAATAGTTATTCCACTGCCCACTACACATTGTCATCACATATACCTAGACCCACTGTCATTATTTAAACATTTGTGATCATTAATTAACTTTTACATACTCACCATTCCTGACCTGTCGTGCAAAATGACGTCACGGGAGTGCCTAACCATTTTGCGCGTGGTGGTCGCGGAACTAGCTGCAATATTCTCCTAAACAGAGGTGTTGCTGTTTGTTGCTGTTGTGAAAAGGCTATCACTACCTACTTCACACCGTAGAAGAAGCAATGAAGCCGCTAGTTGCCATGGTGAATCTGTGATCGGTGGCGGGGTCTATTTGAGGGAGCCGTGAGCGCGCACTTATCCAGGATAGGTTTCACCTGGCTTGATGAATCTGTGTCTGCTCATCCTGGCTTGGTCTTTGTGCAACCAATTAAGCCTGTACTCTCTTGTTTTGGATTCATTGAGCGCAGCTCAGTAACTTATCCCGGATGTCTTAATTCTGCTTTTGTGCAATAGGCCCCTGGTACAGGCAGGTTTTGTAAACAGGCAGGCAGGCAGAGAAACAGACGGACAGGTACAGGCAGGTAATCCAAAACCGACAGGCAGAAGACTTCATCAAAAACAGGCAGGGTTCAAACCGGGAAGAACAGTAACTATAATCTCCCTTTAATGAGCTTCACGCTAGTCTCACTCACGTGGCAGTCAGGTAACAAACCGTACATACCGTGACGATCTGACAAAGTGAACTAAAAGGGCAGTGTTTAAATACTCCACAAATCAACACAAAATGAAAGACAGGTGAACAGAGAAATTGGAGGGAATTCAACAAAGGCAGGAAGTTGCCCACATAAGGACATGGGTGTGACTGGGCACATGACCCAACACATGGCTACAAAAATAGTGAATTATCACACTCCAACAGGTAGGGGGAGACAAAAACAACAGTCTATACGAGAGTCCTGACACATATAGTAGGCCTATCCTTTTAGCTCACAACGACAATGAAAAATGAAAACTTGGAAAGTGGTCTTTCCACTGAGTGTTACATTAGATGCACAATCAATCGCAAGTCGATGCAGGTAAAAAGTAGGCTATCAACTGGTATCAACTGGTTAGTAACGAAGGTATTGCAAAATGTGATGACGGCACACAAACTAGGGCAAAAACGTTTAGTATACACTTGTGGTGATAGCCTACAGTTAATGTGAATCGCGGACTATAACCAAAGTAAAGGAGAAGATTTGCACCAAATAAAGGCTGTTTGTGTTGGCACAAAACGTAATTTCTGACGATGTCCATGATCAGTAGCCTATATTTTTCATTCACAGTCAAGCATTGACATGTGGTTTAATGCATGGGGTAACATGACGTGAGACAGACAGAAGATGAGCCTGTCTTTAGTAGCCTATCCCTAAATCCTGTCCCTCTCAATTTCAAATCACTTGAAAACGGTGTGATTAGCAACCAGAATTTTTTTTAAAAATCCCGGAGAGACCCCCCCGGACCCCCGTGTTATTGTGATTAGGCTATAGGTCCAAATCTAAATGTTTGGGTTCAGTTTACGAAGTGTTGCTACAGCATAATACTGTGTGTTTGTTATTTATGGGGGGGATTCGTCGGTCCAGTGGTGGGCCGGTCCAGGAGAAAATTGCCAGGGCCGAATTTTGCTCCCAGTCCGACCCTGAACTGGTGCTTATTGTGCAATCATCGAAACTAGCACTCTGGCCAAATTCATTCCTCTGGCCAATTCATTCCTCCCAAGACGACAAAACCATCTGCAAAACCATACACTAATTCTCAATGTTTGACTCAGTTTTCAATTTACTAAAACACATTTTGCAAAACATCACACACAATTTTCTACTTAACACACAAAAATCTAACAGGAAGTAACTTGATTTCATTTTTCAAACACAACCCATCAAAATGCCACTAAATCACCAGTGCTTCACTCTCTCTCTTCACATGTGTAAACACTCATTACTTTACTAAACACCATCCAATCATTGCCTTAGTATACTGTAGGCCTATTAATAGATATACTCTATATGTACTGTAGGTATGGACCCTTTCAATCTGCTTCCAGTTGAAATGTTCAGAATCAATGCAGATACTTTGAAAGGAAAATTACAGTAATCAGACTTTAGCTTACAGTAATGTTCTACAAAAAGTCGACTTTATGTCAAACTTGACATGGTCTTTTTTCTCTATTTTTGTTTCTCCCCAGGTTACCATTAGCTCAATACATTTGTCTATAGACCTATGAATACATACACAACCCCCACCCACCCACCCACACACACTGCTGGCTGTGAACCAAATTGCCCCTAGGGAACATTACAGTTTTTTTCAAATGCTTACACACTAAGTCTTTGCTTTGCAAAACCATACACTAATTCTCAGTGTTTAACTCAGTTTTCAATTGACTAAAACACATTTTGCAAAACACCACACACAATTTTCTACCTAACACACAAAAATCGAACAGGAAGTAACTTGATTTCATTTTTCAAACACAACCCATCAAAATGCCACAATAAATCACCAGTGCTTCACTCTCTCTCTTCACATGTGTAAACACTCATTACTTTACTGAACACCATCCAATCATTGCCTTAGTATAGGCCTATGAGTAGACATACTGTACACTCCATGTAGGTATAGACCCTCTCAATATGCTCCTAGAGGATTTACGGCTGAAATTTGAGCAACAGTGTGTACATGATGTATCCAAAATGTCATATTATGACAAAAGTGTTTGTAATGTGAGGTGAATGTTTGCTTTAAAGATGTGTTTTTGACATTTTGAATGTTGTGTGTCATTTTGCTGGAGATTTGAGGCATTTTGCATTTTGTGTGAGCAATTGTGGGTTTTGTGTGTGGAGTTTTGAAAAATAGACACAGAGTTTTGAAAACGTGTGTAAACAATTGTAAAAAACTGTAAAGACTATCCTAGTCTATCCTACACCAATAAAAGTGTTAACACATTTGCAAGAGATGACTTCAGCTGTGCTAAGACAGCATTTTGAAAAAAAAATAAAAAGGTTTGCTATGTGGTACTAAGACGTTTGGTCTGTGTCCAAATTAAGAAAACAATATGAGAGAATTCTAAGGACATAAACAATGATATATCAGACATAATGATACCATTCAGGTCTTTTTTTTTTTTTAGTTTTCAACTGTCAAAACTTACCCAACATAAGACAAGACACTCTGATCAGGGTAAACAGGTAAGTCCACAAACATATTTTTGCCATGATGACACAATCTCTGGACCAAGCAGCACAGGAGATTCTATGTTTCATGAACTGAGAGACTGTCACTATTGGCACCGTCACTATTTAACCAAGAGTTCAGCTGAGTTTGGGTGCATTTCCCGAAATCGCCATTGTGCAACCGTTACGTTAAACTGTATCTTAAAGGACCAGTATGTAGGAAATAATGGAAAATAAACTGTAACCATTCCAAAAATGATCACCATATGCTGTCAGAGAGTAAGGAAACACGGATGAGTTGAAGTAATGGCTTATTTGACAACATTACTCTAACCTGTAAAACCCCGTAAAACCAATGAAAAAAATGAGTTACGGGGCGGAATCTCTTGGAATTTTCGTTTATGTTTTGAACGATTAATTCTAGAATAGCATATTACAGTTTTTCTCGATCGTTTTGATACCTATGTCAACTCTGAAATCACGTTCTCAAAACAGATAACACCCGTGTCTGAACAAAAGCACTCTGGACAAAATGACACATTTTGCTTGCAAAAGGCTGTTACTCTCTCAAAACACTTAAAACATGCAGCAAAAGCAAATCTTGCCTTCAAACACTACAACTTGTTGCCAATTCAAAAACACTCTTTAATCAATCATTACACACTAGACAACAAAATGCAAAATCTAGTTCTCAAAATGAACAAAAACTGTGAAAAGTCAAAATGTACTGAATAAAAAAAATAATGTATTAATTCCTCCCAAGATGTAACTGCCATTGACATGTAAGACATACAGTAAATACCTAGCAAGATACAGTAAATTTCATTGAACTACAACTTGTAATTTTTCATCGAAATAGACCTACAGTAAACATCTTTTGTACTGTTTTCTCCACCAAATAGGCAATACAGTACTTTGTCTAAATGTGCATTACTGTAGTTCCATAGGCCTTGCAAATAGCAACACAGAACAGACATCTCTTATACAACCCCAAAACAGAAAAAGTTGGGACGTTGTGTAAAATGTGAATAAAAACACAATGTAATAATCTGCAACTTTCTTAAACTCATATTTCGTTGCAAAAAGGACACAGACAACATATCAAATGTTGAAAATGACAAATTTGACCATTTCATGGAAAATTTATGTTCATTTTGAATTTGATACCAGCAACATGTTTCAAAAAAGTTGGGACGGGGCTAACAAAATGCTAGAAAAGTTGTGTAATGCTAAAGAAAACAAAAGGAGGAATATTTCACAACTAATTAAGGTAACTGGCAACACGATTGGATATGAAAAAGAGCATCCCAGAAAGGCAGGGTCCCTTAGAAGTAAAGTTGTAGGGGTATTCTTCACTCTGTGTAAACCTGTGTGCACAAATGATGAAACAATGTATTTTTAATGTTTCTTAAGATGAAATTGTGAAGTATTTGGGGAGTTCATCATCTACAGGACATAATATTATTAAAACATTCAGAGAATCTTAGCAAACAAGGGAAAGAGCTGAAAAACAAATTGGATGGTCGTGGTCTTTTGGACCTCAGATGGCACTGCATCAACACCAGACCTGTTTCCAGACATGTCATTGTTGGGGCTCAGGAAAACCTCTGATAACTATTGTCTATATGTGCACAATTTGATACTCAATTCAAAAACTGCAGCCAAGATTGTAACAGTCAAAACAGCCAACATTGTATTGAGACATGATACAGAAAATACCACCATCTTATCTGGGCCTAAAATGGACTGAGGTAACATGGAAAAAGGCACTTTGTTTATACCAATCAAAATTTGCCATTTTTATTTTAAAATCATGGACTCATCTGGGCTAAAGAGGAGAGGGCCTATTCAAGTATCCAACATTTCCAACTTGTTTTAGTGTTCAGTTCAAAACCCAACATCTATAATGGTGAGGAGCATTAGTGCCTACAGCATGGTCATCTTGCACATTTGGCAAAGCACACTCAATTCTGAATGATGTATACAGGTTTTGAGCAACATATACTCCCATCCAGGCAATGTATTTTCCTGGGAAGACCTTGAATATTTCAGAAAACAATGCCAAAATTAATTCTGCACATATTTAAATAGTATTTCTCCACAGAGGAAGAGTCCAGGTGCTAAAATGGCCTGTCTGCAGTCCAGATTTGTCTAATTAGGTGCATAATGGAATGACTAAGAATATCCCATGCTGTTGAGCAACTGAAATCCTATCGTGACGACGGGGAGTAATGGGACAACATTTCACTCTCAAAACTCTAGTAACTGGTCTCCTCCCCTGAATTTCCCCTTGGGGATCAATAAAGTAAGTATGTATGTATGTATGTATCTGTCTGTCTGTCTGTCAATACACAATATTTTGTTACTGTAACTGAAGAGTTGAAGCAGCACAGTGGTAAACATGCTCCTGTCCCAACTTTTTTTTAAACATGTTGCTGGCATCAAAATTCAAAATTAACATATATTTTCCATGAAATAGTCCAAATTTTCATTTTCAACATTTGATATATTGTCTATGTCCTTTTTGCTGATATATATTGGTTTACGATACTTGTATATTATCACATTCTGTTTTTATTTGCATTTTACACAATGTCCCAACTTTTTCTGTTTTGGGGTTGTATATAATGAATGATTGCTGATTGAAGAATTGTGCAAAGGAGTTTCACACAGGTGTATCAGAGATTCAGACTTATGCAAGAAATCTATACCACCTGTGAAAATATGTTTTCCTTTTGTTTAGCATGGGAAAACCAATAGAGTTTGGGGCTTTTGAATGACACCTGTGTTAACTGTTTTGCAAAAGGGTGTGAGAAATGTGTAGTCATGAAGACCAAGTGGATTCCAGTTTACTTAAGCAGGTAAAAGCAATCGAGAAAAATTGTAATAATGGGCTAGCGCGTCCTCCTATTTGGGTTGCCAAATTAGCAAAGGCCAACTGTCAACAGCTGTCAGTTGTAGTCATGAATGCCTACGAGAGGCAGGCAAATTTCCAAAATTAAAACAAGAAACAAATTAAGTGGACATCGGAGGAGCTTCCTGAGATGGTGACATCTTCGTGAAACAAAGAATATCAAGTCTGACGCAGAGCTGGCCATATTTCTCCACAACGGGTAGCCTATGCTAAATTTCATCTGCATCGCTAACTTCAGCTAAATATGTTACGTTGGTTAGAGATGTATTTTTTGTTTTCACTGTTTCCGTAATGTGTAGCTGGGTCATGGTTGGAGAAACGTTAAAGCAGCTGCAGGTCAGTTAACATTAGCCAAGTCTGCATTACATCTGGCAACCCAGAAGATCAGTTTTTTTTATAGTAGAAGTAATTTTTTTTGTAATTTAACCCTTTACAATGTAACATTTTAGCACTTTTTCATAATCTAGCGCTGAGCCAGACTATGAAAAGGCACACTGTCGTCTGTCACTTGACATATAAGATATAAATAAAATATGTCCCAAATATAATATACTAGTGGAAACATAATAAAGTTTTCAAATTCCAGAATTCATAAAGAAGATAAGAATGGGTATTATTGATAACCTTGATATATTTTAATGGCTGCATGTATTTTAGTGGCTGCAGTGCATTGCATGTTTATGAGAGAAAGTTATTAGTTGTCGACTGATGTAGGCAGCTTATTAAATAAATAAGACAAAAGTGATCAATTTGAATGCTCTCACTTTAAAGGAGCGATTTGTAGAATTGTTACTGAACGTTCTGTTGGCCATACAGTAAATGGACGAAAAGGCTGCTGCGATATCAGTTCCTATATTTCTCCCCCTTCCTGTAGGACAAATAACAAAGTGTAATACAATAATACAACAAGGATAAATAACCACAAACAGACAAATACTCACAAATAAAAATATGATGTCAAGCAAAGTGTGCATTGTTGGTAAAATGTATCAAATTGTACATGATTTGAATTAATGCTAACTGATGGATGTGTCACATTATTTTTCCACTTACATGTTCATACTGTATCTCTGGTAAAAAAAATAAAAAATAAAAAAACAACCTTGGGGGGCGCTGTGGAGCAGCAGGCTACAAAGCCTGTAACATGTACTGGTCCAAGTGCCCACGGGTACCCAGGTTCGATTCATGCGGTCATGTCCCGATCCCACCCCATCTCTCTCTCTCCCACTCACTTCCTGTCCATCTTCACTGTCCTGTCGGAATAAAAAGCTCAAAAAAATATACTTAAAAAAAAAAAAAAAACCTTATAATACTGTTTAAGTTAAGGCTTCACAAATTTCAGTGTACTGTATGGAGTCATTGTGCCTCAGTTAGAGAGGATAAATTCTACTACTGAGACTAAGAAAACCTGATTACAAAGACTTGCACATTTCCTCTGGCTAGTTCAAGTAGTTTATTGTCATGTATAAGGAATTATAAGTAATGAAATCATTCTGTTCAAGAGCCAGCTCATCTTTAAATCCACATACAGTTCTTCATTTCTGTGACCCCTCTAGAGGGTCATCCTGTGTGTCCAGTTGCTCAGAGGACAACCTGCCTATTCCATAGATGGTTCCATAGTGTAGTGGTTATCACGTCTGCTTCACACGCAGAAGGTCCTGGGTTCGAGCCCCAGTGGAACCAGAACTGTTTCTTGAATTTCCCCTGGGGATCAATAAAGTATCTATCTATTGAAGGTGGGCACTACACTACACTCTAAGTAAAGGCGTTGAGGTTGACAGTGTGCTGGTCTACCACTGTCCCGTCAGAAGTCAACGCTGTCTGGGATGTGGGATCTTTTTACGTAAATAAAAATTGAATAAAATACCTTTTTAATTACTACTTTTAATTTACTCTTTATGGTTTTAGAAATAAAGTAGGTATGAATTTCCTGAATGGCATACTAGTGTTTTCATAGCAACTACCCAGCTACATAATACACTACATGGTTTTGATATACAGTGCATACATTTCTAAACAATACAAATGTAATATGCAAATTACATATCTAATATTTTAAAACAATAAATGTAATTATACATGTAAAAAACATAATGCAACCAGACTGTACATCCTTTCCTCTTTATGATTCCAAAGGAAGGCAAACCAGTTCAAGATCATTAATGGCATGAGGAAGGGTTGCATATACATGGGTACATAAGAATTATAGGGAATGTTTTTTTTTCACATAATGAACTCATGGATTAAAATATTCAGTTTATATTTAAATTTTGCTCTGTTAAAAATTGTATCAGCGATTTCAGGCCCGAAAAAGGCCCAAACATAAATGATCACATTCATCTAACTTTCCTAACTATCCGCTAGCTGCCTGCCCCATAAGCAGGCTCTGAGATCTGTACACAAAAAACAATTGCTACCAACAAGGGTTGGCAACCCCACAAAAGCAAAATGCGAGATGCGCGAGTTTTAATTACATGGGAGGGAGGGGAAGGGAGTAGTGAGCTAGCTCTCTGTTTTGTTTGAACATCAACAGAAGTGACATATTCCCGCTATCGCTGATACAACCTTTAAGACTTACCTAGCACAAGAGAAGACACTATAATCAAAGTCCACAATTTTTTTTCGCCATGTCGAATCAAGCTCAGAGGCCTGTTGGTCGTCCAGGCTTAATTGGTTGCACAAAGACCAAGCCAGGATGAGCAGACACGGATTCATCAAGCCAGGTGAAACCGATCCTGGATAAGTGCGCGCTCACGGCACCCTCAAATAGACCCCGCCTCCGATCACAGATTCACTGATTCACCATGGCAAGTAGAGTGGCTTCATGACTTCTTCTACGGTGTACAGTAGGTAGCGATAGCTAACAGCAACACTTCTGTTTAGGAGAATATTGCAACCACCACGCACGAGTATGGTTACGGCGCTCCCGTGACGTTACATTGTGTGTTTTTTTTACGTGGCCCTAATAGTCCATCATTTTATATATAGCCTTATAGTCTATGGGAAACTGTAAATTATCTAATGATTGCTACATCATCTAAAAATCATCATTTATCCAAAATGATTTAAATGAATGATCACAAACGTTTATATAATGACAGTGGGTCTAGTTATATGTGATAACAATGTGTAGTGGGCAGTGGAATAACTATTGTTTTCCGTTTGTGGTGACTGCTGACTGAGATAAGGGATGAAATTTAATAGATCCTGGAATTTAGCCTGGTCTGGAGCAGACTAGCTACACAGAATAAATCTCCATGGTAATTTATACCATAACATATCCTAAGTATAAGTATATATACTCTTTTGATCCCGTGAGGGAAATTTGGTCTCTGCATTTAACCAATCCGTGAATTAGTGAAACACAGCACACAGTGAGGTGAAGCACACACTAATCCCGGTGCAGTGAGCTGCCTGCAACCACAGTGGCGCTCGGGGAGCAGTGAGGGGTTAGGTGCCTTGCTCAAGGGCACTTCAGCTGTGGCCCACTGGTCGGGGCTCGAACCAGCAACCCTCCGGTTACAAGTCCAGAGTGCTAACCAGTGGGCCACAGCTGCCTCCTACTGCCCCCAATCCCGCTTTTGTGCAACTGGATCACGGATAAATTGAGCCAGGATAACCAAGATATCCCGGCTTAGTCTCTTATCCTAGTTTTGTGCAATGGGCCCCTGGACAGCTAACCTACATACCAATATCACATCAGCTCACTAGAGTACGAGGTTCATTTTTCCTGTAGATAGAGTATCTGTCAATGTCCCGTTGTAACTGTTTAACTATACGGGTTCAACTGGAGTTTGGATGCCTTTCCCGAAAGCACCATTGTGTAATGACCAATGGTACATCAGAGAGATAGCGTTCAAAATTACAGTCTTTCTACCATTTGAGGATGGCTGTTGCACAACAAGGCTTTCAGTAAATACTCTCCTAATTGAGAAGCATGAAAATGACCATGGGTTAATGTCCATGTCTGATCCCCCAGTTTGTGAGCATACATAAGTAAGCAAAGTTACCAAAAACACACTAGCAGTGTACTCAAGTTCAACCCTGCTAGTTTTACACATTCTAACATTAATATAGATAACATTGTAATGTAATGCAAAAATACTATCCAAATACTATTTTACTGAAGTAAAATAAATAAATGTACCCTCTCAGTAGAAAGTGCAACAAGAAACTGGACAAATATGCATATATTTTGGAACTGTAATGGAAATTATTATGTTTGGGAAAACATGCATAGGGCAGTTCAAGAGATTATTTAATAATACTTATTTAGGTATTTTATCTGTTATTTCTCTTTGCCCATTGTTTATAACTATTTTAACTTAAATTTTACCTTTAAATTAACAAAATAAAATAAAATCAGATATAAAAAAAAATAAAGTAAAATAACTTCAGGCAATAGACCAGAGATGTTCAAATGAAATTAAAGTTAATATATGTAGACAACCTCAGTGAAGGTCAAGAATGAAAAGGAAACCCACTTCTGAAATGGCTTGGCCCTATCTCACCCATTCTAACAGGGTAAATATAGGTCGGGCAAACATTCTGGCACACACACTTCCAGGGGCGTGCAGAGACCTTTGAAGGGGCAGGGCCTCAAATTTAAAAAAAGGGCACATGGAACAAAATTTTCAGAAAACGTGTTAAGTTTTTACATTCCCTAGCCTATAAAGCTTTAATCATCTGAACCTGAGCTGGACTTTTTGCATTTAAATTCTAGCATTATGCTATTTCAATGATGATGGTGGGACAGGCTATTATATGGTTTAGCAATTTGCAAAGTAGTCTAATGTACTGATAAACATTGTGTACATTTTCATATTTATTCATTATGTATCAAGAAGAATGGGTGTAAATAGCAGACAGAGCTGTAACACATTTTTCTCATTTCTCTCCTTGGTTCTGAAAATTCAATAGGAGTGCGTACTGTAGGCCTACTGTAGCCAGGGCACACACAGATAGGTCTTTTCAGTTTTCATTAGGCTATTGTCTACACAGAGATCATAGGGCCCTATCATGACATTCTAAAGTGCATCGTCACTCGTCAAAAGTCTATTCAAATTTAGTAGGATGTCCAGTTCACATTGGGAGGGGTTTCGTTATCAAAAGTGGAGCGCATGGCGCAACAAGGTGTTCCTAGGTTTTTTAATCAGTCATATGGGTGTGTTTGGGGCGTAACATCATTTTAAACCAATGAGAATGACATCTGTCATTCCCTTTAATGGGGCAAGGCGCGATATGTCAAATAAATGCATCGGTATTTTGGCATTCAACGGCGCATTTGAAGGAGACTGCTTGCAGACGTCTCCTGCAGCACTGTGCCTGCACCTTCTGAGAGTTCACTGAATGTATTGGTGGCCGCAAGGCATTTCAATTAACACAGACATTTTTTAGTTTTGTAAATTTCTAATTTCACAAACTATTAATGAGACATTTTAGCGAATATTCAAGTTGGAACTAGTATTACAAATTTTAATAAGTAAAAAACGGGCCTTGTCAAAAGGGCACTTGGACATCAAAGGGGCAAAAGGGCAGGTGCTAGAGCCCCTGTAGCCCCCCTTCTCTGCACGTGCCTGCACACTTCACACATAAGCACACTGGTTGTGTATGTTCAGTTTTACCATTGTGTTTTGCGATATGTTGTGACTTTTGATTTGTTGTTGTGACTTTTGATTTGACTTTAGTCCCTGGTGCCACCTTTGTACCCCTGAACAAGGCAGTTATCGTGAAACTGTCCTTGCAATCTCTGTAAGTAGCTTTGGATTGAGGCGTCACTTAAAAAGTATAAATAAATAATAAAAAAAATAAAAATAAAATAATTGTATGGTAATTTGTTTCCAAATGAATGGCCTCATAAAAGACAATACCAGACATTTACTCACTGTGGTCTTTAATTGAATTTCACCATAGACATATGATATGAACAAATTAAAACTAACTAGTAAAGCAATAAACGTTTTCATGAAATGTTTTAAGAATAGATATTAGAAACTTTGAATAAAAAATCTCAACTTTGTGTAACAATCAGTATTTTGCTACTAAAAGCATGACATGCAGAGAAAAACATTGCAATCACATAAGACATGGAAACTCTACTCTAGAAAAGTGAGTGGTGCATAATCCTTTGTATCATCTCCCAGATACTTCTTCAAGAATGGCTGCATTTTAAAGAGGTTAATGTGATAGTCTCTAGTGTGTTCACGGGAATTAACAACAGTCTTGCCTTCATCCTTGCAGATATCCTCCACACCCCAGCTCACAACTCCAACCTTTAAAGGGAGAGACAATCAATCAGGTAACACATCCAAAACATACAAACAACAACAACAACCACCAAGCAGAACCAACCAGTCATTTATCATTTAACATTGGAATCCACACTGTTAACTTGAGAGATGCTTATACCACATCTGGAATCATCTAGAGATACATATATGGCAATATATTCTAACCTGTACTGTGCGGTAATACTGTTCCTTAAACAGTGCTCCTCCAGAATCACCTGTGCAAAACAAACAAATAAATAAAAAAGAAAAACAAACAAACAGGTAAGTCCATGAGCAACATCTTTAAGTGATGTGACAATGTTTATTGTTTTGCACTTAATGGATGTCAGGAAACAAAAGTGATTCACAACCAATGAAGTATAACGTAGGATCGTGAATAGCTTCCATAATTGACCTTTCGCCAGAGTTTGATTGAAAGGTAATCTAACCAATCAGAACGCCAATATCAGGTAGGATATTACATTAAGAATGAATGATTATTCCACAGCACATCATTGATTTTCTGCACTGTGTTTTGGGTGCTTTTCTTTCAGTTCCCAATGTTAGAATGCCAACAATAGAGAGAATGTAGAGAATCTGTTGAGGGCGTGGCTAAACACTTCTGGCGAAAGGTCAATTAAGCAGCTGGTGAAGACTCAGTGGTCATAGATATCTGACTCTGTTTCGCACTCACAAGTTTAATGTGTGTGTGTGTGTGTGTGTGTGTGTGTGTCTGTCTGTGTGTGTGTGTGTGTGTGTGTGTGTGTGTGTATGTCTGTCTGTCGTTCTGTCTATGAGTGTGTGTGTGTGTGTGCTTGTGTGTGTTTGTGTGTGTCTGTCTGTCTGTCTGTGAATGTGTGTGTGTGTGCATGTGTGTGTGTGTGTGTGTGTGTGTGTCTGTCTGTCTGTCTGTGAGTGTGTGTGTCTGTGTGTGTGTGTGTTACAGAGGAAGATGAATTCAGCATACCTTTACATGCCACATGATCTGTCTCAGGATTAATCCCGCCAGTACACAAGAAGTTGTCTGTCACGATATCCTTTGCGTTTTTAGCAGTTATGCCAGCTGCTTTTTTGGCATCTTCAATGCAAGCATCCCTCTACAACGTGAGACAGTGTAAATCATCATCATTCAAGCTCACATTCATAACAATCAAGCAAGACAGTCATCTTGGTAGCTCATCTATACATCATGTCAACAGGGAACAGAGAGAACGTTGGGAAAGGAGGTTTGAAATGTGTGTAGACAAATTGTCATGCTACTCTAAGCATTACAGTTAATAGTTATTATAAACATCTAGGCCTACAGATGCATGTGTACAGAGGCCCGATCATTATTATTATTATTATTATTATTATGTTAGTTTTTTTTTTTTTTCGGTGAGGAACAAGTGGGTCCAGCAGAACTGTCTATAATCCGCAGAACAGTGTTCTATGCAAATTGAAAAACGTTTGTGGTTTTGTACTTGTACTCTGCACAATGACAATAAAGTTGAATCTAATCTAATCTAATCTAATGACTTGATCGGTATGTCTCTTCAGACAATATAAGTAAATACAGGCATGTGGCTCCCAACTTGGCCCAACGTTGTAATATTACAACGCTTCCCTAAAAACTTACTACTAAAACATAAAAACAAAAAACTGATTTAAATGAGAAACTTGATATATTGAATTAGAGTCCATTTTTGAGTTTAATGTGTTTTTTTTTCAGAGGCCTGTTTTCGCTCTTTTATTCTATTTTTGAGTTTAATATACTTAATCAAAAGTATGAACTCACCGAAGCTCCCAGCTTTATTTTGAGATTTTTCTTCTCCCTTTTTTGTGACATTATGTTGGCATCTTCAAACTCATTATTCAATAACACTCTCTCTGTGTAAAGCAAATATATGAAGTTAGAATATACATTAGACATGTATGTCAGAGAAAAGGGTCTTGTGCTCCAATCTAGAGCTAGTCAGTGACACACCGCATTTCTGAGTCTGCCTAGTGTTTGGATGCTTATATAGACCTCTGAAGTTCGCCTACAAAAAAGCTTCCATCTTTATCCATATGGACCCTTTCAACAATAAAAACAAAAACAATGCTTGAACATTCTATTTGGTTCCCAATCTACTTCCTCTGCATTAAGATAACAAATGGAATGTTAAAAAGGAAGTCTTGTGGGGCCAACTATGATGCTGATAATGGAACTCTCTTGAAAGGGTCTATAAGGAGATCCAGTATCTTGCAATCCTATGGGAAAATAACATTGGAATTTTGAATAGTCACACATGTTATCCTTTTGCGGTGACGAATATGTCTGAAGACGCATTACAGACATTTTGCCCTACACAATTTTGTCATCTGACTTCAGATGGGTTTTGTGATCTTCGGTACGTTAAGACGGCGGACTTGCTATATGGGAGCTACAGTATCTTGCAGTCCAACTTCCAGTAATTAGTTCCTCTGCCTCTTAGCTCCAGGATCTCTTTTTATAGGCAAAGATGGTAGCTTTAGGTCATTTTTGTAGGCGAACTTCAGAGGTCTATAACAGTTCAAACATGATGGGCCTATGGGCATTGACTCGTGAGCTAGGACATGTGTTCACCTCTGTGTGGTCTCTGTGCTCTCTAAGTGTGAAGTTCTCGTTCAGTCGACATTACCCAATGAGAAGTCAATCTCTGACCACGTGACGCATTGAACTACAGGTGTAGTCTAGTTAGCTGTAGTGTGATGTAGTAGTTAGCTGTAGTGGGTTCACTGTGATCAACCCCAAATGCTAATACGTATCCTTGTCTATTTTAAGTGGTATACTGAGATGGTGATGCTCTTTAAGTGGGTATACTCCTGTGTATCGCACCACAGCATTGAACCAATGTCCATCTGCCTTTTTCATGGATATTTTTTCACAGGCTGCTGTCGATTTAATAGCACCAATAATGACTTCCTATTCGTTAACGTCTCATTATGATGGTCAATATGATTATGATATGAACTCACCATGGTCTTTGCATTTCACACCACTGCTGGAAAGTTTCAAAGCACCACTTGCTTCCTTCGTGCAGGGTAAACAGATGGGTCTAAAGAGGGAAACAATGGCATTAAACGCAGTTGATCTGACAACATTCTTCTGGCCAGACAGAGTCCACATGCTCTGATTCTATCCAGCTCTATTATTTGAAACTTTTTTAGTAAATAAAACACATAATTTGATATTATAGTTAATATTTTGTAACATGGGTTTTATAACATATAAAATGTCTAACAATCTGAAACAATGTACTCTGCAGGGTTGTGCACAATTCGAATTGCAATTCTGCTTCCTGTTTGCTACCTCAATTGAAATGCAAGTGAAATTCAAGAATTTAATTAGA
Source organism: Alosa alosa (assembly GCF_017589495.1). Lineage (NCBI taxonomy): Eukaryota > Metazoa > Chordata > Actinopteri > Clupeiformes > Clupeidae > Alosa > Alosa alosa. The sequence continues at coordinate 23,559,864 of NC_063210.1, read as the reverse complement.
ATTTAAGAGCCAGTTTCAATTCAATTCTGGAATTTTGCATAAGCCTGGTACTCTGACACTAACTCTACACCTCTATTCAAATTGCTTCATATTAACTACTTTTAAAAAGTAGTGTTTGCTTGTTACTCGTTACTTCTTTAAAAAGTAACCTGTTACTTAGTTACCCTCTATGGTAAGTAACTTTTATGTTGCTTGACTTTGGACAGAACCCAATATCTGTTTCTGAATATGTGCCTACATAAAGTTTTACTATGGAGGACATAACAGGTATTTCTTTTGTGCTCTTTATTATAAAAAGTGCCACAAACAGAACACTTGGCAAGAAAACATTATGCTATTATAGGCTTCAACACCACCACTAAAGCCCTATGAAACAATATAAAATAACATAGCCTCGATAAATCTTATGGGCATATAGGTGAACACAAAATACAAGGTCTTATTTTATAGCCTTATACTCTTTCATTAAACAGCCTCCTCTGAAGTTGGTGCAACACTAGTGTAAATCTTATCAATAGGCTGGCAGTTGAGTTGACGGCAGCGGACTAAAGTTTCTCGCCAGGGCACAGTGTACACTTTACACTCACATTCCTCCCCTTAGTTTCAACGAGTTCAGAGTAATGGGAATACCTTCATCCCTCAAAAGTTATACAACACTGCTAATTACCATTTTTAAGACCCCTTATACACGTAGGGAAAACACATATATTTTCATGCGGTTTGGCCTTTCTTTTACACGAAAATGGAGGTTTTATCACTGAAAATGATTATTTCTCTGACCAACGTGGAGATTAGGAAAAACTCCAGTTTCACAATTGCATTGTGAGGTGATGTTCCCTTGTTAGTCGCATTGACTTCAAAATATTACTTCTAACATACAGTACAAAGCCATAATTGGCTGGGCACCTGAATATATTAAAGATCTTCTAGTTCCATATAACCAACCTAGACCCCTACGATCACAGAATACTGGGCTTCTTGTAGTCCCAAGAAATTACAGTAGGAGGCCAAGCTTTCTGCTACCGCGCACCCCTCCTCTGGAATAATCTCCCTCCCTTAATTCAATTAGCAGACACCCTCCCTATTTTTCTAGACTTAAAACATACCTCTTTAGTGTTTCCCATAGTTAGGTATGGTGCAGTGTGGAACTTCAACCACCTCAGGTTTTTTTTTGGAATGGACCACCCTGCTGTGTCCTCGTGTGACTGGCACCCCAGTCATGCATGCCATGGTGGCCACTGACCATACCTGCACTGGTGCTGACTACCCTTCACCATACCGCTGTAGCGCTGTCCTGAACTTCATGTCACGCCGTACAACCCCTTTTATCTCACTTGTGAGGTAAACCATTACCAGTCATCAGCCATCCTTGTGTTTGGCCCTCCCTAAGACTGCCCTACCATCGCCTGTTGCTGTCCCCTTGCCCGGATTCCTGGCGCCGCACAGCCTAGCAACCCACTATTTGCCCTACGACAACTCCTAATCCGTATGGACAATTAATTCCCTACACTGGACTATTTGAACTTTCTGACACTAAATAGGATTCATGCATTATCATACTGAATATGTAACCATCTTACCTCTTTGTAACATATACCTCAGGTGGCTTTAAACACCATGTCGTATTCTCTACACCTACAGTAACTAACCTATTCATTTATCATGTATACAGACCTTACTGCCCTGTAACGATCTGCTCGAGGTTTCTTCCTATATGTATCTCTAGGAGTTTTTCCTTGCCCCTGTTACTCATGGGCTCTCTCGGAATGTTTAACACTCTGTAAAGCACCATGAGACATGTGTAATGTTTTGGCGCATTATAAGTGAAATTAAATTGAAGTTTGTTTTAAATCTCTGATTGGCCATCTGTTTGTTCAACGTGTTCGCAACACCCTTCGCTGTTTGAACGGAATTATTTTTAAAAACGAAGGAGGGGAAAATATCCGTTTCTCAGAATGCCCTGCTACTTATAAACGTGGCCTAACTTTATTCAGTGGCCCACTTGCGAAGCGCTTTGAGATCTTTCTCAGATCTTTCTTTCACTGCTACATAAATCTCATTTATTATATTTATTATTATTAGGGGTCCGAGCAGCGTAGCTGCAGGACCCCTATTGTTTCTGTACCGTTCATTTTTGGCCAAAATTCTGTAAAAGTCATACTGCAGCCTAAACCGTAACTCCAAAACTCTTCAAATTTTCAGGTATGGTTACCAGTACCCCCCGCTGCCCATAACCCAAAATTTGGGGTACTGCACCCAAAGGTGGCGCTGTTGGAAAAAAAAGTTAATTATGCTAATTTCTCCTTACCAGATTGACCTAGACTCAAAATTCTTTCATGTCAGAATTTTGATATTTTGTTCCATTTCAGAGATATAGGCCAATAAAGTTAGACCACTTAGGCCATTTTTCCTAGATCACCTATATTCCTATAAACCGTAAGTCCTAGAAACTTCACATTTTCAAGTATTGTTACCAGTACCCCCCACTACCCATAACCCAAAATTTGGGGTACTGCACCTAAAGGTGGCGCTCTTGTCAAAAATGCTTATTTCTCCTTACCAGATTGACCTAGACTCAAAATTCTTTTCATCATATTAATCTCTACATTCAGATGCATCTTTTTCACCCTGGTCTTATGCTCTAAAAAATGTTTACTTTTGCCACAATTTCAGAGAAAAGCCAAACATCATAAAAAAGTTTTACAGACTTCAAAAATTATCAAATCTTCACCAAAATTCTCACAGACAATGTTTAGACAAAGCCTCACAAAAGTTATCAAAAAGAATTTGATATGTTTTTCCATTTCAGAGATATAGACCAATAAAGTTCGACCACTCAGCCCATTTCTCCTATATCACCTATATTCCTATATGAGTATTTTTTTTTCCTTGGAGAACAACCATACAACCATCATTATGTGGATACCATTAACAGTGCACATTTTCAGATCTGTACTCTTTTTTTTATAAAGCCCATAATTCTATTGTCAAATGTATGCTAGAATTTTTCTTGATGTTGTGTGTTTGCCAACACACATTTTCACCATGTGAATGTGACTGCCAATTATGTAGGATTGTCAGTGGCTCAGTGGGATAATGCCTAGTGCTGATGTTTTTTAGGTTGAGAGTTCGAATCCCTGGTAGTGCTTTAGGCTCTAGCTCGAATGCTATTGGTTATTGAAGATTCACACCATTGAACAGCACCTGAATGACATCAGGCAATCAACATACACAGTCATTAGTTGCCAAGAATCAGAATGCCGAGACACTCTGACATTTAGGGGAACTTCTTTGTTCACTATTTTTCCTTCATCATTAAGTCTATCATATTTATATTTCATTCATTAGTGTTCTTCTCTACAAATGTCTAATTGCCCCAAAATTTCAAAAAGATTTCAGGTGTACTCTTTTAGGAAAGCCCTTCATTTTATTGTCAAATGTATGTTTGAGTTTTTTCTTGTGTGTTTACCAACACACATTTTCACCATGTGAATGTGACTGCCCAATGTGTATGATTGTTAGTGGCTCAGTGGGATAATGCCTTGTACTGGTGTTTCTTAGGTTGAGTGTTCGAATCCCTGTTAGAACTTTATGATCAAGCTGCACATGCTATTGGTCATTTAAGATTCACACCATTGAACAGCACCTGAATGACATCAGCCAATCAACATTCACACTCATCAGTTGCCAAGAATCACAATGCCGAGACACTCTATGACATTCAGGGAACTTTTTTTGTTTACTATTTTTCCTTCATCATAAAGTCTATCATATTTATATTTCATCCATTAGTATTCTTCTCTACAAATGTCTTATTGCCCCAGAATTTCAAAACGTTTTCAGGTGTACTCTTTTAGGAAAGCCCTTCATTTTATTGTCAAATGTATGCTTGGAGTTTTTCTTGTTGTGTGTTTACCAATACACATTTTCACCATGTGAATGTGACTGGCCAACATGTAGGATTGACAGTGGCTCAGTGGGATAATGCCTTGTACTGGTGATCCTTAGGTTGAGAGTTCAAATCCCACTTGAAGCATTAGTGTTAGCATACTACAATAGAATGCTGTTGGGTTGTGGAGGTTAACACACTATAACATTACAGCTACTTGTCAATATGGACTTGTAGTGCAAGGCAAGTGTAACTGTATAATTATAGGCTGTTTATGTTATTGACTCCGACACAGCTGTAGCCTATAATTATTTGTTATTCTTATAATATTTGTCATTTCTTATACATATTTAGTCGGCTCTTCCACTTGACAGAACAACTCTGTATCGGTTAAGGATGTCACGCGATGAAACAATGCTGCAGAAAAACGAAAAATACGACTTTGAGTTTAGTAGGCTATAATTTTCAGTTCCTGTTTATTTATTGCACGATGGGTAATAATTTAAAGGAATCGTGTTGCAGTCTTGTAAATAGTGACCCTGCAAGATCCCTAGTCATTGCAAAATCATAGTCTGTGACTTAAAACTCTATTACTTGTCTTTAGATGTGAGAGGGTCTGAGACTGTAGTCTTTCAAAAAATCTTTTTCCAAATCTTTTGCAAATCTTTCCAAAGTCTGTCAGTGTAAGGAGGGCTTGTGGTGAAAGTGCTGTGGAGAAATTGCAGGATTGTTTGGCTCTGCCACCTAACCACACCCAGTTTACCTGCTGGGAAACCCTGTAGCTCGGAGCAGGGGGCTCAGACCAGGATAAATTGTTTGCTCGCCCTCAGTTCCTTTTTTTGTTCATCTCAACCCAGCACTCCAGTGTGTCCTGCTTTGTGTGCGTCTTTAAGTTAACGTAAGTCATCACTTTAATGACCCTCACTATGACTTTTGTGATGTTAATCAGTTTGTAGAGTAGCTCTGCCATCATGTGTAAAGTTAAGGTCTTTGTTTGTTGGTTTGGTGTGTTGGAGTCCCATGTGAGAGATGATTAGGTGATGTTGGTTGACTTGGGATGTCAAGTATTGTTTAGTTGTACCTTATATAGCCATATGATTTCAGTTTATTGTTCAAATGCCAATTGGTTTGTTTCTGAGTTTGGATCTGTACTGATTTTACCCCATTTCACTGATTACTCCATTTTCTGTTTGTTTGCTCTTTGATGCAGCACACATACAAGTAAAGAACAAAAGAACAGATGAATTGAAACTCAAATAAAGTTCACTTGTGTTGCAATCAAAACCTGCCATCTCCGTGTCATCACTTCATACCATTGAGCCTTCTGACCCGAGGCTCTGCCTGCTCGCCACACACTCACTCTACCTCGACCCACATCGCCCCCTACAGTTCCTTCAGCTGGGTTGTGGAGGTTAGCATACTAGAATAGAATACTGTTAAGAATACTGTTGGGTTGTGGATAACGTTACAGCTACTTGTCAGGACTTGTCGTGCAATGCAAGTATAACTGCATAATTATAGACTGTTCATCTTATTGACTTCAACACAGAACCCACCCCCACCCCCCTTCACCTACCACCACAAATACATTTCCATTCTGTGGGAAACACTGCCTTCCATTAACAGACGCTTCATCTTATCCATGACAAATGCATAGTCCTGTAGAATAGAGTATTGTTAAAATACTATTGAGTTGTGGAGATTAGCGCACTAGAATACTACTGTTAGAATACTGTTGGGTTGTGGAGGTTAGCACACTAGAATAGGGTATTGTTAGAATACTATTAGGTTGTGGAGGTTAGCACACTATAACGTTACAGCACAGGGTAATCCTAATCTTATGCATCAAATTTATTCCAATCCAACTCAAAAGTTTTGAACACAAAGTGAAGGTTTTATCCAGATCAAAACCAAGAATAGATTATGTGATCTAATCCAATTTCAGGATCCTTGTTTCCCTTTGAACAAGCCATTTTCAAGATTTGATCCAATCCGATAGCCGAAATCCGGTAACTGAAATCCGATAACCGAAATCCAATCACGTTTCTTTTGAACAATTGGGCCCAAACAATCAAAGCATATGTAAAACTAAAAAGCTATGTTACCTCATGTTCGTTTTGCTCGGACCCCGTAAATCACCGCTTGCGGTTATATTTATTATTATTATTGTTATTCTACTTTTTTGCTTTCCTGTTTTTGAGGTAGTTAACATGGTCGAAAATTCTTGAAATTTGGCACACACGTCAGGTGTCACGCATCGCAGTTAGGTACAAGAGCTTGACCCCGGGCGTGGCCCAGGGACTCGCTAGCGCCCCCTTAGGTGACTGATCCCGTGGTTGGCAAATATTTTGAGGTGGTTAACATAATCGAAAAGTCTTGAAATTTGGCACACACAACAGGTCACACAAAGCAGCTAGGTAAAAAAGCTTGGCCCCGGGTATGGCCCAGACACTCGCTAGCGCCCCCTTACGCCCCCTTATATGACTGATCCCGTGGTGGGCATATGCTTTCAGCTACACACACCAAATTTGGTAGGTGTCTGTATCTCCCCAAGATGAACGACTTTCGTATGTACAATGCATTAGCCACGCCCAACAGGAAGTGAGGCATTTGGGATTTTGTGCAGACTAATATGTGATGAAATATGTGATGAATCATGATGCCAAAAGAGGTTCTTCCCATGGGTGAAAATGCATGAAATTTGGCGCACACATCAAGTTATACAGTGAATAGACAAGGATAAAAGCTTGGCACCGGGCGTTGCCCAGGAACTCCATAGCGCCCCCTTATGTCACTGTGACTTGTGGTTGGCATATAGTTTTAGATACACACACCAAATTTGGTGGGTGTATGTAACTCCCAAAACAAACAACTTTTTGTATTAACATGCCATTAGCCACGCCCACAGGAAGTGAGGTAATTGAGAATTTGTGCGTTGTGGACATGATCAATTTTAACATACTCCTCCTAGACGGTTGATCCGATTCATGTCAAAGTTGGTATACATGACACCGAGATGTTCCTGATTATAAATTGTGAAGCCTTTTTTTGATATGTTGTAATTTGACGAAATGGCGAAATTATGAATTTTAATACCCTTCGACACAAACAGTAAATGTGTCATAATTCATCGTACATGGCTTGAAATGTTTAAAATTTCAGGTCATTGAATACCATGTTAATGATAATATTCACATGCCCATAATGCATGTTTGGCATAGCGCCACCAACTGGCAACAGAAAGAATGGCAATTATGCTGATTTCACATGATCAATTTGAACATACTCCTCCTAGACGGTTTGTCAGATTCATGTGAAATTTGGCAAACATTATGCCAAGATGTCGCTGATGTTAAATTGTGAAGGGATTTTTGATATGTTATATATTTGATATGATTTTAATATCTCACCACATAAAGAGGAAATGTGTCATAAATCACAGTGCATTGAATGAATGGTCTGAAACTTCTCAGGTTAATAGATATCATGATTATGATGATATCCAGACACCCAATGGGCCTGCCTGGCATAGCGCCACCACCTGGCCAAGCAGGAAATGTGCCAAAAATGGACAATGCCTTAAGTGATTGATCTGAAACTTTATAAAATATTGGATATCATTATTGTGATGATATTCACATGCATAATTCACAGGCCTAGCATAGCGCCACCATCTGGCCAAGCAGGAAATGTGCCAGAAATGCTCTATGCTTTGAATAAATGGTCTGAAACTTTTCAGGTTAATAGATATTATGATTATGATGATATCCAGACACCCAATGGGCCTGTCTGGCATAGCGCCACCACCTGGTCAAGCAGGAAATGTGCCAGAAATGGACAATGCCTTAAGTGATTGATCTGAAAGTGTACAAACATTTTGGATATCATTATTGTGATGATATTCACATGTGTAATTTCAATGCCTAACATAGCGCCACCATCTGGCCAACCAAAAAGTGTATCAGAAATGTTCTTTGCTGAAAATGAATGGTCTGAAATTTCTCAGGTTAATATATTATGATTATGATGACACCAAATGGGCCTGCCTTGCATTACGCCCCCACCTGGCCAAGCGAGTAAATGTGGCAGAAAATAAAATACAAAAGCAAATAGCACATGCATCAAATATGTACATTTCACAAACGCACCACGTCGGTGCTTTGTTGGATTCCGACATGTCACGGGTTGCGGCCCGCAGGTGCTCGGGCCCGCCATTGCCGCTTGCGGCTATATTTATTATTGTTATTATTATTATTGGTGTTGTTGTTATAATTGCCTCAACATACGGTCAGAAGAATAATCAAAGAGTATAGATATACTGCAAGGGGAGGGGCATAACAACTAACCTTGCTTCGACAGATATCTTAACATCTTTCTGAAGTTCGATAAGTGCCACATCAAAGTCAAAAAACTCTGGTATCCCGGCATCTTTCTTGAGTGTGGAATTATAGTTTGGATGAGGAATGTACCTCTTCACCTTATGGACTAAGGACACAAAACAATAAAATGAGTGTAATAAAGGCCAGACATGAGCATAAGTAGAAAAAGGTGTAATAATTGTTGACATATACTTAATGAACTTTTAGAAGATAAATGGATAGCATTTTACTTCATGGGTGGGTGCATAGCATAGCACAAATAAAATCATACACGAATGCTTCATAATATAATCAATGCTTCATGAAAAAAAATACTATGTTTTTTTCTCTCAAATGAAAATTCCCTAGTCACAATTGAATTTTCTGAAACTGAAAAAGTGTTGTAAAAATGCCATGGCTTGGCCCTTTCCTTTTGATGCTATTTTTATATCTCTATTTAATTTCTTTTAATTTCTTTTTTGTGTATCAAAATAAAACAGAAAATGTCATGGGCATGTTCAAGTAAATCAGAAGACTTACTAGACTTTCTTAAATGTGTCCAGTAAACATGCACACACAAATCTAAAAAGTAACTATGGAAACCCTAAGATGTCATCACAATGGGTTACAACGGGTTACAACAGAACAGAAGTTTGCATTACAGAGGGTCGACAATACAACCGCAAAAGGGTATTCTTATTTTGAAGAAAATCACTTACAGCATGCATGAAGGTTGCTTCCTAAATATATTATATAGCATTTATGTACGGTTGAATGAATGTGTTATCTATTCACCCGTCAAGTAACCAATAAATATAATAAATTCCATGCATATTGCATTTAAATATGCATGGAATATATGAATGTATGATAATAAATATGAATGCATATCGAGTGTATGAGGTACCTGTGGTTTGTCCATCTTTAATATCAACAGAAATCCCGTGGCTTGCGTCTCCAAACTTGAAACAGTGGGCAGCTGTTAGGATGAAGCGGGGGGTGACAAGAGAGCCCAGACATTTGGATGGAAGTCCATCTGCATGCTGAAGGGAGAACAGAGGGTCAAACAAGTGAAACGGCAATTAAGATTAACACAGAACACAGCAAATAACACAGAAATGATAGCTTCAGCGAAAGTTCTACTAGGAAGACTCGTAGTGTAGCCTTACTCCTCCCATGCTTACACGGAGCCAATCTTAACTGCCTACTTTCGGGAAAGCCCCGCAATCTGATCTATCACTCATTCGATCAGCGCTAGCCTATAGGAATTCAGTGGGCTCTTTAAATATGTACCACCTAACACTGCTTCTGCTTCTCAGTACGCTGACCTTGACGTCCCCTCCACCTCCCCTCCAGCCACCTCTGCCAGCAGTCCACGTCAATCGGGCATGGTCTGCCTGCCACATCATCTTCCTTCAGCCACCGCCACCAGTTGGTCCCCCTCGCGTCGTGGGGGTGGGCTCCCCCCCCTGCCTTCATCCATCGGCGGGAGACGAGATCCGGCCATTGCTGGACGGATCCGAGGACGGGCCTACGCCAAAGACCGTTACCTATTCAGGACTCTATCATGCTTGTATCCAAGCTGTTCCTTTACTCATTAAATTGTTAACTGATTCTATTCTGTCTACTGAGTCTTTCTGGTAGAACTAATCATTCCCTCTAAAGTAGTGCAGTCCAGCCATCAGGAGTGTACAGTACATGATTATGATTATATTTTTCAAAAAATGTACTAACATTGACAGTGATCGTTGCCAGCCAAGGCTGTTGCTGACGTATGGTGGACTCTCTGTCATCCTTATAGTTGTAGTCCTTGTGGAGTCCACACAAACCCACACTGGTGCTCTCATCTACATGCAGAAGACTACACAGTCAGGTCAGGTGGGCGCACAAAATGACAACAACATTTGCTGCTCGATTCATAAGGAACACAGAGCTTAATGGAACACACCAACTTGTGGGTTAAAGTTACTGTAAAGTGGGCTAAAGGATGCTGTAGGGTGTTGCAACCCACTTCCAGTGAAGTATTAGCCTGGTAAACCAGACCCTGGAATCTTTCAGATTAAGGGTCTGTCCACGAGTAATGAAAATGGCCCAATTCGAGGGGCGGCACCAAGCATGCATTTGAAACTCTCACTGCACGCAGTTGGATAACGCTACGACCAATCACAACAATTCATCAGTGTCAGTCATCAGTGTAGCTCGCCTTTGTCCCGCCTACACCGATTTGATTGGTCCCTCTCGCTCGAGAGATAGAAGAAATTTGGATGATTGCTCGTGGCCAGAGTATCTTGCGGGCACAATTCAAATTGTGCTCTCGCGAGAACTCTGTATTTCCAGGGTAGTGAAGTATGCTAAGCTAGGCTAACCGTTTCAGACTGAATTATTGCAGGCCACGGCCAGAGAAGAGAAAGATATGTATCCTTGAATCTCACTCTGGGGTAGACGCAAAATAAGGTAATTTCCTCAAAAATTGGTGTTTTCCTTTAAAGGAATTCGATCTAATACACCAGGAATGTGTCTCTGCTCCATTAATGTTATAATGTTCAGTATTTATTTAAACAAATTTGTGACCAAACCAGTGGTTCTCAAAGAGAACGATTTTTTAACATTTTTTAGTCAAAGGCTGCCATTGACATAATGCCTTTGATGTTGACATAGCCTATATGAGAGAAGACATTTTCCGCCTCTGTGTCCAATGCCCATCTCACAACATTTAATTTCAAAACCAAGTTCCACTGGTTAGAGAGAAGGGGGTCGCGAGACATGTTCAATGTTTTTTGGGGGGTCGCCAGACAAAAAGTTTAAGAACCACTGGACTAAACTAAAAGCTGTTGATTTGATTGTGCGCTCAATGCATAGCCCTGTACTGACTCATGTTTCCATTATGTTACCTAGACAAGAACATGTATTCTGGCAAGGAAAGTCATACCAATCATGTCATCAAAGATTTGATGGAGCTTTTCCACACCATCCAACACAAACACATGTTTTCCTTCATTGTCAAGTGTTGCGTATTCATTCAGCAACTCCTTATCGTCGGCTCTCAATCCAAACATGTATATATCTGTGGAAAACAGAATGGCAACTTGTGTTGAAAAATTCAGGGTGCCCAAAACACCAGATAGATAGATAGATAGATAGATAGATAGATAGATAGATAGAACTTTTAACTTTAAACCCCTTAATGGATGGGTTGGCTGTAAACCGAATTGCCTCTCGGGGACTAATAAAGATATCTGAACTGAACTAGATACTGTAGATAGATATAGATAGATAGATACTATAGATAGATAGATATATAGATAGATAGATAGATAGATAGATAGATAGATAGATAATTGAAAAATCCAATCTAGAAGGTGTATAATTCTTAGGTAATCTAACTGCACTATGTGTTTCTTTGCACTATGGGGCAAATTCTCCCATGTGCATAAGGGTGCATGAGTCAAAAAACTAAGCGCCTTTCAGCCTGCGCACATTCTGCCCTTCATTTAAAGCTGCAGTTGGCATGTCTGACAGATTGAGGGGACTTAGCCAAAATTTATGTTTACAACTCTCATGCCCCTCCCCCACTACCACCGAGCACCCTCTCATCGAGTTTGTGCTCGTCAGTGCGCACCAGACTGCGCCAGGCCAGTTATTTTATAGATCCAGGATACTATACATCCTGTTAAAGTTCCCTTGGCCTTTGAAATTAACAATATAAAAAAAACACCACATCATCACATACCCTTTACCATAACTCACGATTAGCATGGGGTACTTTCCTTAAGATCATCTCTTAATGCAAATCAAACCAGCTATTAGGCTATCTGAAATAAATCATCCCAATCTCTAGGTATGTTGAAGGTCAATGTGAAAGTCCACTTTCCATGTTTTCATATCAACCTAAATGAATGAGGTGGTGGATCAGCCTGGCTCTATTTAAAATAAATCACACCTCTTTCATAAGGCCGCCTTGATTTTGAACTTGCGCGCTGTCGATGTAACAGAAGCAGGGATGGGAGAATGTGCGTAACTAAAAAATACGAAACTGGAAGCGTGTAAAAAAGGGCTTACGCATAATTTACGTGCAAATCGAAAATTTGGCCCCAAGTTGTTCTTCTGTTATGTATGTGTTTGTGTTTGTGTTTGTGTGTTTGTGCATATATGTGTGTGTGTGTGTGAGAGAGACAGAGAGAGAGAGAGAGAGAGAGAGAGAGCAAAAGAGAAAGAGAGAGAGGGGGGAAGAGAGAGAGAGAAAGAGAGAGAGCGAGAGAGAGAGAAAGATATTTCCTTAGAGAGAGGGTGCCTCACCTAGAAATTTCTGACGCTCCTCTTTGTTATTTCTGTACACAAAATTTTTGATCTCATTCACGGGACGTTTTGGATCTACGCCCATGTTGGATTCGCCTTGAAAAACAGAATAACTACATAAGTGAACACTCACCGCACTCACCGACATATGTACAGTATACACACAGAAAAACATATTCTTATTCAAACATATATTGATATGTATTTGCGAAGAACATTTTTATGTTGGAGAATAAATATTTATTTTACCATCAGTAAACATGATGATTATATTGCTGCTGTTCAAAAACTGCTTCTTATTTCGTGTATTTATGAAACTCATATCCTCATATATCTTTACAAAGGCTGCTCCAATGTTAGTTCCAGAATCGTTTTCTTTTTCTGTCAAAATGAATAATATAGCCAGTTTATGAAATAGAATTTACTCTGAAGAATCTTGATGTGTCTATACATATTATAAAATTGTGTTGTACAGAGAGAGACAAGTGTTGAAGGGACAGTGTCATGAAAAAAAAAATTGGCATGGAAGACAAAAATGTCATGCAAGTCACAAATTTTGTTGTCGACAGACACAGACTGTACAAGTTAGAGAGAGAGAGAGAGAGAGAGAGAGAGAGAGAGAGAGAGAGAGTGTGTGTGTGTGTGTGTCGGGGGTAGCTTGGCTTCATTGTTAGCTGATGAATGGGGACTTCAGAGAGTACAAATGGAATTTATATAAGTATAAGTAAGTAAGTATATATACTCTTTTCACTTGGTCTATTGTTGTAAAGGATCTTTGATCATATGCATGTGGTCAATGAACAAACAAAGCCTGCTTACCACCAAACTTAAAATCGTCCAAATCCTTCATGACATCTGCCAGGCTTTTTGCATTGCCTGTGTAGTAATTTTTTATGTCAACAATTGTCGTAACCTTTGTGGCAAATATCAAAATGTCATAATTGGGCGTCACTTCATAGTAGCTGATCTGTAAGATGAAAACACAATGTGATGAGTCCCTGTGATGAGATCCTGAAAAAAAACGACATACAAAAAATACACTGTAACTATACAGTATACACCGAAAAAATTATAAACGCAATATGGTCAGGTTTAATCCCATGTATAATGATCCATCCATAATCACAAAAAAAGCTTATTTGTTTATCATTTTGGATACAGATAGGCCTACTAAAGTATATTCATGTGTAGGTGCTTGAAATAAAACTTGCTAAGGAACAGACCTTGTCAATCAGTTTCTTCACCATTTCTATGAACTGTTTGAATTGTTCTTCCTCAATGCTGTCAGATGCATCGAGGGCGATGAAGATGTTGAGATTCCCACCCTTATCCAGACGGATTTTCTTTCCCTCCTGTTCATTAGGGTCTGGCATGAATCCGCAGAAAGCAGATGTGAAATAATGCCAACCATACAATGCCAACCATACAATGCCATGCATCATTGAACATTGCATTCAGGATCAGCTACTGTACAACTATCCCTGGATCAGGGGTCACCAACAGGTAGCTTGCGAGCAACTAGTAGCTTAGTACAAGTATAAGTGTATATACTCCTTTGATCCCGTGATCTGCATTTATCACAATCCGTGAATTATCGAAACTCACTCAGCACACAGTGAGGTGAAGCACACACTAATCCCGGCGCAGTGAGCTGCCTGCAACAACAGCGGCGCTCGGGGAGCAGTGAGGGGTTAGGTGCCTTGCTCAAGGGCACTTCAGCCGTGCCTGCTGGTCGGGATTGAACTGGCAACCCTCCGGTTACAAGTCCGAAGCGCTAACCAGTAGGCCATAGCTGCTTCCCACCTGGTTCTGAGTAGCTCTCTAAAAGGTTCAAAGAAAGTGTTCATACATCTGATAAAATAACACAATCACTTTGTAGACCTGTTCACATACTGATCAACTTCACAGTCTAGAAACAAAGACGGCAATGGAGTTGAAAGTGGCCTTAAACACATAGGGACATATTCAGCTGTTTAGAATGGAGATCAGCTGTGTGCTGTGTGTCTATTAAAGGCGCTCTAAGCGATGTTATGTGGTTTCTAAGCTAAAACATTTTCGGAGTGTCTATTTACACCCCTGGTACGAATAGCCTTGGCCACACAGTTGAGCTATTCATACCCTGTGACATAACAACAAAAAGACGTTGCTCATGTGCACAAAAAACATGGCGGACATTTGTTTTTCGTCAGCAGAAAGTGAAGAATTCTGAAAGGTTTTGGCACTATATCTGTTCAGATTAAGTTTTAGATTAAAAAGTTATGTTTTATTTTCATAATCTTGGTTCAGTGAACACATACAACTGTCAGTTTGTTAGTTAACAGATATTTTGTGAATATGACGTTCAGGCCTAGACTATAAGTTTACATGCAAACACTGTGTCCTTGTGGAAGCAGATAGTGCAGTGGTCACAGACAAGAGCTGGCATGTGGGAGACTGGGGTTTGATTCCCGTGTGATGCATTTTGGCAGAGTGAGTGTGCATGTGTACCAACGTCTCTGGAGAGAAGGCGCGCAATTTGAACAAGAAATCGGTTCTCAAACAGAAGTTTTGATTGCAACAATTAGCTAGTTCATGCACCAGGGTGTAAATAGTATGCAGTAATATAAACACCAGGGTACGAATAGCATCCACTTCTAACTGTACATTGATGCAAACAGCATACCTTATTCAGAGTGTCAATTACACAGCTGAGCTATTCACACCCTGTTACGAAAAAAAAAAAAAAAACATGTTGCTTGTTTTTAAAAAAAAAATAAAATAAAATATTATTACATTGTGTGATCAATATGCCAGAATAAATGCACAGGGGTGCAAATAGCATACACTGATATTTGTACCAGACGGGGTACTAATAGAACACATTGCTGTGTGCACCGGGGTACGAATAGCATACATTGATGATTGTACCAGACAGGGTACTAATAGAACACATTGCTGTGTGCACCGGGGTACGAATAGCATACATTGATGATTGTACCAGACAGGGTACTAATAGAACACATTGCTGTGTGCACCGGGGTACGAATAGCATACATTGATATTTGTACCAGACGGGGTACTAATAGGACACATTGCTGTGAGCACCGGGGTACGAATAGAATTCACTTCTTATTGCACCAGGGTACGAATAGCATACATTGTTAATAGTACCAGGGGTGCAAAAAGCCTTACCCAAACATTTTTTTCACATACAGCAAACATCACCTCACCATCCGCTAGCTGCCTGTCCCCCACTGTAAAAAAAAAAGGTCTCTGTGGACAGCCCAGGCTCCAAAAATGGCAACAAAAACATCCTGGTCCAGCCTGGACCATGAAACATAACAAACTGTTCCAGCTGATCACCAACAAGATGCGCTTTCAGGAGAGTTTCAGTTGCACGGGAGGGATGAGGAGGGAGGGACGAGCTAGCTCTCTGTTTTGTTTGAACGTCAACAGAATTGACGTTACCCAACATCGCTTAACCTTTAATAGAAAACATAGCTAATGCGGCCATGTTCATTTTGTGAAAACAGCTCTCGGAGAAAAAACGTTTGGTGACCCCTTTGCTCTAAATTCTCTGTGACTGTAATTCGCCTTAGGCAAGCGGCGAACCATTGTAAACCAAAACGAGGCTACAGGGTACACAAATCATAGGATTGTAATGTTCTATGCATTTGCCAGTAGGTTGCGAAATGCATTAATGGTATTGGCAGTGTAGCCTCGTTTTGAATTACACAATGGCTGCCGCCTGAATAAGGCGAATTCCCAGCAATGTCTTGCTATTACTGCTGTTCCCTTGGACATAGACTTTCAAAAACAAGCAAATAATGCCCTTGCCGCTTAATCTGCTAAGTCTAATCAAAGTACCAGACTTTTCACAAAACAAGGCAAGAAATTACAGTTTCTGTTCAAGAGAATATAACCATACTTCAACACAAGTCAAGACAAATGTACAGTATTATCCGACTAAACAAACCATCATAAACATAACACTGAAGACAAATCCTCAACAGTTCATAGTGACAAAAAACACAATAAATATACAATTAACCTGGGAATTAGATGAATCTCACAGCGCATTTGAATCTCATTCCTATCTGAAAATTCTTATCTGTTTCAGTTTACCGGGCTATCATAAAATACAACATTAGGACAATTTTGTATCTTGATAGTCATACATGAACTTATTACTTGATAACTTCCATAATGGTGGACATAATCTCTGGTGTAAATTTGGATCAGAACTAGACATACTGTAATAGTAATTCTAAAACAAGACAGAACTTACCCAGTTCCGCTGTTGTCAAGCTGCTCTTGAGGGCACTCCCAAACACTTCAGATACTTCCTCTGGCGTGTCATATGTGTAATCAACTACATGGGGGGGGGGCATACAGTTTAAGAGAACGTATATGAACATTGAGGGAAAGATGTCAATAACAGTCGGAAAAAGGTTAAACAAATGGCAAACACACGGCGTGGCTAACTTTCAAAGCTGACTTAAATATATTTAAGGTTCAAGATTTGTTTGTCATGAGACAATGGATTTTTTTCACGCTTCTGTGAAACTTGTCAACAACGCTGTGGCAGAACTGGCCCAAGTGCCCATGTGGACCTGTGCTCTCCCACTCACTTCCTGTCAGTCTCGTCAGTGTCCTCTACAATAAAGGTAAAAAAAAATAAAAAATACACTTTAAAAAAAAAACAACCAGGGTTGTTGTCAGCTCAGCTTACATTGACACTCAGGCTCATGGCCGCTCCACAGTCCACTCTCCTTGCACGTCCGCTCCTTCGGGCCAATGAGCTTCAAGCTACCCTCACAGCGGTAAGTGACCTTTTCACCGATGTTGAAGATGTGGCCAGTCCTGCGCGACCCAGCAGGGATCCCAGGGTCTGGGCAGTGGTCAGCTGTGAGGGAACATTACAGCAAATCCACCATGTATATAAGTATTCATACTCTTTTGATCCCGTGAGGGAAATTTGGTCTCTGCATTTATCCCAATCTGAGAATTAGTGAAACACACTCAGCACACAGTGAGGTGAAGCACACACTAATCCCGGCAACAACAGCAGTGCTCGGGGAGCAGTGAGGGGTTAGGTGCCTTGCTCAAGGGTAATTCAGCCGTTCCTACTGGTCGGGGCAACCCTCCGTTTACAATTCCAGAGCGCTAACCAGTAGGCCACGGCTGCCTCATGTGACTGATATTACACATTTTAGTAAAGATTTTGTTGTAGAACTATCTGTGATATTTATTATTAAAGCAACAATGCATTTTTTATTTATTTATTTTTTCTACTGGGCTCCCCACTCATGATTTGTGCACGTTCCCATTAATACAGTAGGTTACATGTGGCTTTGTTTACAAACCAGCAAAGATAATCTCCTAAGAAACATGTCGACAGACAAGGTTTGGTACACAGTTTAATACAAATAGTAGGCTATTGCACAATTGTTGTAAAGTTATTTGTGACTTATTAAGTGTGCTTGCAAAGCAGCACACTTATTGTTCTTCTTAAGTTTTCTTATTTAAGTGTGCTTGCTGAAAGCAGCACACTTATTGTTCTTCTTAAGTTTTCTTATTCCTGTAAGCCCAATTTTTCGTCAGCTCCTGCTCCTAGACCTTTTGAGATATCGCCACCAGTCCAACTCTAGAACGTCCGGCCGGAACCGGTGTAGTGTGGAAATTGAAAAGGATGTCACTGACCCTTGTCATTCTTCCGCCATATTGGATTGAATAGAAAGCGAAACTAAAGTTTCACAGGTCACAAATTTGGTCAGAACTTCACGAAACTTACATACATGATCCTTGGACCAAGCCTCACAAAAGTTACAGAAAATATTTTTGATTTTTCGAAAGCGTTTGCCCGTCACAGCCAAACGAAATCGGCGGCGAAGCTCCGAAACAGGAAGTCGTCCATATCACAGGAACACGGTCACATATCGATACCAAATTTTGTATGTGAACTCGGGACTCCAATGTGAGGGTGCTTGAGTAAAAAAAAAAAGAAAACATTACAGAAGTTTCCATCATTTGGTAAACCACCCATCCATATTTGGTAACAATCACCTTTTATATTTGCAGTTGCACTGCTATCACAATGCCTTCCAAGTATGCACAACGTCTCTGGGCAGCCTTACCCAATCATAAAATCCTTGCTCTGCCATGGGATAGAACTGAAATAGCGAGGAGAACAGTAGCTATATATAGCTTACATAATAGAGTTGTTTTCACATTGACGGTATTCAAATTAAATTTTTCCTTATTGTTAAATATCATGATGGGAGAGTATTATTAAAAATGTTACAAGTATGCAAATTCATATGTTTACGGGAAATTAGGTTTTACTGGGTTGTTTTGTTGTAAAGACATGCAAGGCATTTTGGGCCGTAATGAACAGTGGTCGGCAGCACTTCATAGGCTACGTATTAATATGAATAGGTGTTTCTGTAAACCTAGGGACAATAAACAGCTATCTCTGTTACAAAAACGAGCTGGTAATCGCTCATTGAAGAGGGAACTATGATAAAAAGATTGTTTTCCTAAAAGCATGGTGTTGACAAAAGAATAAGCAGGAAATGCCACGTTAATCTTAAATAGCCTACATCTGAAAGCTAGGTGGCAACGTTACATTTCACTAAATGCGGTGGAATTAGTGTGAGCTTCACAAGGAAGGAAGGTGCAAATATTATGTAATTTATCATGGGAAATTATTGGAAATGTTATTTCTTGTTTATTCTAATTGCAAACCACACACATCCATTCGTAATCACACGTACACATTTAATACTGGAAGTATTAAATATTATAGTAATAATAATAGTATAAATAAATATTTTAAGTATTAAAATTAAGTTTATTTGATGTTGCTTAGCAATGGGGACAGACTTCAGAGCAAAGATTCTAGAACAGAGCATCAGAGAGACACGTTTTGAGTTCGTGGCCAAGTACCTAAAATATTGGTTTCCATGTGTATGTGCTGGATGGTGTGCTTCCTTTATGAAAGTAAGTGTTTTATACAGTTAACGTTACAGACATAATGAGTCATGTTGTAGTGGTCCACATAAATGTGCCCCTTCTGTTATTAGAATGCTAAGCGGAGATTTTAACATCATTCATTTCTTGTGTGGCTAGAAGCTAGCTAGCTAGGTCATAGGGAGGAGATGTTGCTGTAACGTTATGAGATTTATGTTGCTTAGCGTAATGCCATGGTCATTTGATATGAGATGCTTGTACTCGTAACTTCGTCACTCATATATTTAGGACTCCTATTTTTTTTTTACTAAGAGTAATTCAGGAAGCATTTTAGCCCTAAAAGTAGCGCCTGAGTCTGTGACAGCTTAAGCGAGGACTCCTAATAAGACCGATTCACAAACAATGTTTTGTGGTGGCATTTCACGTCGCGATGTTTTGAAATGCGTCTAACAATCACGAGGGAACAATTTTGCATTGTAGGCATAACTAAGGGATGCAGTAACACCACCAACAACAACCAAAACTAGCCTACTCATTGTTTACATGTACATTAAATGTAACGTTTCATTGTGAATCAAATGAAAAGATTCTCCTGTTTGCAAACGTTGGCATAGGCATATGGTGACAGATTAATTTAATAATGTTGCTGCGTGAATCACAGTAAGCGCGAATGAAGTGGCCACTTCTTAATGGGACTCACTGTGTGGAAGTAGGCTAAGTAAAATAGAGATGTTTAAAACTAGATGTACCGCATAGCGGTACAAAATATGACCGCCGCTCAGTCCTGTACATCCGTTCCGCAAAAATAAATCACATTTCAATTTGTCTCCATATTTTACTCCATCCCCCACTCTTGAAACTTTTGTGTATGCTTGTTTGGCATGCCTGAGTGTGTGTGCGGCTGCACAGAAAGTAGCCTACTGGTGCTGAAAAGGTGAATAGATTGTAGAATAGCCAAAGAAGATGTAGCATTGTTATAAAACCTTTAAAATCTCTAAACAATCACAAGTAGGGCAGTTCATCACAGTTCATCCATTGCAACTGGATTGATGAAAGGTCACTTACACCTGTAGGCTACATTGTATTTGGGAAAAGCAAAAGGTATCAGCATAATGTTATTTATTTATTTATTTTTATGTATTTATAAACAAAAACATCTCTGTCAGTTCCATGCCGTTTTCAACAGCTATCAAAAACAAAGGTCATTTTTGGATGGATGGATTTTTTGTGAATGTTTCTTCTTCTACATAAGATTTTAGTCATCTTTAGTTCATGTAATACTTTATTGTCAATGCACAAATTAAGTAACAGTAGTCTGAAACGTTATTGTTAATGCACAAATTAAGTAACAGTAGTCTGAAACGAAATGCTGTTTTACATCTAACCAGTGGTGCAAATAACTGACATGTCCAAATGGGCCTTGATGAAATGCATTAAGCTAGACTGTTCATACACATTTTAACGGGCCAAAGTTGAAGAGCTTTTGTCCGTTATTGTTTGTGCAAATATAGGCTGATTCATGTTCCCTTGCATTGTGTAACTGAGGTCCATGGCTAGTCTGGCTTTCATCAGACCAAGCTCAATCTTTTAAGAAATCAAAAAATAAATAGCGGGCAGATCAGGCTGGGTTCACCCAGCCTAGTCCATAGGCACCCGATATTGTTTAATTTTCCGATTGAGATATACACGTTCTGGCTATTCTAAATGCAAAAATGCATCAGGGAGTTATGACAAAACGGTAACTAACAAACTAGATCCTAATAGAAAGCTGTTAGCTTCCCTAAGCTACAGGTAGGATTATAAGGTAGGCCTATTTACAACATAAATTGTCAATAGGCTATGCTGGCGACACAAATAAAATCTCCTTTGAAACTAATGGCTTCGCCTTACAGTATCAAGCGGACTTAAACTGCCATATCGTGGCGAAAAGTTGTAATAACATTCACGCAGCTCCATGAGTCAAGGAAAGCGCGAATGAAGTAGCCACTTCTAAATGGTACCCACTACACAGTAGCTTAGTAAGATGTGTTGCTAAAGCAGCCATAATGAAATGAAGGTGTCATTGTTTGGATACTTCACACACACATGCTTTTTAATTTCACAGACTACAACTACCAAGCTGGAATCAAAGCACATCGATTCTCCTCACACCCTGCACGCACTTAAAACAAAATAAACAGGCGTCTCAGTCTCACGCATGTATAGGCAAAACTGTATCAGACCGGTGTAACGTTGGTAAATCTTCCATTGCACAGAATGATTTTGTAGCACGTGCAATAAATGACAGTCGAAAGATACAAACAGTGCTGCTATCAATTTGCTTGGTATAACCGCATTTATAGTTTTCTACAAATGCAATCAATCAAATGGGCCTCCATCACTCAACCAACGCTAACGGTAACATTACCTAGGTCCTTATTGATATTACAAGATTAACGTACCTGCAGTAAAAACCAAGCATGTCCGATAAACATCCTCAGATTTATTTCGGCTTCAAGAAGAAATGGGAATTACACTTCATGTGAACATCGTCCTATCCTTATTAGATGTTTGCTGCGGTAAATTACAGTCCTTGTAGGAAGCGTCCATTGTTTTTCCAACCCACTTTTAACTTCCAACAAAATTACGTCTCACTGCAACGATGCGCCATCTAGTGGACAAACGACTACTTATCGCCAATACTGAAAATGCAGCCATGATGATGATGATGAATATTTATTTTGGCTTTCTTTTAATCCTACTGAATTTGTAATTATGTATCGGCCGTTCTAATAACGATAGTATGTGGGTGCCTGTGTGTGTGTGCATGTGTATATGTGTGCACCGCCATCTACAGGCTAATGAGTGTACAGTCACTAAATGCACACATAACCTAATTTTTTTTAGACCCCCCCATGGATGAAACTTGGCATACCCCCAGAGAATGCCAGGTCAATCATACTCATAAAATTTGGTGCAGTTCTGAACATCTTAACTGAAGATAGGGGCGATTAAAGCAGAATAATATCGCATTTTCATTTTTTACCGGGGGGGTGCAAATCACAAATGAGTGATTATGGGCTAGGTTGATGTGGGCCCTTGAGACCAACATACAATAAAAGATTCTTCATCCTCAGTGCCACGGTTCAGGTAGTTATTTAGGAAAAACTGTTTTTTTTGCGGTTCGGGAAAAGTCTAATGGGGCTACATACCCACCAAATTTCATGTGCCCCGGTGGTTCGGTGTCCCGGGTATCGTTGACCAAAAATTCAGGAAGTAGATGACGGGGAAAAAATAAAAAAATATAAAACTTTGACAATCCCTATATGACCGCTTCGCTAGCGGCGGTCATAATAAGATAAAGTTAGGATATGCCCGCTTGACAACGGCAGAGATAACTGGCCTTTGGCCATAGCAACCATCCATTTAGAACGACTGGCCTTCACAGCAACCAAGGATCTTAGCTGTGATTCATGTAGCTACAGTATGCATGCAATGTGATGCAAAGTATAGAAAGGTGATGAAATATACAGAGACAGGTTAAGAAATATAGTGCAATGTAGACAGTAGTATACAGTTGATTTACAGAAGGTGGTTTAGAGTAATATGAATTAAATATAAATACTGTATGTACAGTGTATTAGCAGTTATCTCATACAATAAGTAGAATAATGTATGTAGATGTAGCAGTAACATTATAATAGTCGAAATAATAATATAGATATATGCAGTGTATTAACAGAATATAATAAAACAGAATAAATATGGATATTCAATATGACAAATATATAACAGATATGTACATACAGCTATGTGCAGTGTGGAAACAGTGTCATTGTAGTGCAGAAACAACATTATAAGAGTAGTAATAATAAGTCTATGTGCAGGATGAATAGTATAAAGATCAGTAGAATAACTATGTATAAATGTAAATACAGTAGGCCTATGTACATTTGTAAATAAATAGAAAACTATGGGTGAGAGGGATAAATTAATTCTATTTAATCGTAAAAGTAAATTGCATTCAATTAAATTGCAATTAAAAATCTTTCCAGTAGGCTTTAATGTCATAAAAAAGTACAACCAAAGCTGAGCTTGATCAACTAGAGCGTCTAAAGAACCAGAACTTGAGTGTAGTTTTTTGCTGGGTCCCAGGCCATGTTGGTCTGAGGGGAAATGAGAAAGCGGACAGTGCTGCTAAGCAAGCCCTCAATGAAGAAGTCACAGAATGTCAAATCCCTGCCCCAGACCGTAAACCTATACTGAACTCTTACATCTCAGATAAGTGGCAATCTGAATGGGATTAATGTGCCAACAACAAGCAAGGAATGTGAATTTTGGCACATTTTCATGATCCACTGGGTCGTTATGGGCCACACAAAATACGGTGTTGCTAAAATTACTCCTATTGTGGCTATAAGAGACATGCGTTCATGAGTATCTAGCTACATTCAATGAGTTAAGTAAAATATATAATAAACCTGTGAAAAAGTATCCTGACAAACAAGCAGCATTTTAATGCCTTAGTCATATTTCATAATTTCACATTTTTCTCTAGGTTACCTGATAGCCCAGTTTGAGAGGTGCAAGACACGTGACATTATTTATTTTTGCAGCCAATCACTGCTGTTGTTTTATTTTATTGATTTGATTTTAGTCATAGAAGCTAAATTCGAAGGCAGGCCACAGGTAAAATCCAACGAACCGTGCAAGGCAATAGTTGAATAGAGCTTTTGAGGTATTGCCACTGCTCCAACACTGAAAGGCACTGTTAGAATGCTTGGATCAAGCCAGGTTCAGCATAGCGTATGTCACTGTCTGCTCACGTTGGTGACCGGACCAGGGCAAGCACACTTTCGCAGTTCCCCCCGGAAATGCAGTCTAGTTAAATTTACTCATCTATATGTTCTTCTTAAATCAAGATATGTCATTGAAATCTATTATTATAGTTATTGGTATAGTGGCACCATAAAATAATACTCATTAATTTGTTGTCAGACACTGTGTACAACTGCAAGCAAATACTCACTGTTACGGCTGCATATAGGTGTGCTACCGCTCCATTTTCCGTTGGCTTTGCAGATACGAGTTGCAGACCCGTACAGTTTGTAGTCAGAAAAGCACTCATATGTTGTTGTGTCATTCACATAGTACCTATCTTGTGGTGGTGTGACTTCTCCATGTTCAAAAACCATTGGATCAGGACATTTGACCACTGTTGGAAAGAAAGAAGCAAACCACACTGATGTCTAATGCAAGAAGGACAAATATCACTCTAAAATAAACAGAGGGGTGGGGAGGGGTGTTAAAATGACACATTGTGTGTTAGCTTAGAGACGACACGATTTTGTATCAAATTCACGCTCGATGGTGTTTTATGTCCCCAATGTAGTCTTCCAGGCAGCACTGCCACCGTCGACTTAAAGGTACCTTATCCTAAACCTAAACCTACTGTAACCTTAACCCATGCCTAACCATAGCGCCTTCCAGGCAGCGCTGCCTTGAAGACAATGCTGGAGGCATAAAATACCAAGAAACCAATTTCAATTGGTTGAATGGACAGACCAATTGTGTGACTGGACGAAAAGTGAAAGACAGATTTCAGCTATTGTCACAAGGTCGGTTCGTTCGCCGCTTGTGGGCATCGAACCCGCCACCTTGACACACACACCAGCATTGGAGGCGAACGCTCTAACCACTGAGCTAAAAGCCCAGGCTTCCAACTCAGTGGTTAGAAGCATTCCTAAGCTTAGGGCTGTGAGGATTTACACGGGCAACTAGCACACTAGCTCAGTCTGCCTCCGTTACACTATCTCAAAAAATGTGTGGTCTCTGAACTACCACATAAATGTGTCATTCAACACATCACTTTTTAGAGTGTATACCATCCGTTGCCCACGGAGACCCGGGTTACCCGATCCCACACCATCTCTCTCTCCCACTTGCTTCCTGTCATTCTTTCTTGTCCTCTATTAAGGGCTCTACGCATACATCATTTGCTTATACCAGCAGATCAACTTTCAGGATACATTAGGCTAATACATTGACAGATATGGCCCTTTTTCTATAGTCGTTTTCTTGAAGACATTCAAGAGCTTCTTCAAGAGCTTTGAAAAAAGAAAAGAGACCACTGCAAAATTATCATTTTTTTATGTTACTATTTATAGTTTGTGTTTTTATTTGTTTGTGTTTATGTTTACATTTATTAGCCTAGCAGATGCTTTTGTGAAAGAAAAATTTGCAGGGTTTTATTTTTGTTGAAAGTTAGTGGCATCTTTGCCTCATTTATTCAAGCGAGGTTTATGTCAGATTCATCTCTGTCATGCACGAGGTAGAAAAGTAGACCAAACAGTAGATTGACGAAAAGAGGATATGTCGTAAAATGAAGGCAGAGACCATTTTTTTTGACAGTGTATTCATAGAATGGGCAGTTAACGGTTGTGAGGAGACGATTATGTCAGAAAGATTATTTCTTCATATTCTGTTGCTATTTCTAGATCCTTAACGAAAGTTGTAGACAAAATCAAACTACACATGGCACATCTATCATTATTGCAGTATATTTCTGTAAATATATATTTATATGATCAAATAAGAAAAGGCTAAATATTTCACTGGTAAATAAATATAGTGATCCCCATAGCGATCAAAATCCAAAGTCCAACAACACAAATCAATTGCATGTGATAATTGAATTATGTAGTACTGAGCTAATGGCAGAGTTATTTGAATGAACTTGGATTAGGTAAAAGCACATAGAATCCTTAGAATGTAAAAATGGGTGGCTATTGTCTCTACACATTGACAATGAACAGTGTTCAGTCTCTTTAAGGCTTGAGTCATATCACTATTTCTGAGTGTTGTATGGTCCCATTTGCTTATTGTTTTCAAACTACTCGACAATAGTTGAGTATAGAAAGCTTACTGTCTTCAAATCAATAGAGGGGGTGATTTATGACTTTCAGTATAACAACAAGAGTTTTTGGAAATTAACACTTCACATTTTATTTCACGTATCTGAAGTAGTAAACTAGTAGATACCCAAAAAGAGTAAGGAAACAGCATATAAAACATGATTCAATATGGACACTACTTACTTTTGCACTCAAGGTTGCGCTTTGGTAATGGTCTCCATTTTCCACTGGCTAAGCAGCGACGGCTTTGAACCGGGGCGTAGTATCCATATGGGCAGTCGTAGGTTAGCAAGCTGTTGGTCTCAAAGCCCTTGCTAAGGGTGTAATTCCCACCCTTAATGGACAGGTGAGTGTCAGTACACTCATTATATGATAGTACCCCTAGATCAACAAGTTTTATGGAGAGATGCTGTTAAAATGCATTACCAAACACACTTTAAACTTAAAATGTGGTTGAAAAATGCATCCTCTACATTGTAAATGCAAATGAGTAGATTGTGTAAATCAGTTATTTTATACATTGACCACACTGATCTTTCTGGTGACAGCTCATAAAGTTTCTTCAGGAGGACTGTCCTTTCAATTGTTTTCTGTGAGTCTCTCTGGATGAAAGTGTAAGCTAAATGCATAAATATAAAATAATACAACTTGAATAATCAAATGATTTAATACTTTAAAAACAAGCATACCTGACATTATGGAAGCTCCTGTGATTAAAGCCAATAAAGTACAACAAGAAGTAAGTGCCATACTGCCTCCTTATCTGTTTACCCCACTAATGAACAGACTAGAGACTATGCCATTCACTGTTATATCTCTCTCTCTCTCTCTCTAAAAGGAACATGACTAAGGTCATGTGGCAATTGTTTACACAAGGCTGATCAGTAACTAACACAGTGACACACACAAACGAAACAGAGAGACAGACAGAAAGGTGATTCATATTTAACACATTATTTTATTCCAGAAGGCTTAACACTGCCATGACTCTTTTAAAGACTGTTTATGTTACCAATAGTGAGAAGGAGAAATTATCAACTTTTTTTCTTCTTTTTTTGGGCTAATTCTGCCAATACTGTTTGTTTAACCTGAAGTTAATTTTTTTCCCCTGAAAAAATCCAATCCAATCCAATCCAATCCCCAAACAGTGAAATAAAACAATAACTGTGTTCATACTTGATGTTGCCTGCATTACAGCTAAAATAAGACTAGGCCTCTAAGCTGCCTGTTTTTCCTTCCCAAAACTCTGATGAAGCAATAAAGGGTAGGCTGCTCTTGCAAGAACACACAGATACAGGAACCGTCAACCCAGGGCTAGTGTTTCAACACCTAGTGTTTTACACAATCGAGCAATGGTTTTAACAATAACTTCAACTACAGTACATCTGCCAAAACTTTCATACCAACATAAAAAATAGAACATTAGAACAACAACTATTCTTCTTGTTCCTCTTCTTCTTATTGTTGTTGTTGTTGTTGTTGTTGTGAATGAACATGAGTTGTGCTCTTATTGTTGTTGTGAATGAACGTGAGTCATTTGAAATATATTGTCAATGCTTAAAGGAACCGTATGTAAGATTGTGGCCAAAACTGGTACTGCAATCACTTTCAAATGACTGTAGAGTGGTGTATCCCCTCCCCCTCCCCACTGACTGGCAGAGCTGGCAACCCAGATGCCGAAACACTACTGACTTTGTGATTAGTAGATAGATCATAGCTGTCAACATTGAGCTTTGAAAACAAGGGAGATTTCCTGGGTTTCTCACGCAGAATACGGGAAAATGTCAACATTCGTCCCCCAACGTTGGAAGGGTTGCAGTATTAGTCCGTTTCATAATTGCAAGCTCGTGCATTGGTCAGCTGAACAATACAACAAAGTAGCCTACTTTATTTACGCCTAACAACAGCCTATATTAATTTGGTCAACTTTATACAGCCCTAGCAAGGCTAAAGTTCTGTAGCCTAATCGATGGCCCTGTGCGCTGTCATTCTCTCTCCTGCGCAAACAAAATGTGTGCGTTCCAAGTAGCCTAGTGCGTAATTCTTCTTCATAAAGTTGAACAAATGCATTTGGTTATTTTAGAGGATTTTAGAGAGAAAATATAAATAGCCTGTCTTGCAGTTTATGGGCTACAGTGCAGAGTTGGGAAGTTATGGTAGGCCAACTTGGAGTGAATATACAAACAGGGGGAATTCTTTCTCTACTCGTAGCTGAGTAGCCTGGTAGGCCGATACACACAGCCATTTTATGATTAATTGAAATACATTTCTTACATTTCTTACGGTTCCTTTAAAGGAATCCTATATCAAATTTGTTTCCTCTATAGAACAGCTTCCAAGTCACGGTAAACTAGCTTGCAACAGGGAGAATTGGGCACTCTCCACAGCCCCAGCCTTTCCTTCTACAGAGAGCCAGCCTTGCAGCTTGCTTTCTCCCGACCTGGAGAATCACAAATTGCTTAACAGATATTGTATTATAGCCTATTTGTATGAAATCGTGTAATATTATTTTGTCAGTCGACATGGAGATGATCGTAACTCATTTCTAAACAGACACACATACTGTATCCGGGGGAAGGGTGCTAGAGTGATATTTAAGACAGCTGTGTAAAACACAAAAACTCCAAAATTGTAGGGGAAGCCCAGTAGCCCAATGTTCAGACATAACACACATGTTCATCAGGCAGCCGTGGCCTACTGGTTAGGGCTTCGGACTTGTAAACGGAGCATTGCCGGTTTGAACCCCGACCAGTAGGTATGGCTGAAGTGCGCTTGAGCAAGGCACTTAACCTCTCACTGCTCCCCGAGCGCAGCTGTAGCAGGCAACTCACTGCTCCCCGAGCGCCGCTGTAGCAGGCAACTCACTGCTCCCCGAGCGCAGCTGTAGCAGGCAACTCACTGCTCCCTGAGTGCCGCTGTAGCAGCAGCTCACCATGTTGGGATCACCTCACTATGTGTTCAATGTGTCAAATTTCACTAATTCATAAATTGGGATAAATGCAGAGACCAAATTTCCCTCACGGGATAAAGAGTATATATACTTATATACTTACTTACTTATGTTCAATAATGGTAAGCCCCTGGGCCAGCGCTGGCCATTTGGGTGACCTAAGCAAATCTGCAGTAAAGGTACTCCTATTTATTGGCTATTGGTGCCCCCTCTGTCCCTCAGTGCCCTACACACAGTGCGGGATGTGTGTGGTGGTAGTGACTGCACTGGTAAGCCCATAGCCCATATTGATGTCAATTAACCCCCACAAAACTGAATACAAAGGGATCATGTAGCTATTCCATTAAGTTGAACTAGCAACTAAAAAAAAAAAAAAACGTTTTCCTGACACAGACTTAAGGTCTCTGCACGAGTGTCTTCTGATGTACATGATATGACACATTAAAATTAAATTGTTTTCAAAAACTTTACCCCCAATCTTGCATTCCTTCTCTGTATCCTTGAACTAAGTAAGTTTTGTATCTACTTAGCGCAACTTAGAGCAACTCAGAGTTAAGTGGTGCACAACAGTTGCAGTCAGGAAATGAACATTCAACTTTTTTCTGCCTATACTTCCTTAGCCGCTACACTACCACAGGCATGTATGTAATGTGGTTTTGAGTATTGCGGATTGAAGCCTGTGTCGCCGGCCTCAACGAGGGGCCGGCCCAGTACCCAATGACAATCCCAGATACAGGCACACAACATAGAGACGAAGATTACAAAAGTATAATTACAAGTTTATTTATCAGTTCTTCTAAAAACACACAAGGCAGCCTGCTGGGGCAAATGGTTATGGTTAAGGTTAAAGGTCCAGTATGTAGGAAATAATGGAAAATAAACTGTAACCATTCCAAAAATGATCACCATATGTTGTCAGAGAGTGAGGAAACACGATGAATTGAAGTAATGGCTTATTTGACAACATTACTCAAACCCGTGAAACCCCGTAAAACCCATGAAAAAAATCAGTTACGGGCGGAATCTCTTGGAATTTTTTCGTTTATGTTTTGAACGATTAATTCTAGAATAGCGTATTAATAATGGGCTAAGCGTCCTCCTATTTGGTTTGCCAAATTAGCAAAGGCCAACTGTCAACAGCTGTCAGTTGTAGTCATGAACGCCTACAAGAGGCAGGCAAATTTCCAAAATTAAAACAAGAAACAAATTAAGTGGACATCGGAGGAGCTTCCTGAGATGGTGACGTCTTCGTCAAACGAAGAATATCAAGTCTGACGCAGAGCTGGCCATATTTCTCCACAACGTGTAGCCTATGCTAAATTTCATCTGCATCGCTAACTTCAGCTAAATATGTTACGTTGGTTAGAGATGTATTTTTTGTTTTCACTGTTTCCGTAATGTGTAGCTGGGTCATGGTTGGAGAAACGTTAAAGCAGCTGCAGGTCAACTAATGTTAGCTAAGTCTTCATTACATCTGGCAACCCAGAAGAGGCTCGCGTCTGGTAGTCTTGAGAACGTTCACCAGTGTTTTGATTTTGGCCAACAGAAAGTTCGGTAACAATCCTACAAAGTCAAAGTCAAAGTCAAAGTCAAAGTCAAATCAAGTCAAAAGTACAAATCGCACCTTTAAGGATTTAGCAGACGCCAAAGCGACACATAAATACAAAACAACATAATAACATTTAAAATTGAACACGGAACAGATTAGAATGTTGGTCAAATATAATAAGGAGAATAGTTATAATAAACAATAATATCAATTCAATCAATAGCCTAATAAAAATAAGCAATGAAAATGAGGGGAAAGGCAATAATAAAACAATAATGTCCATTCAATCAATAATATAAAAACAATGACATGCTAAGACTACATTAAGGAGAATATCAATAATAAACAATAATGTCAAATTAATTAACAATATTATACAAACCATAACACATAAGCGCTTTAACAACTAAGTACATGTTGAATAGGAATGTCTTTACACCCCTCTTAAACGACCCAAAACTACCACAGGAACGGAGAGCACTGGGCAACTCATTCCACCAACATGGAACCACTGAGGAATATAGTCTGGAATTAGACCTAGTTTGATACCAGAGGACAGGATCCAGTTTAGTCGGGTCTTTATTGCGGATACATTTGAGCATTGTGTGTATCTAAAGTTTGTGCTGGTTGTGGGTATTTAAGTCTCTGTAGTGGGACCCTCAGTGGCAGAACCATTGGGTTGAAGGGGGAACTGCTATAGGGGGGATTGTGCGATACGGGTCTATTTTTAGTGTGTGCTCCATGTGATTGATTCATGAGTTTTATTAGGTGCTGTGTCATTGACATTATCCGTATCTTGTGTGTTGTGTTACGGCTTGACGTGCCCCAGTAAGGGGGGGTGATCATCTTCACCAGGGTGACTTAGGATAGCTGACCCTGAGGGCAGTGCTCCTATACACTGCCCATATTTATATTAGCTGGCTTTGTGTAATAAGATCATTACAGCTGATTCAGAATGCTGGAGCACGCCTGGTCTTCAATAAGCCAAAGAGGACACATGTAACTCCTAGTTACTCTCCATTGGCTCCCTATAGTAGCCAGAATTAAATTTAAATCTCTCACTTTGGCCTATAGGACACTGACTGGATCTGCTCCTAATTATTTTATTCAATAATCAAGCCTTACATCCCCAACCTTAAGAATCTTCAAATCTTGTCAAAGTCTTCTGGTGTAAGGATGGCTAGATATAAAGCAGTAAGTAATGGGATACAATTAGAACAATTTCAACAACAACTTCATAATATAATATAATATAATATAATATAATAAAATATAATATAAGAACTTTTAATCACTCAAAAACATTCAACAAAAGAAATGGACAAAAGTGGGTGGACTCTTTCAACGATGATTAGTAATGATTAAGTAATGATTAAGTAATGATTAAGTAATGATTGAGGTAAATGGTGATATGAGAGCTTAGGCTTTTGTTTTGCGGGGGCCAATCACAAACTGGCTTATCCACCTGGCGCGCTATTGGCATGTTTAAAGCGATGACGATAGCAGGAGAGCCTGGAGTTTTCACGTCGCTCTGCAAACGTCACCCGGTTCGTTGGTCAGATTGATGAATGACTATCCAATTGCGTACAGAGTCATTTGAACTATGCCCGTTGATCACGCCTCTTGTGCAGTAAAAGATACATAGCAGACTCCCCAGACTACTGTTCAATCTTAAAAGATTGAGCTTGGTCTGGTGAAAGCCAGACTACCAAAAAGCTCAAAAACAGAGAAATGTAAAGAGAAATGTAAAGAGTTATTCCATAGCACATATATATATCACTGTAAAGGAATTATTATTATCATTGTATAAAACACCTGTGTAAACAGATATATAACCAAGGATGGAATCCTCTTTCATGGTTTAGGTCCGGTACTTGGCTGCAGATAATTTTGAAAATATGTGCTCATATACTTGCTGTATTGATCTTGTTCTGTGTATTCACCACATGTGTATTACCTTGTTTTCGCCATCTTATAACCAAGACTGTAACTGCTAATATGAATGCTTTGCTTTTGCAAGAAGAGACATGTAGGCTCCTCGCTGAGGACAACAGTGCAGTGTAATGATTAATTGATTAACCTCATGATCAGCAATGAAGTTGTTACAGAAAACCTGTATTGGAGATGTTACAATGGAACAGATGATTGTGAAAGTTGGGAGGGAAATGTAAAGGAATTATTATTATCATTGTATAAAACACCTGTGTAAACAGATATATAAATCATCTCTGTGATCAAAAATATTATGCTGAGTTTCAAGGACACAGAGTTCGAGTTGGGACACACAGGAAAAGGCCTCCCGCATCTGAGTGTGTCTGTGCGTAGGTTTTGAGGAAAGTCGCGCTGAAGGAGACAGATGTCTGGCATCCTGTTTCTTTGTGTATCTGTACAATAAAGACACTGCTTTTGGGCTGCAGGTGCGGAGACTGATGGTGAGGGGTTTCATACCTTTCACTAGCACTCTCTCCTCGTGGCGCCGAGAGTCTGTCCTTTCACTAGCACTCTCTCCTCGTGGCACCGAGAGTCTGTCCTTTCACTAGCACTCTCTCCTCGTGGCGCCGAGAGTCTGTCCTTTCACTAGCACTCTCTCCTCGTGGCGCCGAGAGTCTGTCCTTTCACTAGCACTCTCTCCTCGTGGCGCCGAGAGTCTGTGAGCAAACCAATACTACGTGTTGTGGTTTCACTAGCACTAAAGTCTCTCCAAGAAAGGGAAAGTTTTAAATGTGTTTGAATGTGAGTGAATGAGGGGATTATCTGTAAGTTAAAACGAACATCAAATCTGTGAATTGACACCACAAAGAGGACCGGGTGGTAACACCTAGAAGCTTGTCCTCTAGATTTGTTGTTTGCCCATTTGAGGACGATACAGTATAACCCCCTATTTGCAAAAATGGGTAATACCCAAGACAAAGAAAATGCTTTGAAAGGCGATGCCAAATTTATGGCCAAAATTCACCCAGGAATTGAAAATTGGCTAACACGATGGAAAGATAAGTTCGAATTTGAAGGCAAATTAACAGTTCCTGGCTGTTCGAAATTGTTACGCGACGTAATGATGCACCACTCGAAAAAGAAAAATGGTATAAAAACACAGCATCAAAAAGAAATTGATGCAGCTAAATTGTGGTTGGAGGAGGCAAGAAAGCGCGAAAATAAAATAAAAGAACGGAAAAAAAAATGTACCGTAGCATTATGTAAAAGAAGAAGACAATATGTTTTTGCACCTCACCACCTCCCATAACGGACCACAACCACAAGCAGCTGTGGTTCGTGCCTCCGTGGCCGCACCGTCGCCCGCTGTGGCTCCACAGCGCCTGTATCCCTCGCTGACACGAGGACGGTCTCTAGATAGAGAGGCCCCCAAAACACGGGCACGGCGCACTGAAGACAACCCAATGTGGGATTGGTCCCCTAGGATGGACGGAGGGGTGGGAAAAGTATTAAGTAAAAAAAAAACACCAGCCGCTGCACATACACATCTGTATGATGATGACGTTGATGATTTTGATTATGATGACAAAACGCCAAGCTGGCCTCCACAGCCGCCTAAAATAAACGCGTTCCCAATGGTAGAATTACCTAATCCAGCATATAGGCTAGACCAAGAGGAAGGTGATGACAACCGTGGAATAATGCATGTCTACAGGACATGGACTCAAGAGGACGTGAAGCAGGCAGTTGAGGGTATCCCCTCTCACAAAGCATTAATTGACGAATTCTACGACGAAATGAAAAATATAATAAATGTGTACCACCTGAATGGTTTCGAGGTCGAAAGGATGTTCCGCTATAAAATGGGCTCTGATTGGAGCCGCGTGAAAGATAGTTTTGTAGCCCAGACAGGTGGTATAGCATATGCCCCCGGCTCAACAAGTTCAAAGCTTAGAGGATAAATGTAGACTAGTGTTCAAAAAACATTGCGATTACACCAAAATACATGCCACAACACAAAAAGATAATGAGGACGTTTGGGAGTTTAGAGACAGATTTGAAAAAGTGTTTAAAGCCTATAGTGGTTTAAAATCAGATACTGAAGACAATAAGAAAATCTACGAACAACAATTAAAACAAGCATTGCTCCAGAGTTTCAGGCCAGAGATAAAAGGTTGGATAGAAAAACATTTTGTCTCCTTTAGGACAGCAGCTATGCCAGAGTTCATGGAACAAGCTAAACACGCAGAGAAGACAGCACAAAACAAGAAGAAAGAGAAGGAAAAGAAAGAATCAGGGAAATTGGTAGAAGCATTTGTAACGGCAGTGCAAGGAACAGGAGGACAAACAGGCAGAGGCAGAGGCCGAGGCAGAGGCCGAGGCAATAGCAGAGGAAGAGGAGGACAGGGTGGAAATAAGCCAGGACGTAGAGATTATGAGAATGAGGGTGATGATAGTAACAAGTGTTACAAGTGTGGGGGTCGAGGGCATTGGGCCCGAGACTGCCCCAGTGAGGATAAGAAAGAACAAAAGTATGATCAGGATCAATATGACAATTGACTAGGAAATGGAGAAGGGGAAGAGCTAGAAATATGTGAAGAATTTCTAGACTTAGCCGATGTGTGTTTAAATGAAAAAACAGAGAAAATGATACATATTAATGGCAAACCTGTAATCTTTTTATGTGATACTGGAGCATGCAGAACTGTAATGAAAGACATAGATGGCCTGAAAAAAACAGATCAAGCTATTCTCGTAAAATCAGCCAACAGTCATGTGCAAAAACAATATTTCAGTGAGCCTGTGGCTGTCAAGCTGACAGAAACAGGAAGCACTGTTTTCGCCCCTGTAGTCATGGCCCCCGGCTGTCCCTACAACCTGTTAGGACAAGATTTAATGGTAAAATTAAAATTAGCCATCTATCCAAATCTACAGGGGGGTATGGAGGCTAGGACATGTGATGAAATTGACATACACTTAATCGAGGGGAAAAGTACACCGTATTACGTCTGGGCCCTGGAGCCTTCGCACCAGGACCCAGGAAAAACAATAGAGACGATAGTACAAAAGGTGACTTTTACACCAACAGTAATACTACATGACAAAACAAACACATGATTGATGGTTTTGACAGAGGCTGAGGATCAAGCGCTAAAAATAATTCCGTCAAGCTTATGGTCAAAAGGACCTACGGACGTGGGTCTGATTAAAGACATAGAGCCTGTGCGAATTAGAGCAAAAACAGGTTATTATCCATGCCAAAAACAATATCCCCTTAAACCTGACGCAGAAGCGGGGATAAAACCTTTGATAGCAGAGATGATTAAAGCTGGGGTTATTGTGCCATGCCCTAAGTCACCGTGTAATACGCCAATATTTCCTGTCAAGAAAGCGGTCCCATCTACTGGTTGGCGCATGGTGCAAGACCTCCGAGCCGTAAACAATGCAGTAATAGCCCGAGCTCCAAATGTGCCTGATCCCCATACTCTGTTGAACCAATTAAATCCAGAAGCTAAAGTATTTTCAGTATTAGATTTGTCAAATGCGTTTTATTCAATCCCTGTCCATAAAGACAGTCAACATTGATTCGCATTCACATTTGAAGGGAAACGTTACACATTCACACGCCTAAGCCAAGGGTATTGTGAGTCACCTACAATATTTTCTGAAGCAATACATAACTGCCTGGCAAAGTTTATCCCGCCCTGCGGAAGTCAAATTTTGGCACTGGCTAAAATATTTGCACAAAACTGGACATAAAGTGAGCAAAGACAAATTGCAATTGTGGCTCTCTGAAGTAAAGTATTTGGGACACACACTGACAAAGGATGGCAGACATGTGCATTCTAGCCGTAAAAAAGCAATATTAGAAGCACCAAAACCGATGACAAAGAAGCAAATGATGTCATTTTTAGGGCTCTGGAACTATTGTCGAATGTGGGTCCCAAGCTATGCCGAAAAGACGCGTCCCTTACAAGCATTAATCTTTGACGAGCCCATAGCTGCGCACGATAAACTAAAGTGGACTAAAGAGGCTGAAACTGCGTTTGGAAACATAAAACAATTAATTGCTGGGTCCACTGTTTTAGCGCTGCCTGATTACACTAAACCATTCACACAAATGGTCGATACAAAAAATGGTTTCATGACCTCTGTTTTGACACAGCAGTGGGGAGCAAAAAATAGACCAGTGGCATTTTACAGTTCACGACTGGATCCGGTGGCGAGAGCAACTCCCGTGTGTGTGCAGGCTGTACTCGCCACAGCAATGGCAGTACAAGTGTCAGCTGAAGTCGTGCTTTTTCACCCACTGACTGTGAAAGTTCCACATGCTGTCTCTCTACTGCTGTTACAAACCAACATGACATTCTTATCTCCCGCAAGACACCTCTCGTGTATGACAGTGTTGTTATCGCAACCACACATCACTATAGAGCGCTGCACTGTGCTAAACCCATCCACTCTGTTGCCAACAGCTGAGGACGGGGTGGAGCATAAGTGTTTGGAGATAACACAAATGAACATGAAACCTAGAGCTGATTTAACTGATCAACCGCTGAAAAAAGGTGAAATAACCAGAGCATGTGAGCTTTTTGCAAAAAAGGAAGTGGCATAATTAAATATCATGTCAATATTCTTTCCATTTGCCTACCAGTGTATGATGCTTGCATGAGGGAAACATCCCAAAACAATGGCACCCATATAATTGCTGTTGTTTTGAGAAGTATTTATCATGCAACCATGCAAAAGCAATGAAACTATTGTAATTATATTTTACATTGGTAAAGCAGTCCTCTGTTTTCACAAACTTTTTGCACTTTAAACATTGGCTGCTTTGAAGTGCATGTATAACAATATAGCATAACAATTATAATTGTGATGTGATATAATGATAATTTGATGGGGGGTGGGTTCATGTAGGTGCCATGATCGGCCCTCAGGTTAAAGAAGTTTGACAAACATTGAACATTGTCTATGTCCATGGCAACACTGGCATACAAATAAAGTATATCAAAGGTCTGACATTAGATCTGATGGTATCATTTTAAATGGGTGATTTTTTTTTTTTTACACATAACGTTTTTGAACAGTTCACTTAATGCGCTTCTAACAAAAGTAGGGTGATCTATATTTTATGTTTTCCCTTCAGTGGAGTTCAAAATAAAATGGACACAACGAAATAACAAACACTTGATTTTTTTTTTTAAAAATAGTCGTTTAGATTAGTCGTTAGAAAATTCGTTAGTGGCAGCACTAGTGGAGGTGGTAAGCACCTACAAGTATCTGGGTCTCCACCTGGACAATAAACTGGACTGGTCAGCCAACACTGATGCACTCTACAAGAAAGGACAGAGCAGGCTGTACTTCCCGAGGAGGCTGCGGTCCTTCAATGTGTGCAGCAAGCTCCTCAGGATGTTCTATCAGTCTGTTGTGGCCAGTGCCCTCTTCTATGCAGTGGTATGCTGGGGAGGAAGCACAAAGAAGAAGGATGCTGGGCGACTTGACAGGCTGGTAAGGAAGGCTGGCTCTGTAGTGGGGGCTGAACTGGAGTGCATCACTTCAATATCTGACAAAAGGACCCTAAACAAACTGATCAACATCTTGGACAATGAATGTCATCCGCTCTACAGCACTATCAAAAAACAAAAAAGCTTGATCAGCTGGAGACTTCTCTCACTGCCATGCACAACTGAAAGGCTGAGGAAGTCATTTGTCCCCAGGGCCATTGAACTGTCCAATGCTTCACTAAAGGGAAGAGGAGAGATAGACTTCTCTGCTTAGTCTGTCTGCCTCTCCACCCTCTCCATGTTTAAGTACTGACTGCCCACTACTGTTTTATTAATGTCCACAGCCTAATGTTTTTACTACTGTTTACTGCTACACTGTGTTTCATGCTATATTAGCACTCATGACCAATGACTTCTGCTACAATACTGAAAACTGAATGGCTGTAACCCTATTACTTCAACCTGTTCTTGCGCTGACATAGTTTTTTATATTACCTTGTCTACATTATACTTTACTCTCCTATTTGTCCATATTACTTATGCTGGTCTCTACACCTTATTCTTGCACTGTTGCACTGTTGCTAGAAGCACCCTAGCGGCGGCAAATTAATTTGCTCAGCCTGTACGTCTAGTATCAAACCATAGGGATTTCTATTGGCTGACGCCGTGGACGTCATCCAATCACAGCACTCTATTTTGTTAGAGAGTCTTAAGGCGGGCTTAACAGGATAACGACAGTCCTGTGACGGTGAACAACAAGGAAGGTGGCTATGGCTAACGAAGAGCGGTTGTTTGAATCGGCGTTGGCGTCAACTTTGGAGGAGTTGGACTTTGCTTTTCTTTGAAAGTTGAGCAACACAATGCACTTAAGTCATTCCTTTCGAAGAAGGATGTATTTGCCGTTTTGCCGACCGGATACGGATATGGTCGTAGCGCTGGCCTATTGCATGCCTAGGCAGTTTGAAAGACAATTCTCTGCCCGCCCCTTGGATTAAGCAAGGTGAATGGTTTGATTCCAGACTATACATTTCAATGATATAGGATGGCCCGCCAGGCTACTGTTGGACTACTTTTTGCACCTTCACCACAACACTCACTCTCTTGAGCACCTTACCATGCACACATACCTACAGGGCTACTGTTGGACTACTCTAATCTATCTATCTACTGTATCTATCTATCTATCTATCTAAACAACCTGAAAAGGCATCACTGTTCAGACTCTTTATTGACATCTGTTCACATTATATTTGTTTCTTAACTGCTTTATTGCTTCTGTCAAATATGACACTATGCTATCTGACAATTATCACACAGGCCGAAACAAACACTCTAGCCAAAATGGCACAATGGCTTTTACAGTGATAAAACATTTAACACATGCAACAAAAGCAAATGTTTCCTTCAAACATCATGACTAGTGGTCAAATCAGTGTGTGATTTTAACAAACTGGTTATCAAAATGCATACGTTCAGGCTTAATTGTGCCATTTCTTGATACTTTGCACATTGTATGTTTAAAAGACAAACAAGCATATCACAGCATGAATTGTATTCTTTCCACTACGATCTAAGTTGTCATCGACATGTAAGACCTATAGTAAGTGCCTAGACAAATAGTAAGAAAATTCCTGCATGGAACTACAAGTTGTCCATTTTCATTGAAATTCACCTACAAAAAGCACTTGGAACTGTTAGCTTTTGTACTGCCTTCATCAACAAAAAGCCAATACAGCAATTTCTCTAAATGTACCTTTGCCCCATCTGATCCATGTTTGCAAATAGCAACACAGAACAGGTTTGGCCTATAGATAATATTGCTGAATGCAGAATTGTGCAAAGGAGTTTCACACAGAGACATTACATGCTCCATGCTCATGCTTGTGAATTATGAATGCTATTTCTATTAGCTATGATATTATCCATTTGCAATTTCTATTAGCTATGAATATATATATTATCCATTTGTGCTACACAGTTAATCCAAAAAAGTTTTTTATAGCCTTGAAGGCTATATGAAACGTTTGGAAAAATGTTGTAATAATGTGTGATTGTAAGTGATGACATCTGCTGTGCTAAGAAGGTTAAGATCAAGATCAAGTGGATCTCAGTTTCATTAAGTGCATTTGAACAAAGCATCCACTGTTATATCAAAATCCTACATGACTTTCTTTTAATTTACCATTTACGTATATGCCAGACTCTACTGTAATTAACAGGTAAATCTGTAAACATCTGCAAAACACGCAAAATACACACATCGTCATGCAAAGGCTGTTTTGACTTCACACACCTGCATATTCATCATATTCTGTACTTGAACTTTGACAGTGGTTGGAACATAATGTGGTGTGACTGATGCTTAACATGGAACAACAGCTTGAAATGACTTTGTCTATGACAGACGCATTTCATGTAAATCACTCAGGGTCACAAGCTTTTCATATGGCACTATGATGCTTAGTGTAGACATATTTACATGGAGTTTTTCCATTCAAACCGTCAGCTGTACTGGCAGATCATTGACCCATCATAGAAATGCTTATGTCACACTGTCCAGCCATGCTAATATTGCCCTGCTTTGCTCAAGTGCACACAAATGTCCTTTTATTATTTTTAATGAGTTTTGCATCTTCGATTATTTTTGTTTCATCTTTTGGTTTTACCATCTTAGTAACTGTATTCTGTTACTTACTGTGCCCTATCCAATTATAGACAAATGCAGAGTTCTGATGCAAAACCCTCTAACTCCGTCTGACCAATTTTATTTAATGATTAATTTTTTAGTCAGCCTACAAATCGATATTTCAGACCATGAAAAGAGTGGTATTTAGTGGGTTTTGAAGGGGAATTATTTGATTATAGCGTATATGGAAGCTTTAGCGTAAATTCTGTCAGGAAGACTCAATGCATGCGTCACTCATTCATTACTTCCGACCAATCACCAGTCTGCATCAGCCTTTAATCACTTTACTTTGCACCTGCCTGTTGCTTTCAGGTGCCGATTTTCGATGTTCCGTATCCATGCACGGGTAGCTAGTCATTCACTTCGCCACAACTTTAACATGTGATGCAGTCACAGACCAGTAGCTTAGCCTACCTTACGTTCGCTTCAACTGAGTTGGACGCATCTCACCAAGTCTCGGGGGTTTCCATGAATGTAGCATAGTAGCTTGTAAACGTCGGAGAGTAAGGTAGGCCAAATTGTTGCCACTGTTCGGGTTGTCCGCCCGGTCTCATCAACGGAAAGAGACAAGTTCCGCGGCTTGAAGGTTCTCTTTCACCCTAGTCTCGTGTTAGATCCTAGTTGCTTAAGAGGTTAACGTCGTATCGCTAACAACGCAAATATGGTTGCTAAACTTTTCTGACGAAAACCGTCAGACTTATCAGGCTACGCTGTTAACATACATGTACGGAACCTTAAAAAAAAAAAACTCCGTTAGGCTACTCCAGTTATCGACACTCGCGATGGTTTCCTTGCCAAAGTTGCCATGATACAGCTTTGCTAGGTCCACATCCTAGGCAAATTGTCTCGCTGGTCAGGCTGTTGTGTATGGAAGGCCAACAGGGACAAAAGTACTCTTCCTTCATGGCTGCAGTGTTAGTCGCAGAGATGCTGTTGGTATTGTCTGCAGGGCGGTAGGTTACTAATGTCATTAACCCATAATATTTCCGATGCACCTGAAGGCCATATTAATCTTATTTTCATTAGCTCATGTCTGGCTGATCATTATTGTCTGTTACTGTCATTGGTTATGTGTTTACATAATATGTAGGCCCATACATTGTGTTTGTTGATTTAACTAATGGCAACGTAATGTATCATGGCTGTTTATTTGTCTGCGTGCTAGGTCCTTTTGAAAATGCTATGTCTCCTCTCTAACCACTCCATTCCTCCTTGCAGGTCTTCAGGCAGTAGGGACTAGAACAAGATCTTTCCTCAAACTCTTCTCTGCCAAAAGAGCAACACCTCTAGCAGGCACAAACTCTCCTTCATGCCAATACTGCACTCACCCTTATACTTTTTCCAAGCACAATGCACTTTGCTTGTCATTCGTAATCTCTCATTAAGTCATGGCAGCCGCAAGCACAGGGATGGCATTCCTTCCCATTTCTTCATTACTTAACATCTTAATAATCTTTCAATTTCAGGAGCAGCTCCTCTTCGTTTAATGTAAATGCCTCTCTCTCTTTAATTTAAGGGTATGCATCTGTCTGCAGTGGGGTACTGACCCTCACCGTAACTATCTACTTCATGCAGGGATGCGGGGCTGGTTCACGTAGGCCTATAGCCAAAACGTTCATCAGTGCTTTGGTTCATATTTAATCTTACTTCATCCAGGTCATGTGATGTCAACTTATTTACCTCCTCATCTAAGCTATACGCTAACCCTTCATGTCTTTATCCCACCACAGTAGGAGCAGCAGAATAGTGAACTTGCATTGTTAAATCATTAGATTTTGCAATTCACTATCGAATATCCATATGTCCTCGAATCTCAATCACATAATTCTCAATCGTCATATAATCAAATCAATCAGCAATTATTAGGCTAAATCACCAATTCACTCTAACTATTTAATTTACAAGGTCTGTGATGCTGGTTCACTATTCTAACCACCCACTTACTCTTGGCTCTGGAGCAGTGCATTGTTACTCATTTAATCTTATTTCACCCAGTCAGCATGATGAGGATTACTCTTCCATCTCTTGTCTTTATTTTAGTTATATGCTAAACCATCCTCAGCGACCATCCATAAGTGCTAGTGTACTCCAGCTATGTATCTGTTGATTGTATTTTGTCTTGTCCTGTTGTGTCCTTAGGTCTGCTGCTGGTTAGTTGACCCCCGGCTCTTTTCACTCCCTATCAATTCCTCCTTGAATGTGTTCCTCACGGCTTTCTATGGGTTCATGCGCTCTGGGGAATTTTGTTCTGACAGCCAGGTTTTAACCCTTCTCAGGATCTGGCTTGCTCAGCCATCCTCTTCTCCTCCCACTTCTATAGTGTAATTCTGAAACATTCTAAAATGGACAACTCAGGTCTTTGTCATTATCAGAGATTCTAATATAAATAACTCTTCTGTCCCTATACTTCTATGATCAACTATCTTAAACTTCGCCCACA
Organism: Alosa alosa; assembly: GCF_017589495.1. NCBI lineage: Eukaryota > Metazoa > Chordata > Actinopteri > Clupeiformes > Clupeidae > Alosa > Alosa alosa. The sequence continues at coordinate 23,516,413 of NC_063210.1, read as the reverse complement.
CACTTCTCCTAATGCACCTCTCTTTCTTCTACCCACTGGGTTATCTATGTCTAAACAATGGTTCAGAATCCACTTGTCGACAGCGGTTGGTAGCTGCGGGCTCTCAACCTCCCAATATACTGGCCATTCCTTTCGCATCGGCGCTGCAACGTCAGCAGCCGCTCTAGGATTACCTGCATCCTCAATCAAGTTGCTCAGAAGATGGTCTTCGTCGGCTTACGAGTCCTATAAGACCTCAGGACCAAGCCCTTCTAGATGCGCAAATAGCTCTCGCAAGTGTCAATTAAGGTAAGCTACCTTGCAAAGGTCTGGTGGTGGTTATTCGGCTCAGCTAAAGCATTATATTAATTACGTTGGACCCGAGCCACTCTTCTCCAGTCACTACGCACAGCCGGCACTTTAGGCACAGAATAAAGCGTTAATACATTGTAGTCACTACGCACCGCCGCCCTTGGTCTAGCTTCTGCAAGCAAAACCTCGGGTAATCTCACGTCACAACAGTTCATTTCTTTTATCCTACCATCACCCCACTTCACTCATCATATACATATGCAACTCGACTCGGCAGTAGACTCAAATCGCAATCATCAATCGTTATCGAACCGAACGATCATTAAGCACTTTCCACGGGGATTTGCACCACATTGCATTACATTCTTGCTGTGCAAGAACCGAGCTTACGAAAGCTCTGAGCTTGTGCAAGCTCCTCGACTTCGCTGCAATCGCTGCAGACCATGCTGGTCATTTCTTCTTTTCACCAGAAAGTGCTCAAGCTTTCTATCTGTTTCTCTATACCTTTTCTCTCTGAACTTTATTACCTATGGACAATGTCTATCATGTTTTCCTGTCTCGTTTAGCTAACGTTACCTATGCTGCTCATCTTATTTTGGGGGGCCTTTCCAAGAGCAAGGTGCAAAAGCATGGCTCACTCTTTTCATCTTGCCCTTGGATCTGCTTTAGCTCCATTCCGTTGCAGGATGCGGCTTGCTCACGGAAACGATCACATTTAGGGGTCGTACTTAAATCGGATATAATCTGTCATGGACACTACACCGTGCTGTTATTTTGGGTCAGTCAACATAATTAATTCATTAATCTAAACCTTGCTTTGTTTACATTTCTATCCTAATAGTAGGCCTATACGTCGTGCTATTTAGCTTTCTTTAACATGGCTTTACCTCTGCCGGATGGACAGTAGTTTGTTAATTTCATCTGCTGTACATCTTGTCCTTGCAGCTTCTGTTCACCATTGAACCGTAACAAATGGATTTCACAAACTGTAATATTTTGCATCAACTTGCTTATCAATTAAGAGCTAGCTACTCCATTTGCTTGTCACAAGGCTCACAAGAATCTATGGACTGTATGGTTACTGAGTTCTTAATTACTAAAGACTCACTCAGCAGTAATGAGCATTTTGTAATCAATGTACTTCCTCTTGCAAATGTCTGGTGGTGGTTATCTGAATTTAATCATATTACTCATCTCTTCGTTTCTGGTGCCCGTACTGGCTTGGTCGCATTTGTGCAGGTCATAATCTTTAACTGCAAGCGCTATTTTGTCTGCACTAACCTGAGCTTCTGCAACTGCAAGCTCTATCCCGCTGCACTAACCCTGAGCATCTGCAACTGCGAGCTCTATTCTGCTGCACTGACCCTGAGCATCTGCAACTGCAGGCTCCATCCCCTGCACTGACCCTTAGCATTTGTAATTGCAAGCTCATCGCCCTGCACGTTGTTAGTTAACCCTTAAGCTAAGCTTCTGCAAGCACTAGTCACTCAAGCAGTCTTGTTCAATGGGTTGAACATCTGCAAGCTCAATTCCCTTCCATAACTTTAAATCAATCATAGAATTTGAGTCACAGGTGGTTGAATCCATCATCATGATCATCCTCATCAAATCATCAGTTTATTTTATTAATAGTATATTCTTCATGTGTCTCTGCTGTCTGTCTTGCTTTCTCTGATTCATCTCCCGAGTTCAACCGGATAATACAACATGCACTGTTTAATATTGTTATGCTCTATTTCAGAGAGGATAATACAACATGCACTGTTTAATATTGTTATGCTCTATTTCAGAGAGGATAATACAACATGCACTGTTTAATATTGTGATGCTCTATTTCAGAGAGGATGACCATCTAAGCATTCTGGTGGGTATCTTTATTTCTTATTCTTTGGGGGTAGGCTCGCCCTGCCGCTCTGATACCGCAGGATCTGCAAGGGGTCTGCACTTTCGGTGACCTGGACCGAGGATGGGGCCTATGCCAAAGACTGTCTTATTGTTGCTTATGCCTTTTGTATATCCTTTGATGGATTAAAACCTGTGTTAACTTTCATTGTACCTCCCTGAGTCTTTCTGATAGAAATGTGGAGAGCATTCACTCACCATTGCTTTGTATTCTCCATGAATTTGGAGAATACAAAGCAAGGGATTTAAGACCATTCATCTTCACAAAATGTGTTCATGGCCGTGTCATATCAACCGTCAAAACTGTCAAGTAAAGTGTTACCGAGATAATTTATTAAGGATGGTAAAAATATAGGTCTACACCGCAAACCATACATCTGCAGTAATACACAGTATGGTTTGCTGTGAGTCTATTTGCCTTTATTTCGATAAGACAGTGTAAGTGGGAGAAAGATTGAATTTGAACCTAGGTATCCACGGACACTTGATCTAGAACATGGTATGGACGCTTTACCCACGGACACTTGATCTAGAACATGGTATGGACGCTTTACTCACAGGCACTTGATCTAGCACATGGTATGGACGCTTTGCCCACGGGCACTTGATCTAGAACATGGTATGGATGCTGTATCCACGGGCACTTGATGTAGAACATGGTATGGATGGCAATGACATGCACATCATTTATGGTTCATATTTGCCATTTACCCCTGTGAGATCACATTTATGATCATATGAATGATTTTTTGTGAGAAAATTAGGAACATTTTGCGGAGCCCGGGAGGTGACATGAAAAAAAAAAAAACTGAGAAAAAGTATGAAACTCGAGATCTCTCAAAAACAAACTCAAGATCTCAGCAACCTAGTCAGTGTTTGTCCCAACTAACAGACAGACAGACACACACACAGACACAGCAGACACTGTTAAGGTACATAGCACCTACAACTAATACACTCGGGTCCAGTTGGTAAAACCGTTTAATAGTTATGTGTAGGGGGGGTGTACCATGTGCAGTCATTGAAAATAAGTTTTTCACAGAAAATGAGCCAAGGCCTAAATCTAAAGAAATAATAGAGCCAAGAGTCTACGTTTAAAGAAATAATAAATAGCATAATTTTGTTTTAGCAAACATTGAAAACGGGTCCTATAAACCCAAACACCTTACAAGGGTTAAACTAAAACTAACTTAATTAAAATGCCCATGCTTTCTTTTTTTTATTAGAACATAGACATTGAAAGCAGGTACTTTTTTCCTTTTATTTAGGTAGGGTTACTTCTGGTGCTTCTACTTTTACTAGAGTAAATATTTTTCTCTGGTTATTTGTACTAAGTTTCTGAACTTCTTCCACCACTGATGATAGGTCACACATACACACACACACACACACACCAGTTTGATGCTGCTAAAGACTTTATTGATCAGAGACAGGAGAGATGGAAAGAGAGAGATCAGGCTCGACCACTAGAGGGAGCTGTTGTTCATCTGTATTTGCGGAAGGCACGCTGGATGAACTTTGTGTGGCTGAGCACACGTGTGTACACGCCAGGGTAGCCAGGCCGGGCACAGCCATGTCCAAAACTCACCACCCCGACCTGGACGAACTGCTCAAACGACTTACACACCAGGGGGCCACCAGAGTCACCCTACACACACACACACACACACACACACACACACACACACACACACACAAACATTGAAAGTTATTGTCTATTTGGGCCACCCTCTCTTCCTGTTAACATCAGCAGAACATGAGATAGGATCTACACACACACACACACACACTTATAATCACATACACTCTCTGGCATCAGCCTCTCTTCCTGTTAACTTCAGCAGAACATGAGATAAGATCTGCACCTTGGTGTGTGTATAAGTGTGTGTGGGCTTGCATGTGTGTGTGTGTATATGTGTGGGTCTGCGTCTGCATGTGTATCAGTGGCGTGCCGTCAGTGCCACGCCGGACACAGCCTTTTCAAAAACTCCCCACCCAGACCTGGACCCTGTTTTAGTCTAAAAAATGTGTGGCATTGCTTAGAGCACCTTTAAATATATATTTTTTAGGGCTGTCAAAATAACTGATTAATTTTGATTAATTAATTTGAGAAAAAATAACTGATTAAAAAAAATAGTGCAGATTAATCGATTCCGTATGACCTTTGACCCTAAGCCGTTATAGTCAGTAACCATTAGACTGTAAAATGAAGGAGAGCGAAGAAAATGGATCAGGGCTATTTGACTTAATTACCAAGTGGGCCAGACAGGACAACCACTGGGTCTTCACGGGCCACCCAAAATATGGCGTTGCTAAAATGACTATTGTGGCTATATATATATATATATATATATATATATAGTCATTTCATAGTCGCATGTGTTCATAACTATCCAGCTACATTTAGTACGGTTAAAGATATTCACAAATACTGGATGTGGTGGATATTCCTGAACATTCATACCCAACTTCTGTCATAGCTCATACTTTAAAAGAAACCAGTGAAAACTATTCTGACAAACAATAAGCAGCATTTCAATGCCTGAATCAAGTGATGGGCTAACTATCATTAACATCCAACTTCAGTCGTATTTCATATTTGTAAAACAAACCACAGTGAAACATACTGACAAACATATAAGCAGCATTGTAATTTGTAATGCCTCAATCAGGTGATATACGCATTCTTTGTAAAAGAGCCTTGGTAAAAGGTAGGCCCTATCTTGCGTCGGGTGACAAATCGTTCAGGCTACAAGAATGGATGGATGCTATCATAGCTCTCTCTTGTTCCGTACAAAAGTGACCGAGACCTAGGCTACTCCTTTGACTTGTATTGCCACCACATATATCGTATATACTATATCGTTACCGAAATGCATTCATTGCACAGTAAACACTTCGGTTTATGACTGTTGACAGCAATGTAAACAGTCAGTTCTTTCTGACTGGAACTGCCGTTTTCATCATCAATTTTGTGTTGACAGACTTTGTTAACAAATCTTTCACATTAGGATTACTGCTGCCAACGCGGGAATTCCTGTGTTATGGGTGAGTTCGTAAATTGCCACACCGAGCGCTCCGAGCACACTGAAACTTTTTAATTGTGCGTTATTTTATTTTCAGAGTGTTAGATTGAATTTCCGTACGCACCCTATATCTGACAGCCCAGTGAGACAGGCGCGAGCCACGCGACATTGTTTAGCCTACTTTTGTAGCCAATCACTGCTTATTTTATTCATTATAGCATAGTCATGAAAGCCAGAGTTGAAGGCAGTTTGCGGGCGGGCCGCAGGTAAAATTCAACGGGCCGCTAGTTGAATAGCCCTGGCCTAGATCATTGATTGAAACATTTACTTTTAAAAAACGGCCTGACGGTGTTGATAAAAATAAAGAGTTGATTAAAATAAAGTCCTCTGCAATATCTGTAGCAAGGAATTTGCATATCACCGGAGTTTGTCAACTCTAAAGTCGCACATCAATGCAAAGAAATAGTGTTGACATTGAAGGGGGTGTTTTCATTGTGTCCCCTAGGTTATATCTGTGGCCTGAAATGCGTTGTATGTGAAAAAAGACTTCTTCCCGAAGCACTTTTGAATTTATTAGGTCATATTAGGTCATATTGTATATTATTATGACCATTATTTGAACAGTGAAAATAATAATAAAAGAGTTTTTGAACTTTAATGTCACTAATGCTGATTATTCAATGATTCATTTAAATACTTTCACAGCAAAAATGATATATGTGATTAATTTAGATTAATTAATCACAGAGCATGTAATTAATTCGATTACATTTTTTAATTGATTGACAGCCCTAATATTTTTTAAAAAGTATCACGAGAAGACTAGCATCAAGATTTAACTGATAATTGCTTTTCAAAGATATCATTGATTGAAGCATACTTGCCACATGGGTGGAGACTGTAGAGATGGAGACAGTAAAGAAGCTGAAGATACGAGAAGTTGAAATAATAAAGACACGCCTCCAGGAAAATCAATATATGGGAAATATTTGGATAGGTTCTTGAAGAAGATGACAGTAGTGCAAGCTATGTTCTATGTACTTCTTGTGAAGCCATTTAAAAAGTATGACAGCCACAAAACAGGCACGACCAACATACAGTAACTCGTCACAAACGCAGCCACAAAACAGGCACGACCAACATACAGTAACTCGTCACAAACGCGCCACTGGTGCACACTAAGCCCTGCCAGCCAAATAGAGTAAGTGCAATTCCCAAACCTCGAGCAAACAATAGATAACTTTATAGACTGACCTAGAACAGCTTTTTTAGACGAGACACAAGACCTAATGACAAGTCACTCAGTAAAATGCTGATGCTTTGCCACCTGCCCATGTTAAACTTTTAGCCTACAGCCAGCGGGCGCCTGCAGGAATAAAATGGTATGGTACACAGACTACCCAGCCATATCTACCGGTATATATAGGCCATATATATGCCAGGTTCGCGCATGCATAAAAGTTACCTTAGTTTGTAGTGTCTGTGACTTTAAACAGTGTATGTGCTTCAGTAAAGCTTTGTGCTTCATTCAGCATTATAAACCAGTTCTTCTGCTAACGTTTTGACCAGCAATATATTTCTCTTGCCTACCTTTCGCAAATAAATTATTTTGTTTTACAAAAATGGCCTACTGTCACACTGCATGCTAGGCTATAACCAAAAGCACCCATTTTGTAAAGGGTCGGATCGCGGGTCGGGTATCATTTTGTCTTAATTAATATTTGCGGTCTGAGTTGCGGTCGGGTTGATTAAAATATCGGGCGAGCTCGGGACGTTTGTGTGCTAGTGAAATACTGTGAAAAACTTCCCCCACTAATTCACATAGTCACTTTGCTAATACTGTACACATATTCAACAGAACACACTCACACACACTCACACACATACACACACACACACACACGCTCACTCACACACACGCACACACACACACACACACACACACACACACACACACACACACACACACACGCTCACTCACACACACACACACTCACACTCACACACACCTGGCATGAGTCCTTGCCCCCCTGCATGTATCCAGCACACAGGTAGTTGTCATCAGTCCGGGGGTACATCAGCCTGCAGGTTTTGTCGTCCACTAGGGGGAGCTTTAGCTGCTGCATAGTCTCTTCACCTTCCAACGGTGCTAAGAGTGAGAGATATACACAGAGAGAACAGAGAAGTTTCACCAAAGTTTCACCGTTGTGGTACAACAAAGGACCTACAACCTTGTGCTTTCATTGGATAGTCGCGTCGCGTTCAACGGATTCATTTGCATAAAGATGGGCATCGGCATTTTTTCAAATGCAGCGCCACCTTCCTGGAATGCTTTGTGGGCATGTTAAAGTAATTTTTTCAGTCCGATTCGATATCGATTCGATTCGATTATCGATTATCTCCCCATTAATTCACTAATAGCAACTTATACATGTTTATTTACATATCTGAATGAAAAAACATGAATTCTTTAACATTGCAATATATGTTTATTGCTCTTAAGATTCCAAAATAAAAGACTATACAAGTGCAAAGTAATGCATTCTTAGTCAGAGGTAGCATTCAATAAAGTTCAGTAGTGTAGGTCTATGTCTAATTGAGTGCCTGTCATTTTAAGACGTTCGTGTGGGAATCCTTGCAATTAACATTAACACAGTTAAAAGGCTGCTGATGTGTGGATGCAATTCATAACGTAGTTAGTTAAAATAACGGTTCGTACTTCTCCTTTGGACAAGCACTTTTGAGTCTTGGAAAACACTTTTCCATTTACATCGGGATTCATTCAGACATTCAGAGTCAATAAAATGAGCCCTGCATGAATAACAAATACAAGCAGCTGCAAGTAAGCATGCTAAACTTGACATCCAAACAGTATTCTAACGTTAGCTCTGAGATACTGCTTGATTGCATACTGTAATTAACTTAGTTTAGTCTCCTCAATGTACTATGTTGCAGAGTTTACTTTAACTTTAATGCAGCAGTTTTGAACAAGCGCAGCATGGTCACGATGCTAAGCGGATTTAATAGCAATTTAGCCCACTGTGTTCTATGCAGTGCTTCTATGTGGCAACAACAATCGTGAATATTTTGTTAAATGCCCATGCAGAGGAGGAGCGTCTATGAGGAGCAGCAGGCTCGTTACGAGAGAGAGCGGGCGGGGCGAGGAAAGGCTGTGTGAGTAAAAAGTGCAGCTCAATGAAATTATTTTATCTTATCTTTAATTTAAATAGTACAACATAGAACATCAATGTGTGGTGGCCGGTTTTGATTTTATGGTGCCCAGCCACAGATTAGTCAACGTATGGAAAACACTGAAGGTGTAAAATTAAAAATATTTAGCAGAACACGTTATGCTTGACGAATCGACGCTCATATTTTGCGTCAACGTATTTTTTGCGTCGACGTCATCGATAACGTCGACGCGTTGTCCCAGCCCTATCAAGGGCACTTCAGCCGTGCCTACTGGTCGGGGTTCGAACCGGCAACCCTCCGGTTACAAGTTCGAAGCCCTAACCAGGTAGGCCACGGCTACCCCAAAGATATGTGTCCTCCTGTCTACATTCGAGCATTCTGACTGATCTGGACATTTGGATGATTAACAATGCAGTGTCTGTATAACCAGTAGGCCACGGCTGCCCCATCTTATTTTTTATTTTTTTTTGAAAAGCACGTACTTCCCTCAGCCATGGCGCCCCACCCGGTGACCCAGCACTCGGAGCTGGTGTTGAAGACGTCCAGCGGACCGGCCAGCGGCACAGGCCTCACATGGCGGGAGATGACCACCGGCTCCGCCAGCTGCACCAGGGCGATGTCATGTTTCAGCACGTCCCCATCGTCATGGTAACCGGGGTGGATCAGGACACGGTGGACGCCGTACGGCAAGCCAGTGGGCTCAAGAAGCTTCTGCTCGCCTGCCACCACTGCCATCACATGACTGTGTGTGTGTGTGTGTGTGTGTGTGTGTGTGTGTGTGTGTGTGTGAATGAGAGAGAAACACATTAGTATCTATCAACACAAAGCAACTTCACACCATATCCCCTATATACACATGCATGCGCACGCACTCTCTCACACACACACACACACACACACAGTAAAGTCAACTTACAGATTTTCAACACAGTGAGCTGCAGTGAGGACCCATTGACTGTTGATAAGGGAACCACCACAGAAAATAGTATCCTAAATTAGGATACACACACATGAACAGGCACACACACACACACACACACACACACACACACACACACACACACACATAAACATAACAGAAATACCGTTTGGACATGCATCCATATATACACATTGGTATTCATTCCTAAACAAACACACACACAGGCACACACAGTTGGTCATTCCCTAACACACACACACACACACACACACATTTCCATTAGTGATGTCGAGGTACACCATCCAGGGCCATCTTCCAGGGGCCGCGTCCTCTCCCCCCACTATGGAGCTACGGGAGCTGAGATGCAGTGAGCCTGCAGACAAACACACTACATTACACACACACACACACTACATTACACACACACGCACTCACACACACTTCATGTACTTACACACACATATATATATATACGTATGGACAGACACACACACACCTGCAGTTATACACACGCATGTGCACCCCAGGGTAGCCACGCCGGGCACACAAAACACACACACATATACACATCATGTACATACACAGACCCATAAACATACACACATATACACACACACTACATTACATACTCTACAGTACACACACACACACACACACACAAATACACACACACACAAATACACATATAGACAGACAGACGCACGCAAAATCACACAAATGCTTCATGCACAGATACACCCTCACATACATACACAGAGAGAGAGAGAGACAGATACACACACATACATATACACACACACAGAGATATACACAGATACACACACACACACATACTGTATACACACACAGAGAGACAGAGATACATACATATACACAGAGAGAGAGACACAGATACACATATACACACACACAGATACACACAAATACATATACACACACACACACAGATACACATATACACACACAGAGACACAGATACACACACATACATATACACACACAGAGAGAGACACAGATACACACACACATACATATATATACACACACACACATATACACACACAGAGAGAGAGACACAGATACACACACACATACATATATACACACACACACATATACACACAGAGAGAGAGACACAGATACACACACACATACACAGATACACACACACATACATATATACACACACAGAGACACAGATACACACATTCAACAAAATTTTGCTGCTCTTATTTTTTCATTATTATATGTGCCCTCTTATTTACTTATTTACTTACTTTTTTGTTTACTTGAATGTTATGTTTGTCTGTGGACTTAAAATTGGTAAAATATGTCTTGTCTTCACCGTGGGATAGTGAGAAACGTAATTTTGATCTCTTTGTATGTCTGGAACATGTGAAGAAATTGACAATAAAGCTGACTTTGACTTTGACTTTTGACACATAAATATACACACACAGAGAGACACATATACACACACAGAGACACAGATACACACACATACATATACACACACAGAGAGAGACACAGATACACACACACATACATATATACACACACACACATATACACACAGAGAGAGAGACACAGATACATACACACACACACACATACATACACACACAGAGAGACACAGATACACACACACATACACACAAAAAAGCCCCAGCCAGTTTCAAATCTAGACTTAAGATCAAACACACTTCCAATTAATCAGATACACTCTGTATTACAATTAGTTTGCTTTGTATTTTTTTTATGTTTTTTAATTGTTGTATGTTATGTAAACTACTTGACTAATGTGTTAATTTACCAGAAATTAAAAAGAGAGCATAATTAAGCAATAATTTAGCAAATGAGCCTATCATTTTGTAAAATGAGCGCACTATTTAGTAAAAGTGCACCAATCATTTATTAAATTGAGGACACAATTTAGTAAAATGAGTGCACTATTTAGTATTATAATCACACACTTTGGTAAATGAAATATTATCTTGATAAACACAACAAATGCAATGGAACCTTAAGCGTTCCACACCAAACATTGTGAAATATTTCAACCAGAATATTAAAAGTAGAATTGTACTACACCATGTCCTAACCTACGACGGAGTATTAGGGCCACACATGAAGAAAAAAAATATTTTTGCCATGACGAGATTAAACTCGACATGTCAACTTTAAAGTCGCCATGTCGACATTAAACTCGACATTTCGAGAATAAAGTTGAAATATCATGTCGACTTCAATCTCAACGTGTTGACATTAAACTCAACATTTAATAAAGAATAAAGTTAGAGAGAACGACCGCTCGGGATGATTGAAAGGGAGGACGAATGAAACATTCCAGTTTTCTTCGAGTGCAACAATGATTAGACATAGGCCTATTGTATTTCATGTGGACAAAACATAGAACATATTAACCTCCATTGCTCAGCCAAATACTTTGTGATAGGTCCTTATCACGGAATTACAGGCGATAAATGCGATGGTCAAAAGTAAACGTCATTAGCGGTTTATTTATTGTAGGCTATTATTAAAGAGTGTTTTTCATCTAAAGGTTCAACTTCATGCTTGCACTAAACTAGGCCTACTAAGTGCTCTCCCCAATCCTAGATTTTCACATTGCTTGTTTATTTGTTTGTTTGTTTGTTCAGCCTATTGCTGAATGTCTATGGAGGGACGAATGAAGCTGTCCTCCCGACCTGGCAACCCTATGTATTCTGCATGCGCATGGACACATAGTGCATAAATAAAGTACATGCACACATATTCCCTCACAGGATCAAAAGAGTATATATACTTAGGCCTATACATGTCTGTGTTAGCCTCCTATATTTATTGCAGGTGAGACATGGAAAAGCAGTTTTAGAAAAATTAGTTTTGCCATGTTAACCTATGGAGAGTGACGGCCTGTGGGTCATGAAGGGCAGGTTTTTGGATGTGCGGTGGCCTTACCCATGTAAAACAGAGTGAAATAACATTTTGTATAGAAACATTATATCGTTGGATACATCTTTTATTCTAGCTATATAAATGGCATAGTGCATGGTATTCCATAAAAGCGAGATACAGCGCTTCACGATGACGGCAATGAGTAGATAACAGACAAGATGCAATCTATCTGAATATCTGCAATCTATTTGAAATAACACTTATTTGAAACCTATTATTCATGTCACATATTGTGTGTTAGTGTAGGCTACATAACTTAAACTGTGGGCTATGTTTAAACTGTATTTCGAGTTTAATGTTGGCATGTCGACTTTAAAGTCGACACGTCGAGATTAAAGTAGATATGATATTTCAACTTTATTGCCGAAATTGCGAGTTTAATGAGCGAACGTTAGCAATAAAATCCGTTAACATTGTTTTCAATTGGAGAGTCCTGACTGCAAGTGACGCGAGCAGTGCGATGCAGTGCAACGTTTTGAGGGACCTTTTGTTGGGCGCCGGTTTCTATTTTCTTTTTGTCGCTTGCTTTTTTCTGCTATTTTGAATGAGGAATACGACGCAATAGAAGGGCATATTTAACAGATTCAGTGTAGACAGATAAGTATAAGTATAAATACACTTGCGAGGGAAATTTGGTCTCTGCATTTATCCCAATCCGTGAATTAGTGAAACACACTCAGCACACAGTGAAGTGAAGCACACACTAATCCCAGCGCAGTGAGCTGCCTGCTACTACAAGAACAGGGGTTAGGTGCCTTGCTCAAGGGCAGCTTCAGCGGTTCCTGGTCGGGGCCTGAACCGGCAACCCTCTGGTTACAGGTCCAGAGTGCTAACCAGTGGGCCACGGCTGCCCCACAACAGATAACACTGAGTATATAAGCTTGCCTGTATCCTGTAAGGACATAGTGTAAGCCCTTAAATGCTGCGCTGCAAGAGCCTACTCCACTGGATCTGATACTCTACTGGCATTTTGGTCATACCACAGATTTGACCATTTTAATCAGTATATAAGTATTATATATAAGTATATATATCTGTATATGATACATATATGATCTGACCATTTTGATCAAAACACATCCCTCATTTACTTATTTCATGGGTCACTCAAACACACAAACACACACAGGGCATCTCACCTGTAGCTGAGCTGAGCAGCAGGGTCACACAGAGACAGACCATGAGGTTCATGTCTGCAGTCTGCTGGAATGCACCGAGACCACAGCTATTAAATACAGTGACCACACACACATACACACACACACGCACACACACAGGGGCGTTGGACTGGGGGTAAAACCACTACTGATTATAGGGGCCCAAGGGGAGAGAGGGCCCTTGAAAAGTCTGGAACATATTTTATTTTACCTGGATATTTTATATATGTATGTATGTAATTACATTTCATAATAAATGTCAAATGAAATGTAAAGTCAGTGTATAGGCTGAATAACTTGGTTGATTGACTGACTACATTTTGTATACAAAAAAAGTGAAGACTATCTAAGGTCTCATCCACCCCTTGCTTCTGCGCCAAATGGTTTGGTCCATCTGCAAGCATTTTGTTTGTTAGTTCAGTTGAGCATATACCTATGTTCCTTTGTAACGTCGTTGCATAATTATGAATCCCCCCTACACACACACACACACACACACATAACTATCACTCTCTGGCATCAGCCTCTCTTCCTGTTAACTTCAGCAGAACATGAGATAGGATCTGCACTTTGGTGTGTGTATAAGTGTGTGTGGGCTTGCATGTGTGTGAGTGTAAGTGTTTGTGGGTTTGCATGTGTGTGTGTGTATACTTGTGGGTCTACATGTGTGTCAGTGGCGTGCCGTCAGGGCAAGCAAATCGAGCTGTGCTTGACCAGCTGATGACTGAAATATATGTGGCTAATTCAGGATCAAACAAACACATGTTTGGTGCTGCTAGAAACTTTATTGATCAGAGAGACAGGAGGAGAGGCAGAAGAGAGAGGAGAGAAGGAAAGAGAGAGATCAGGTAGAGGTGGAGAGCTCCTCCCTGTGTGACCACTAGAGGGCGGTGTTGTTCAGCTGTATGTGCCGATGACGTCCTCGATGAACTGCATGTACTGCCGTGCAAAGGCAAAAGGCCGTAACTTCAATTTTATCAAAAATGAGTTTTTGTCATTTTTGGAACAATGGGCATCAAGTTTATCATGTGGACAAATATCTTGAGTCAATTTTGTTGTTCTCTTATCAAAATAAGATGCTGTTTTTGCCGTAACTCCAAAAAGCAGAGGGTAAGCCAAGGCATAGCCCAGTAACATCAGTTGTGGTTCTTTAGCTTTGTTTCATGGTTCTATAGAACGCTGGAATTAAGTTACAGTGCACCGTAATTTCAGCGCAGCAAACCATATTAACATTGGTGGTGGGTAAAACAAAGGCAGAGTGACTTATGCCTATGTATGTATGTAGGCCTAATTGAAGCACTTCAGCCACACTTCAATAAAGTGAAAAGAAAATGTTGCAGTGGTTGTTTTACTATCTAGCATTAACTACTTCAGATTTTGTGAAATTCAGCTAGGATGTAGCCTAGTTAGCTAGTTAACTGTTCCTGATCCACAAATAGCCTACATGATAGATGTTGTGCCAGGCAACTGTAAGACACCATAAATGTCTCAAAGCCTGGATACTATTAACTAGTAGCCTAGTACACGCTTTCTCGTGCCATACAGGGTGGCTAGCTGCCTGCCAATCTGCAAGTCCACTCACTGGCAGAAAACAAAGCGAAGTGGGTTGGGGACGCCTCCACGATACACCTCCCCGCCCCTCCCCGGGCGAGGAGAACATGTCGCACACAAACTAACCCAGCAGATAGAACTTAGATCGCAGCTTACCTTTAAAAAAAAAATCCATGGAAAACAACATCCACTGAGAAGACAAATCCATTGTTTAAATCCATCACAAGTTTTCAGCAAGCCCATTCAATATAATTATGTGCAGGCTAGCTAGCCTAAAATCTATCAAAGTGCAACGTTGTTCGATGTTGTCATTCAATTTTAAGTGTCGCTATGAGTAAGCTATTAGCTAAAGCTAGACAGTGTTGGTTGCAAAATATTTGACTCCCATACGAACAAAACTACACAGCATGTCCTTAAGTCGATGTCCCTTTAATTTGTCAAGAAAGAAACCCAATCAATATGTGACTCCTCCTACGCCCGCACTACATACACAGACAGTAAATTATTATGTGTCCATGAGTAGCAAAATTCCTGTAATTGCATACGTTTCCAATGGCATTGGCTTGGATCATGTTGTGGCTGTTTTTGGTTTTCTGGCTCTTAAAGTGTTATTTTACTTAAATTAAGTACAACGATAAAGTTTAAAAATGTTCCAGTGTAGCCTTCTCATTATTTTGTATTTTGTAATATTCTGTTGATGGAGGCCTTATATTAAGCCTTACTAGACAAAACTCACTAAATGTTATCTTAAGGCTATCATTGTTATCATATAAATGTTTCTATAGAGTGATAAAAGTCCAAATGGTCAATAAATTAGAAGTTAAGGTATTTTGCCTTTGTATGACCCATTATTGTTTTGCAGATAATGCAAAAGCAGAATACAGTAACTTCCAAATAAGGGTCAAAGGTCAAGTTTGAGCTGATTATTTTTCCATGTAGATACATGTATTCATTATGACAATTACTTCATAAATTTTCAGTGTCCTACCTATCATACAATTGGCTGGACAACAAAAAAACTTTAAAGTCATTTTTCTCAGTTTCACACTCTGGCGAGTTAAGGTCTTTTGCCTTTGTAGGGCAGTGTAGTTATACACACGTGTGTACACGCCAGGGTAGCCACGCCGGGCATAGCCAACTCCAAAACTCACCACCCCGACCTAGACGAACTGCTCAAACGACTTACACACCAGGGGGCCACCAGAGTCACCCTACACACACACACACACACACACACACACAAACAAAACATGTTTAGAATTGAAAAAAAAAAGTTTTTTTTTTTAAATTTCAGAAACTACTCACAGAGAATGAATGAGCAGTACTGTACAAAAACTCTTAAATGCCAGCCTTTGATTTCTGCCATTGAGAATCGATACAAATGGCAGCTCATTGTGTTAGTGTTAGCCTAGGCCATGTACATAGGTTGGTGGTCCGTGGACTTTGCATTTGGGGACTATATAAAACTAAGGCCAAGCAGCTAAAGTACTGTTCCGTATCAGCAGTTATAGGAGCTTATTTGGAAGAGATTATGTGTCCTATTCCCTTGACCTGTAACAGGTTATGATAGATTGCTGAACTGCTTTAATCTACTGGATTATTCAGAAGATTTGATTCCTAATGTAACTCGACTTGTAAAGTGGAATCAAATAAAGTATATAAAATGTGTATCTCTCTCTCTCTCTCTCTCTCTCTCTCTCTCACACACACACACACACACACTGTACACACACACACATGTAGACAAAAGACAAACACAAACAAACTGTACACATAAACTGTACACATACATGCACATTATTTACATCACAAAAACAACATATGGTAGGCTACTCAATCACACACACACACAGGCACATGTTATGAAGTGTGTGTGTGTGTGTGTGTGTGTGTGCGTATGTATGTGTGTGTGTTTGTGTGTGACAGAAAGATGTACTGATACATGAACATCTTAATAATCTTTTAGTGGTTTGTGCTTGCGTGGGAGTGTATGTGACCAACAGATAGGTATCTCTTGCAGTTTTATCTTCAGTTGTGAGAACATGTCAGCACCATACACACACACGCGCACGCACACACACACACACACACACACGCACGTCGCACGCACGCACATGGGTGGATGACAAATAAGCCTGAAAAAAGGAATTTAAAAAAACTTCAAATATCATCCCTAAAAAGTGTTTATACGTGTTGCTGTATCTCTAAACTTGACTAATATACATTTTTTTTTTAAAAAAAAAGTGAAAGATATATTTATATGCGAATTTGTCATGTTAGTGCCTAAAATTGTCATATGGTGTGACGTGAAAATAATTTGAAATAAAATGAAAATTAGATACTTTTTTCTACTTTAATTTATGTCACTGTACATTTTAATCATGTTTGCTTTGATATGCAACATTTCCTTGTGAATATTTAGAAGAAAAACCTAACATTTAACAAGTTATTTTGTCAAGGTGGAGAATGCTCCTAAATGTAACCAGATATTTTAGCTTAATTCTGATATTTCTTGTAAGAACTCACTCAAAATTCTTGAGGTTCTTGCAGATACCATTTCCTTTGTGTGCTATTGATGTTTTAATGATTTTTCAATTATAAAGTCTTTTTTTTGTGACATTATTTAATGTCACACCAAATGACATGGTGTCACGCCATATGATGAACTGCACCACTCCACCATGTGTCAGAGCAAAACAGGGTTTTAATGACAATAAAATCATTAACAATGACTTTTGAAGTCACTCTATGAATGGTGTATGCATGTAACAGCAAAATAGATGAAAGTTTAGTATTTATTTTTTAAAGTTACATGGCATGGTAACATAAAAGAAAAAAGTATGAGAAATATGAATTGTACAGATACATTTTTTTCCCAATTATCACAGATTTAACAAAAAAAACATAATATCTGAATTTAAAACATGTTTTTACAAGAACCTTTATGTAAAAATGCAATTTGGTCATAGGGTGTGACAGAAATGTCATATAGTGTGACTTGAAAAAAGCTGTCACACCATATGATGCAGCGTCACACTATATGACATTTTGACAGTTAAACTAATTTTCTAGACAGTTAAATACAGCTAACTATTATTTAGCATGCAACTGACCACATGGCAGCAGTGCTTTTTAAGAATTCATGAAGAATATTTGTGAAAAATAGCTACTTTTTTAGGCAAAATGATGTCACACCATAAGACACTAAAATTTGGCCCACGATTGATGATGTCCAATTCTAAGCTTTTTTATATAAAACCTAAAAGCAGAAATCACCTCTTGACCATGCCAATTACTCCTGACATTCTATTGTTACTTCCTGGTTAAGCAGGGTCCTCTTCACAATAATAATGTCCAAATGAATGCCCGGTCAAAATATACAATATAGTGTCACGCCATATGACAACCATTTTATGGACAAAATATATTTGATTATAACTTAGTTGGACAGCATGCATAAACATCAAAACTTTCTGTGGTTGTAAAAAACATCCAATTATTTTATATGCATGGTAAAACTTTAAAGTAATTATACTTTTTATGGATATACACTCTTTTTAGGAAGTTCGCACACATGGTGGACAGTCACACCATATGACATTTTTTACGTTTGGATGATTATTTTAAGTCAAAAGTTAAATACAAATCCAATAAATGTAATATGACAGAACTTGAACCTACCAGACCTACAACATTTCCACATCAATTCTTAATAATTGCCATTTTTTATAAGTGTGTGACACATGGACAGTCTGAATTCTGCTATTTATCATCTACCCACACACACACGCACGCACACACACACGCACGCACACACACACGCACACACACACACACGCCGGCCTTGATTGAACCCTAAATATCACTCATAGCCAGGTAAATTGTTTGCTCTTTGTATAATATACTGACAACAATTATGGCTGAGGGTGTTTGAGGGTATTAGAGGATTTATTTTGACAGAGGCCTAATTACTGTAATACGGGGGATATATCAGCAGTTATAGGAGCATGCTTATTTGGAAGAGATGATGCTTCCTATTCCCTTGACCTGTAACAACTCATGATAGATTGCTGAACTGCTTTAATATACTGGATTATTCAGAAGATTTGATTCCTAATGTAACTCGACTTGTAAAGTGGAATCAAATAAAGTATATAAAATGTGTATCTCTCTCTCTCACACACACACACAAACACACACACACACTCAGACACACACATACAAACATTTTAACTTAATTTAAACACAATTTGAATGGTGTAAACTGGAACTTAAGTTTTACATTCCCTAGCCTATAAAACTTTAATCATCTGAATCTGAGCTGGACATTTTTTATTTTTTTTTTGCATTTAAATTCTAGCATTATGCTATTTCAATGATGATGGTGGGACAGGCTATTATATGGTTTATCAATTTGCAAAGTAGGCTAAGTATGTCCTGATAAACATTTTATACATTTTCATATGTATTCATTATGTATCAAGAAGAATGGGTGTAAATAGCAGACAGAGCTGTAACACATTTTTCTCATTTCTCTCCTTGGTTCTAAAAATTCAATAGGACTGCATGTACTGTAGGCCTACTGTAGCCAGGGCACAGATAGGTCTTTTCAGTTTTCATTAGGCTATTGTCTACACAGAGATCATAGGCTATAAGGCTACATCTTACTGATTAAATTCAAAGCTAATTTAAATAGCCTAGAAATCTAGACGCACCCTAGCGGCAGCAAATATGTTATTGCCAGAGAATGTCTAATAAGGGGAGAACCGCCACTCTCGGGAAACTTACGGTTTCTGAACTGGTTGCAGTTCCTTTCTGGTTCCACATGAGGGCGCTCACGAATAAGTGTAGAATGAATGGAGTTCTATGGAGCTGTACCACTCAAATCCACTTTTCTCGGGATATCATTTTTTGCCCAGATATTTGAATATTGCATGTAAAAGAGGGGGCAGAGAAAATATAAACCGCTGAGTATTATATTTTTTGAGTCACTTATCTGTTCTAAAAAGCCTCTCAAATGCGTCAATGACGTCATTCATTAGCAGAAAGCTAGTGTGTTTTGGGCAACAACCAGGGCTTTATTTGAGCCGGAACACGCCGGAACATGTTCCGGCACCTCCGACGTTGGATCCGGAACCTTTTTTTATTGGATCCATCAATTAAGTCAATATAAAAAATAAATCGCCTAAACAAAAAATAAATAAATTACTGTTTGTGTAGTGTTCAATGTTGATCTCTTTCTTAGCCTATTAGTCTTTAGAAATAGGGGAGAGACCAAACAGGATACAACAAGCTAATCGAGGATTTGAAAGTGCTTTATCCACAATATTGGTCACAGGAGGGTGACGCGCTGTTCGGGGAGAGAGAAGTTGAGACGCTCTGCCAGTAGTTTTGCATCGATAGCCCGCGGAATTTCATCAGGGCTTACCATCTCCTCCCATGGTCATGGATTTCTAAAGGACATAGGTGTAGAAAAAGAAGCAGGGTAATGGAGGCTGGGGGTCTGGATGCTGTATGGGCCATTTTGGACAAGTAGGCCTAGGCTACGGTAGGAAGAAATCGCTGGGCGCTGTATCTAGTTGATCATTGATTACTGGGTGTGGGTGGTCATCATTGCAATATATAGCACACTTAAGCGCCGAGGCTATTAGCCCCTTGTTGGACTGTTTTGTTGGTTCCCCTGTATCTCCTGTTTTCCCGGTGCACGCTTGTGTGTGTTTGTGTGTGTGCGCGTGAGTGTTTGTGTCTCCCGCTCCCTCTCTGTCATATTATGTGTCAGTTCCGATGTGTTTTGATTAGGGGGAGGTGTCCGGGGGGGATAGGGGTTCAGATGTGTCAATCAGAAATTACTAATCATTCCATGCTGTCTCTATGTGCAGTGCAGTGTGTTGCAAGTTCTGAAGTTAATAAACATTGCCCTGGTGTACATGTAACGGATGCCAGCTAGCTTAGCTGTGCTTGTGGAACGTTGGTAAACCTCACTCCGCAACGCCTCAAGAGTGCTGCTGGCATGCGAGCCAGTAGCCTGGGCTATTGGCTTAATTGTTAGCGCGCTCGCCTCCCGATCCGAGGGGCTGCTGTTCGCGGGTTCGAGTCCGGGCCTGTGCAGGGCTTAATCGCGCAGGTTACATACACATCACGTTGTTTAGTTTTTTTTAGTCAGAGCTATGTACGCAGGTTTTTTTGTTGTTGGTCCGTAACCTTAAATCCCCGTTTTGAGTCGCCGGATCCACCCCCCCCTTTGCGCTCCGGCACCTCCCACTTTACAAATTAAGCACTGGCAACAATAGGCCTGTCAAACTCGATTCCTTTTAAGGATCCGTGTTATTCTGAGTCACTCACTAAACTGATCCGGGTTGAACGAGTCACTTGAGTCACTATTGCTAAATCGCAAAGAAATTCAGTCCTACGTTCAAGCAGTGCCGTGGGGTGCTTCATTTCGTTAAGTGCCTTCTCATGTTGGATGTGGATCCTCCATGATTTGAAACCAGGTTTTTGCAGCACTTGCATTTAGCCTTTAGAGTTTTGTTCTCCTGGTCAAAGTGCATCCACACATTGTTCATCTTTTTGGTGCTCATGTTCAGAAACTTTGATCTTATTGACAGAGAGGGTAGCCTATATTATAATAATTAATTATTTGTTGTTGTTTTGTTAACAATAGAAAAGTTTGCCTAGGTCTAATGCTACTCTGCTACAATGTTTATTACCACTACTACTAATAGTAGGCTACTAGGAATCTATTCTAATAAGTATTATAGGCTGCTAATACTAGGCAACTAATATTACTATTAATCATAGCTATACTGTTAGGTACCCTAATATAATATCATATAATATAATATAAAATAGCCTAATATAATAGCATCAAAACCTCCACCCACTCACGGGAAAGAAAGCAGTTTGAGCCAGACTGTTTATTTATTGTCTTAACCTAGCCTAAGCAATTGACTTTCAATGTAGACATAGAAACAGGAACGTAGAAATGCCCTGCAGTGAATAAATTATTATTATTGTTATTATTATTATTATTACTACTACTACTACTATTCTCATTAGGCCTATTATTATTATCACCTTAGGCCTATTATTATTATCACCTTGACACGAGTAGGAACTAGGCTACTCGCTCGTCTACAGATCCACTCATGTAGCCGGCTGATTCGACTGACTCGCACTCATAACAACATAACGTAACCGGGTCCCCCGGGCTGATCCAAATGACCCAGGTAGGCTAGCCTACTCAAGCAACTCCATACAGAGCTCGCAATGTTTCGGACTGTCTTTGCGACCTAATTGCATTTTATAGTAGGCTATGCGTGCAGAACATATGTTATTTCAGAAGTGAAAGCATGGCTTTTGTTGTGGATTTGTTTTTCACCTTGACGAGGAGTTACTCGCTGCTCTAAAGATCCACTCATGACAACGTAGCTGGCGGCTGACTCGCACTCATAACAAGATAACCGGGTCCCGCCGGGCTGATTCGACTGACCCAGGTAGATACTCAAGCAGCTCCATGAGCGTGCAGTTCGGACTGTCTGCACCGACCTAATTGCATTTTAATATGCTACATCTATACACCAAATCTAATTATGTCTAGGCTACATGCAGAACATTGAATGCTATTTCAGAAGTGGAAAAATGGCTTTTGTTGTGGAATTGCTTTTCACCTCGAGGAGGAGCTTACCGCCTCGCAGATCCATTCATGACAACGTAGCCGGCTGATTCGACTGACTCATTACTTCAATTAGCCTAACCGCCGGGCTGATCCGACTAACCCGATTGCTACTCAGCCGCTCCAATCTGAGTCCCATGGTCTGTGAGTCTGCAATGTTTCCGCTCTGCGGGAAGTTAACCAGTTATCTCGGACTGCCTGCTCACTCAGTCGCTTGAGTTGATTTGTGTTGTGGTTGCCTACGAAATTGTTACATTTTTGGCTAGGAGGCTAGTTTATGTTGCAAGAGGTTTGTGTGTGGCGCTGTTTATCGTTTTAGATTGAATTGTAGTAGGACTCAACTTATCCGAGTTAATGATACTAGAGACTCGCGACTCATGGGTTAATTTAAAGACACGGGTGAAAGATCCGAGTGAATCACGACTTAAACACCTTTAGGCAACAACGACCCAACCTGTCAGAAATCGAAAGGACGTAAGTCAGGGGTCTCAAACACCCGGCCCGCGACGTATGTCAAAATAATAATGTAATCCGGCCCTTGAGGCTATTTTTAATTGCAACAAACAACGATACTGATTAAAATAGACGATAGATCCAAATACGGTGACAAATCTCATTTGTACTCTGCTCCGCTATGTGCTAGACATCCAGAGCTTCATTCAAACCCAAAATCGCTGCGCAAAGTTTTCAGGAAATACTTATTACACGCGAGAAACACAAAGACGTGCATTTGTAATGACACGGAAGCGATGCAGGCCATAGTGTTGCATAAATTGAAGCAGAAATTAAGCAGAAATAGGCCTACACCAAATGTTGAAAAACGTTTACGTGTGATGAAGTCTTAGGTAGGCTATGCTATTCACCTATTCTAAATCTGAAGGAGAATATCCGGTAACACTTTATTTTAATGTGTCACTGTTACAGTGTACCTACCTAATTAGGTACAGTGGTACAACCTGTGTAACAACATGTACTATCAGGTACTATCATTGTACTTGCATAATGTATTTGTGGGTACCTACATATAGTTGTTACATTGTAATACTGAGTGCTTTTACAAAACTTTGCCAATTTGCCTAAATTTACATCAGAGGCAAAGAGCTGACCTGAGACCTGCTGTATGGGGTAAATCGGGTCATGATAGATTTGATATACAAAGCATGCTTAGCTCCAGTCAAGGCCTCATTGTCTTCATTGTACATGTAACAGCTGTGCTGCTACAACCTTGTTACTCTTTGATACAGTGGAATAAACTGGAACAGGTCTTGTCTTGGAACAGGTCTACATGTACTGTGTGGTGTAACAGCAGACACGTTTCAACACATCAATTACAGGATGCATAACATCATTGACAGGATGTAAATATGTAGATGTAAGTACTTAACTGGTACACTTTATTTTAATGGGTTTATTCCACTGTATCAAAAGAGTAATAAATGTGTACCAACACAGTTGATACATGTACTACAGTATGTAGGGTAATGGCAGACATGTTCCAAGACACCAATGACACAACATACATGTAATATGTAATTGTAAATACTTAACTGGTACACTTCATTTTAATGGGTTTATGCCACTGTATACAAGAGCAATAAGTGTGTACCAACACAGTTGATATATGTACTATGTAGTGAATTAGTAGACCTGTTCCAAGACATCGAAGACATAACATCCATGTCATATGTACATGTAAGTAATTAACTGGCACACTTAATAGGTTTTATTCCACTGTATCAAAGAGTAACAAGGTTGTAGCAGCACAGCTGTTACATGTACACTGAAGACAATGAGGCCTTGACTGGAGCTAAGAATGCTTTGTATATCAAATCTATCATGACCAGATTTACCCCATCCAGCAGGTCTCAGGTCAGCTCTTTGTCTCTGATGAAACTTTAGGCAAATTGGCAAAGTTTTGTAAAAGCACTCAGTATTACAATGTAACAACTATATGTAGGTACCCACAAATACATAATGCAAGTACAATGATAGTACCTGATAGTACATGTTGTTACACAGGTTGTACCACTGTACCTAATTAGGTAGGTACACTGTAACAGTGACACATTAAAATAAAGTGTTACCGAATATCCTTTTGGAGATTATGATCGATCGATCGTCTATTGAATAGAGGTGCTGGGTGCTGTCTGCGTGTATACGACGGTGTCCACTAAGCATACCATGCTTATTTCGACCCTCTGCCCAACATAGCTTGGAGGTTGCAGTGGTAATCGTGATGATAGTGTCCGTAATGGACGTGGTACAGACAGCAGGGCTAGTAGAAATAGGGCTCTAAACTACAAAGTCACCCGCAATATGATGCGAACTTCTGATTACCCGCGATAGGAACTGATTTGACCAGAATACTTTATTGTAGGCCTTGTGGTTTAGAAACCATATACATCTTAGGTGTTGGTATAGCCTACATCTTAGGTGTTTTCCTGTTAATTTGTTATGTGGGTAATATGAAAAAAGGAAAGTAAACCTGCTCAAATATGTTCATCCAGTATTTAGAAAGGTGCATCATTTGAGGTGCTTGCCATCCAGTGGCAAATTAGATGGGTAAATTTACCCCCTTCATAAACTTTTGTTTTACTCAAAGATTTTTACATTTACAGTAGGACTTTATCTCTGACCACTTTCAAGCCATGGCCTTTTGAAATTTTGATATAAAAATCCAATGGTGTTGCTTATTTAACCCTGACGCCTATAATTTGCCAGGTTTAAAAAAGTTATGAGAGGAAAATATTTTTATTTGGTGTGAAACACACACATACCTGTTTTTATGCTTTTCATTTGTTTTATAATTTGTATTAATATTTATTTTATCATTATTTTATTTATAAGCTAAGTTTGCTAGCACAGGTGTCTAAAACTAGATAAAAACACTTGCACTTTCTGTTTGCAGTTGTGTGTGGTATTTGAAAAAAAGTGCATTGCATTTTCAGAAATAGCCGGCCCTCCAATCAGATGACGTTGGCAGAATTGGCCCCCAGCTCATTTGAGTTTGAGACCCCTGACGTAAGTACTCGTTCATTCAACTTTTGACCTATAATCCCTATTGAGCTTGCAGGAACCACACTCAAATCTTCGATTTTTCAACGACAACCAGGTGAAAGAGACACATTTAGCCATCTAGCTCCATAGACCCCCATTGTTTTTGCACTTATTCGTGATCGCCCCTAGCCGAACTGCAACAGATTGCAGGTACAATGGAGTTAATAGGGAGTGATCCGGCTCTCTGTAAATGGGCTCTGTTATTGCCTAGTCTGGCTTGTCAGGCTATAATTTTAATGTTTATCACAGTGAATGCTGTGTTTTGAATGCTTCAAATTCATGTACGGAACTGGGAAAACCACATGTAGCAGTCCACATGTACAGGCCATAAACAGCGGCCGTCCACTCGGTGTTGAGACAGTAGAAAATGTTGAGACAGTAGAAAAAATATGAAATTTTGAAATGAACGTTATTTTGCCAAAAGAAGTAACTGAAGATGTAAGGAGGAACAGAGATATTAAGTATCAGGTCCATGACGGTAAGGTTGAGCATGTAGATGTCATTGGACAAGCCACTACGCTGCCTCTGAACGAGCAACCACAGAAGCCAAAGGCTAGTAAAAACACCACACAATGAGAAGGGCAAACTGAAGACATCCCATACCAACGGACCCACAAACATGCTGTTGCAGTAGATGTCTATCTTTTCAGTATGGTTCACGATGCCAGTGAAATTCAAATCCAAAATTTCAGACCTCATCATTAGACTTTAAGTCATCTGCATTCAATAAAACATAAAACACAAGCATCTTGGCAAGAAACTATAATTATGTGGAGTTTTGTCATGTATTTCCATCGGCATTGATACGTAATACGTTACTTACATTGCACTAGACTTGTAGTCAAGACTGCCTAAACCGAGACCAAGACACTACCAAGACCAGAGGGTATCAAGACCGAGACCAAGACGAGACCAAGGCCAAGACAGACTGAGTCAAGACCAAGACAAAGTCGAGACGAGACCGAGATGAGACCAAAAAAAAACTTGCATTTTGCAGAATGCTTCTTTCTTGCTCCTGGACTGCAAATTTCTTTATGTTCCGCGGAATGCAAATTTAATGATGACGGAATTCACTGACATTATTATTAGCCTACTGGGTCTGACTGAGACTGACAGCTACGACGTAAACCTAACGTTTCACGCTGGCTACTAGCGCTGTCACTTTTGTGAAAAAATCCTGTTCGATTTTTGAGACATAATTGTTCATTGAATTGATTGTAAAATCGATTTTTCATGTCTAAAGACGTTTCCATTTTCAACGGCAAATATAGGCCAATTCACAAACAACTAACAGGCATTAGGACGAACGTAAAGAGGGGCTTTGTAGACGCAAGCCAGCAATATTTCTGTGATTTATTGGTGTGAAGTTTTGCAGTACTGCTGCAGGCTTCAACGTAGCTGTGTCTGTGTTTACGATTAGAAATGTCAAACAAATTTCGCCACGTAGAACTCGATTGCAGTTTGCATAGCCTACCGCTTTGTTCTTCTCCATAGTTTGATATACCAAAAACTGGTACTTCCACATCGACCTCCTCAAGTTATTAGGGCCTATCACTGCTCTCTCATGTCGCAGACAGGTTGATCGCGTTGTCCTCCATTTTTGGCAAAACACGAGCAGCAAAGCAGCTGATTGAAACAGCTGTTTCGGTCGCGTAAAATTGGTGGGAATTTTCTTTTTTTAGCTTTCGCAATGCTTACTGCACTTCGGAATTCTTTTTAAATTCTTATATTTTTTTGTTTGTGAATTTTGTTACATCTATCCTTTTATTTGTTTAATTCGTTTAAAATTAATAGTGTACATATTTGGTTAAAATCGATTCCCTATTTTAGTTTTCGAAACTTGTGTTGTTTGGTCCAATCGATTGTGCAATCGATTTTCGAACGTAAAGTCACAGCCCTACTGGCTACACTTGCGACTTTTGATTGGATGAGTGCCAGTTTCTTAATCACAACAAAATATATGTACGTCATTGATTGGTTGCATTTAAAAGGTTGCATTTGAAGGGCGTGGAAAGGCTTAAATAACATTTGCACCCAGATTATTGATCTGTGCAATGCCTCAAACCTGACCCTCCCTCCAATATGAGATACCTGTAAAAGCCACACAATGTAGGTCTTGGGATTTTGGATTGGAGTCTTTTAACTAATGCCCCCATTGAAGCTTTACTCAAAAGACTACAATCTTTCTAGAATCTTTCCCAAATCTTGGCAAAGTTGTTTGGTGTAAGGAGGCCATAAAGCCGAAACACCGAAAGACTTCCTTACACCGAAAGACTTTGCAAAGATTTGGAAAATATTTTTGAAAGACTACAGTCTCAGACCCTCTCACCTTTTTAAATCAAGGATTATGATTTTGCAACAACTAGGGATCTTACAGGGTTACTATTTTCAAGACTGCAACTAGATTCCTTTAAATTATTTTCCATCGTGCACTAGATATCAACAGGAAGTCAAACAATAGCCTACTCATATCAAAGTCATATTGTCGTGTTTCGTCACGTGGAATAGCCAACTAATAATTTATAAGAAAAGAACAAATAATCATATAGGTTACAGCTGCCGCCTACTTTGCCCCTTTCTGTTTGGTGTTGGAACGAGGTCACTATTGGTCTCTATATTGTTCACGTCAATATTTGCATGAGCCACGACTAAAACACGTGCCATATTAACAAACATGATTTAGGGGAGGGGGCGTTGCACACCTGGGTATTCAAATCACACATACATACTGTACGAATACATCAATTCTGGCCATTTGTTTTGCCACAAGCCCTGACGAAGACCAATGTGCCGGCATACCTCAATGGATTAGGACTTCTGATCAGGTGGAAGGTAAACTTTTACTATCATATTATAGTACATATTAGTAATGGAAGAAATGCACGTACATACATGTAATCCTGTGAACAATCTTGTAATTCTATTAGAAACTGCATACAAATGTTGTCTGTTTGGTTTTTACTTTGGTTAATGTCTACAGGTTTCATCATGGTTACGCTTGCCTTTGTCCCTCGTGATAACACCAGCTTCGGAGAACCAAACGGAAGTCTTTGACTGCTACTGCATCAAGCTGTTTGTGGGCCCATTGGTCTGGGGCATCCTCAGCGTACCCTGTGCGTGTGTGAGTGTGCCTGCCAACGTGTGGCTTCTGTGGGTGCTCACTCACAGGCAGCGCAGCGGCTTGTCTAATGACGTCTACATGCTCAACCTCACTGTCATGGACTTCATTTTCAACCTCTTCTTACTTCCATCCACCATCAACTTTCTCATCCTGCAAAATGATTCAGTTTTAAATCTCACAAAAATCCTGTACTCTTTCAACACTAGTGGAAGACCTCTGTTCATGACCTTTATCTGTGTGGACTGCTACGTGGCTGTGGTTTTCCCCATCACATACAGGAAGATGATGAATTCCAAACACAGGGTGGTGGCGTGTGCATTGACCTGGGGTTTGATGCTGGTCTATGGATTGATGTATGTCCTTATCGTAAATATCTTCACCACCCCAATCATGGTTATATCATATGCCTTGACTTTTCCAGCCATCACATTCTGTGATCTCGCCATCCTCCACGCTCTGAGAAAGCCGGATCCCTCTGGAAGGCGCGACATCCACCCCCAGAAACAGAGAGCTCTGCAGACCATCGTCGACAGCCTCGTCATGACCATAGTGGCCTACTGCCCTCCAGTGGTTGTCTATGCCATGGCTAGTTTGATGGCTTTAAGCTCACAGGAAATACTTTGCAACCTTACTATTCCTGCTTTGATATTCCCCATGCTTGGGAGCACCATCATGCCGCTGCTGTACTTGGGGAATCTGGGGATCTTTAAAAATTTGGGAGGACTTATATGTTTTAAATGTATAGTATAAGTATAAGTATATATACTCTTTTGATCCCGTGAGGGAAATTTGCCCTCTGCATTTATCCCAATCTGTGAATTAGTGAAACACACTCAGCACACAGTGAGGGGAAGCACACATTAATCCCGAGCAGTGAGCTGCCTGCTACAGTGGCGCTCGGGGAGCAGTGAGGGGTTAGGTGTCTTGCTCAAGGGCACTTCAGCCGTTCTTACTGGTTGGGGTTCGAAC
Source organism: Alosa alosa (assembly GCF_017589495.1). NCBI lineage: Eukaryota > Metazoa > Chordata > Actinopteri > Clupeiformes > Clupeidae > Alosa > Alosa alosa. The sequence goes on along the minus strand of NC_063210.1, from coordinate 23,486,598 downwards.
CGGCAACTCTCCGGTTACAAGTCCGAAGCCCCAACCAGTAGGCCACGGCTGCCCCTATGTAACTAAATTCAAAAGCTATGTATGATGATTCACTTGTATGATGATTTGCTACATGATAGAATGTATTTTTACAAACATGAAAATCTTAAAATAAATAAAAACCATAGAAACACAATAGTCGGCTGCTGTAAACTACAATCTGCATTTTTTGTATACCCTTGTTGTTTCAATGATGATAACCTCATTTCAGAGATAACAGTATCTTAGAGTTTGTTGTTCATTTGCATTAATAATGTAACATCGTCTTTTGGTGTTTTTGGTGAAGACATGTATTCCTTTAGGGATGTTAAACATTCTCTAACCATCGTGATTTCGAATGGTGCGTTTTTCAGCACAAACACTCATTGTAATCCTTTCATGGAGAGCACTGCTCTATGCTGTTCTATGGTGCTTTCTGCCTCGTAGTTGCGCAAGCATGTTTTCATGACGTTGCATAGAAATCCATGTATACACTACCGGTCAAGCGTTTCGGGTCACTTAGAAATTTCCATTCCACTCCATTATGGACAGAATACCAGCTGAGATCAGTTGCATTTGCATTTTAAAATTTGCATTTTAAAAGGCTAACCGATAAAACATTAGAACATGAAAACCCTTTTGCAATTACCGGTATGTGACACACACTGCCCTGACAATGACTCCCTTTTCTAATGACATGTAATTAATATTGGCAATATTGTTATTGTTACTTTACAAACACACTAATAGTTATAGACCTTTCAAGAGAGTTCCATTATCAGCATCATAGTTGGCCCCACAAGGCTTCCGTTTTAACATTCCATATGTTATCTTAATGCAGAGGAAGTAGATTGGGAACCAAATAGAACGTTCAAGCATTGTTTTTGTTTTTATTGTTGAAAGGGTCTATAATAGAATTAAGCATGCTCTGATAAAGACATTTAAGGGATAATGGACGACACGGTGGTCTGTTCACAGAAGTTAATGCACGGTCGAGGTTGTAAAACGGCCCCAACGCGAAGCGGAGGGCCGTTTAAACCTCGTAAGTGCGATAACTTCATGAACAGACCACAATGGAGTCCATTATCCCACTATTCCACTGTTGCCACTTGCGTTGTGTTCATTTCCTGTTACAATTTAAACGTTTTAATCGCTAAAACTGTCTTGTTTGTAGAACAACTTTCTTCCGACACATATCAACTAATTTCTCAACTTCAAGGACAAACTGCCGTTACTAGTTCTAAATGGATAGTTGCTATGGCCAAAGGCCAGTCGTTAGTTCTATCTCTCCCGTTGTCAAGCGGGCGTATCCCAAGATTCTGATGAACTTTAGCTTTGAAACATCACTATTTTACCTAGCCTGCTGTCATCCATCTAGCTAAAAGCCACCTCCGTCATATGCTACAATGTTCTGAACGTCTGCATTTTACAGCTCGGATGCAACGTGACGGTTCATTTAAACTTCACAACGAGTTCGGCGAATTAATATACAAGTGTGAATATTAAGTCGGCCAAAAAAAATGGATCTACTTCATAGGTGTGCAAATAACATGGGGTTAATGGATCTACTTCATAGGTGTGCAAATAACATACTGTAGGGTTAATGGTCGTTCTAAATTACGTGGGAAATGGGAAAAAACCAAGCAGTGGAATAATTTGTCGCAACGCGTAAGCCCATTTAAATTAAAGGCTTTTTAACTATACTGTGCAAGCTGTGTGCCTTTTTTTAAGTTTTTTGGTTAGACTTTGTAGAATTTCTGGGGTATTCTCACTGTATTCTGATGTGTTCATAGTTACTCCTGTGTGTAGTGTATAACGGAGAGGTCCGTACCATTGTATACAACCTTGTTTTTTTTAAGTGTATTTTTGGGGCTTTTTTGCCTTTATTTGGACAGGACAGTGAAGACAGACAGGAAGTGAGTGGGAAAGGGACATGATGACCACAGGTCGGACTCGAACCTGGGTCCCCCTGGGTGCTCAGACCCGTTCATGGTACTGCCGCTGTAGTCTGTTGTGCCCCAGCACTCCCAGACAACCTTGTTTTGACCAAAAGCTTGACCAGACGTGGACACGGGCCAGTGAGGCTTTCGGCCTATGTCACAAGCACGTAGGATTTGCCATCGAGGATCATACTGCCATGTTGGTCAGAGACATCTCCGAGGCCTCAGCCATAACATGAGCAGGATGAGATATCGTGTTGTTATTTTGGTCCAGGGTCAGTATTTTTCCATCTGGTCATGACCACTTTCATGCAATCGTTGGTACCTGCCACGTTGGCATGATTTACATCCGTATGATTTTGTATAACAGGCTTTGTCTCAGGTTTTGACGGATCGAGGAAGCAACTCGGGGAGCATCTTCTGTCAGCACGATCAGCTGCCCGCTTCTAATAACCACGACTGTTAGACTCTGTGCAGTTTTACTGTTCGAGACTTAGACTGTGTTCTGTTATTCATTGTTTTACCATCTACAATAAATCATCTAATTGCCGATCCTGAGCCAACCATGATTGATGCCAAGAGTTATTGTTCCCGGGAACATTAGAATGTTAATCCAGGAACAACTCTTACTTGAAGAAATCACGGTCACCATCTTGCACGTAGATACTTCGGCAGGGACAGGAGAAAGTGAGATCGGACCGGCTGCAACCCTCCAGTTGCCTCCTGCTTCACTGTGCTATAGGCTCCAACTAGATACCTGGGTGAACCATAAACCTATGCTGCCATTTTAACAGTACAAAAAGGTCTGGTATCTGTGGTCTAAATCTTCAGCTTATGGGTCGGTGCTTGTACTTTTTTCTTTTATCAGAGGAAAGAAAACTACAGCACATCCTGTACTTAACCCTGTCAAATATATGAGATGTATGTAACCCTCTTTTGCCTCAAAGGGGTGTGCTAGTGTAACCTGGGTCCTAGGGTATGGTTCTCACCTTTTAAGCCTGCTGTTTAACCAGAGTAGCTTAAGCACCCCTACGGTATAAAGGTTATACTTTGCTCTATTTAACCAGTGGAGACGGAGTCAGTATAACACACAAGAATGTATTATAAAACACAATAAAATCACAATATGACAATGCAAATGAATAAGACTATCAGTACAAAATATCCAACTATGTATGCCCAGCTACTAGGCCAAAGTCAAATAGACTGGACCACCTTAAGGGTCAGTCTCTGCGGAAAATATTTAAACAGGATATCAAAAGTAACGATTCAAATATAAATATAATTCTCTGTGTGGATATAAGTTTTTAAAACTGTACACCAAAAAGTAGCGATTAACACGGTAAGTATAGATTAGTCAATAAAGCCCTGTGTGGAAGTACATGTACTATAAAACCATGCACTAAACAGTATGATTCAAAAGGTAAATATAGATTAGTGATAAAAGCCCTGGTGGAAGTACGTGTACGGTCAAACCATACACTAAACAGTATGATTCAAAAGGTAAATATAGATTTGACGATAGAGCCCTGTGTGGAAGTGCGTGTAAAACTACACTAAACAGTAGTACAAACAATCTCTACTCTCCGTTTGCAAACGGATAGCAATAACGTTACCCTGAGATGACCGGTCACTCAACATACAGTAAACAAATAGACATATATACATATAAAAGCCGGCAAAATAAAATAAAACCCCCGTTGCAGGCCTGTTTCAGATCGTGTTGACAGGTGACGTGTTGTACTCACGGTCCCTTTAGTGTTTCCCGCACAATAGGGCCGCGCGATCAACAAGTGGATTCGGTAGCTTATCTCCCTCGTAGCCGGAGGAACCACTGGCTTTCTCCTGGTCACCAGTGGCGCTATCCGGGTGGCGGTGCTCCCTCGACGGCTACTCAGTGGAACCACAGGCGTGCCTGGAATCCTGTGGCGCTAACTGAGCAGCAGTTAAACTAAATAAATCTCAGCGGGACGTTTCTTATTACACTAACGTTATGTTTACCTCAGAGCAACTGACTGCTAGCCTAACGTCACTCTTAGCTAGAAACTAGCAGCAATATGCTAGGTTAATCTCCCCAAACTGAGGGGCTGAAAATTAATAACGTTAACGTCGTAACTAAAAGGTAGACACCAGTGCCAGCATATACCCCACTCGCTTCTTGAGACGGGGTTAACTACCTACTTTCGCTGTAACTTACTTTTTTTTGGTAGTTACTTATATCGTCAGAACCCAAGCTTCTTGTGTCTCGTCACTTCTCACTCTCTCCCTCTCCTTCTTCTGTGTGCGTGTGTGTGTTCCACCCCTCTCCCCCCACCAGATCCCACTGAGCAATCTGATAGGCGGAGAGTGGTAGCTGACAGTTAACTGGCCCTATGACATTCCTTGTCTCCGTTATCAAGCTAGGTTTTCCCCACCATGAAAACTACAGTTCATATCACACAAACCACAAAGTAAACAAAGTGCCAACAGTCCATTTGGGAGAATAAATAGCTAGCTGACAAATAACTATACTGTGCCGGTTACACAATAATGCCTAGTGTAATGCCACTATACAATACCTTTTGTGGAAAATCAGTTAGCTAGTAGCTAGAGGGTTGTGAATTAACCCTGGGCTCAGTGGCGGCTGGTGGTATTTTTTTTCTAGTGAAGCAGTTATGAAATTATGACCCCCCCTATAGAAACAAACACTGCGCCTAACACACCTGCCAAAGTTGGTGAGGTTGAATGTATGAGACACATGATGACATTGAACTGTCTGCAGTGGCATAAACAAAAGCTATGTTGTTTGATCAGTCAGAGAGCTCAGAGTAATTTGTTGAGAAATCAAGACCTGTTTACCACCATCTCAAAGTACAGGCCACAAATGGGGTGTAGTAGGCCTAAGACTGGACAAGACAGTAAACAAGGTTTATGTATATTATTTATTATTATTATTATAAGTTTGCATATTTTTGTATATTGCTTGCAAAGACTAGGCTATCTATGGTCATGCCCCCAAAAAAGAGCATCTCCACTTTAGCACTAATTAGTGACTAGGTAAGTCTCTATATACTGAAAACAATAACAACTATATTTTCTGATCTTGATATAAGATGAATAACACTTGGTTAGACTGTATTAGATAAGCAGTTTTTGCAGTGTATTAATGCCAATTATTACACGGCTCTTCAGAGTGCTGCAGAAAGTTCCATTCACATGAATGGGCCTTCCCAACGTTCGGGCCTATGTTAAATCTACATAAATCACCGGCAAAGCATTTAATCACCGCTGTCAATGGCAACGGGTTTTGTGCTTCTGATTAATGTCTTTCATATCACTACACAAGGACTGGAACTTCATTCAAACGTGAAAGCAGACGGTTGATCAGCTGTGTTCTAAAGAATGTTTGATTCAAGTTCAGCAGCGTGTGTTGTTGCGAACTATTTGTTTCTCAGCAAATGCCACGATGAACGGTAACAGGTTATGTAGGCTAAAGTCATATCGTGGGGAGTTTATTATTTCGTTTTGGCAAGTAGCCGTATAATAAGCGGGATAATGTATAGAACGCCGGTCATTACTGTGAAAATAAGTCCCTTCAGGGTGGAACAAGACCCCTCCGCTGCGCGTCGGGGTCCGGTTCGCCCTGTCGTGACTTATTATGACCGCCGCGCAGCGAAGCGGCGGTCATATAGGTTTAGTCAGATTTTTTTTTTTTTCTTTCTTTTTTTTTTCTTTTTCGCATGCCCAAATTTCCGTCAATGAGTCCCGGGACACTGAAAGACCGGGGTACATGAAACTTGGTGGGCATGTAACCCCACATGGATAGCATGGAACCATCGTTTTTCGTTTTGATCTGTAACCCCCCCGCTTGACTGGATCCCCCGAAAGGAGGGTAGGGCAGACACAGTTTTCTGTGAATATCTCGAAAACCGTGGGGTTTAGGAGGACCATTTTTTTTTGTATGTTGATCTCAAGGGGCCATGTCAACCCATTCCATAACCACTCATTTCATGTATAGCGCCACCTAGTTAAAAAGTAAAAATTAGGTATTGTAATTGAAGGTATCTGTGACCTAACATAGTCAAAACTGCACGAAATTGGAAGTGTATGATCATTATGACACCCTCTGTATGCACGCCAAGTTTTGTGGAATTCCGTTCATGGGGGCCACACAATAAATTAATTTATGTTACTATACACCAACTGGCCTGTAGGTGGCCGGAGACAGTTTTCTGTGAATATCTCGAGAACCGTAGGGCCTAGGAGGATCTTTTTTATGTATGTTGGTCTTAAGGGGGCATGTCAACCCATCCCATTACCACTTATTTCATGTATAGCGCCACCTAGTTAAAAATTAAAAAGCAAAAAAGTAGGTGTTTTCATCACAATATCTCTGGCTGACAAGGTCAAAACTGCACGAAATGAAAAGTGTAGGATCATTATGACACCCTCCGAATGCATGCCAAGTTTTGTGTACTTTTGTTCATGGGGGGCCTTACAATAAAATAATTTATGTGTACATTTAGTGACGATACACCAACAAGGATTCGGGACACTGAAAGACCGGGGTACACGAAACTTGGTGGGCATGTACCCCCACATGGATAGCATGGAACCGTCATTTTTCGTTTTGATCTGTAGCCGCCCCGCTGGACTGGACCTCCCGAAAGGAGGGTAGGGCAGGCACAGTTCTCTGTGAATATCTTGAGAACTGTAGGGCCTAGGATGACCATTTTTTTCCGTATGTTTGCCTCCAGGGGTCATGTTAACCCATTTCATGTGCACACATGTGCACAAACAGATACACACACACACACACACATACATTCACAGTAATCATCATTATGACACATACTCACACAGTAGACAATATACAATGCGGCTTGCATGCACAGGCACATGTACGCTTGCACAGGCACAAACACAAGCACGCACACACACACACACACACACACACATAACATAAACATTACACAAACAATCAAGAATTTCTCAGAATTATAAACAGGCAAGATGGAGGTGGGGTTGTATAAAATGAATTTTACATGTGAAATCTATGAACTAATCATGTTTTGGTACTTGTTGTCTAGCAGATACCAGTGAGAATTGAGTGTGGATAATGCAATTTAGTGAGACAGTTAGAATCATATAGGCCTTTCAGCGTGATTTCTTTTTGTGGAAAAAATGTGCTGGACTGGGCGGCGGTCATATGTTGTACCGCTCTGCGGTACATCTAGTTTCCCCAGTAATGACCGGCGTTCTATACATTATCCCTTACGTTGTTGATGTCCACAACATCTTGAAACATCAACCTTCCAATATTCTAAGCTACTAATTATGCCCCATAAGCAATGTCAAATTCAGTAGCCTACACTGTCTATCTACTATCTACACCTATGGATACAGAAATAATACCATGACTGCTGCTCTGGCATATGTTTGACCAACCGGTTTGTTTCTGTCACTGCCTGGTAGTTGAAATTTAGCTTCAAGTAGATTGTTCTGAATTGTCTTTGACAAAGTTGAGGATTTAAAATGGGAAGCCAAGACGTTATAACACATCCACAACATAGGCTAATGTCACATCAGTGAACTTACAGGATGGCTACGTTGAGAAGCTGCACTTTCTAATGCATAGCCTACTTGGAACAAGTTTATCCTTACCGTAGCACCCACGAACTGTGTTACACAGGAAGTCTCTTGGTCTCCCCTCTGCATTCACTCATAGGTCCTCATTTCAAAAAAACTGTAAAGAATCCTCTAAATTGCGGTCAACGATGTTCATCGCCTGAAACTTCCGTCGAATCCATCTTGCTAGGACTTAGCGAGTCACTGACGTTAGCTGTGGGGAGACTGCTAGCAAGCTTTCCCCCCTAGCTGATGTTAGAAAACAGAGCTACACACAATACTTCTAAATAAAACGTTCTCCCCTACACAGAAAAAAATCCGATGTACCTTACAAAATGAATGTAAAACAAACTATGTGAATGAGTTACACAATTCAAACTCTAGTGAGGTCACTGAAGGCAACTGAAGTGTGAAATTCTGCCCAATCGGTCACTGCTTCACAGGTGGGACTTATCTGCCATAAGGATCTATTGAAACGGAAAAAATCCACGAGCCGCCTTGGGGTTTCACTCGATTTACATTAAAGTCAATGGGGAAAGATATCTATGGTAGTGAAGCAAAACGAAAAGTTGGTGAAGCAGTCTGATTCACTGTAATTCTCCGTTCCACCGCGGGTGACGATGGCGCTGTTGTCACTCACAGAATTGATTTCAGGAAAACAGTTCGTGTTAGTGACTGTTTCTGTTTCAAAGGAGTAAAATTGCGATTTTTATAAGATTCTTTTTTGTGTTTTGTTTTTTACTTTTTTTTGGTGAAGCACTGCTTCACCTGTAGTCTTATAGAAGCCTCCTCTGCCTGGGCTACATGTACCGTTACAGATTACTCTAATAATACGTGTGCTGTATTTTGGATGTGTCTTAAATGCTGACGTTCTTTATCGGTTTGTTTTGATTTTATTGCTGAATTAAAATATGGTCATATGGCCCTGACATAAATGCATCATGCTTTATGAATGGATTTCCATCAGTCAATGAACAATCACATGACAGGTCAAATTTGTGTTTGCTGTGACAACATGCCTGCATATTCAAATAAAAGCTTAAGCTGCATCTAAAGCCATTTACTGCCAGTTTAGCCAGTCATACCGTGGAGGTCGAGGAGATAGCCCTAAGGTGTGAAGTAAGTCACACACCACACAACTTGATTTCCTTTCATTATTTTATGCACATATATACTGCTCAAAAAAATTAAGGGAACACTTCAATCATCCACTGGATCGGTACTCGGACACTGTTTGGCTCTGAGCACAAGTAAAACTTTTGAGGCGAGTGTTTTATTTTGCAAGAACTGTCAGACATTCTGTGAATGTAGATTGAGAATGGAGAAAAGAGTGGAAGGTTTCAAAAATGTGTTTTAACAATTGTGGAAAACTGTAAGTGTTCCCTTAATTTTTTTGCGCAGTATAAGATGGCATTATGCTTACCTGCATTAATTATTCAATTATACATGCTTTCAGGTATTCTTGAGGAGATGGAAGGCTTGTCCTTAAATTCAACCGGTGTAAATACTAATAACTTTAATTATTTCTGCACCAATCTGTTGGTGGGTCCTTTGGTTTGGGGCATTCTCAGCGTCCCCTGTGCATGTGTGAGTGTTCCTGCCAGCGCGTGGCTCCTGTGGGTGCTCACTCAGAGGCAGCGCAGCGGCTTGTCTAATGACGTCTACATGCTCAACCTCACTGTCATGGACCTGATATTCAGTCTGTACATAATCCCTGCTGTGCTCAACTACTTTATCTGGCATGACAAAAATACTTTGTATTCAACAATATTCTTTTACTGTTTTAATCTGTGTGGTCGGCCTCTGTTTATGGCCTGTGTTTGTGTCGACTGTTACATGGCGGTGGTACACCCTATTGCGTACATGAAGATCAAGAGCAGACGATACAGAGAGATTGTCTGTGCATTGGTCTGGGTTTTCTCACTGACTTATGGAGTGACATTTATGTTCATTTCAATCTTAAACATGATGTCATCGCTTCTTATGTTGGCTCCGATCATAGCCTTCTGTGATGTGTCTATCCTACGTGTACTGAGAAAGCCAGACCCATCAGGAAAGACTAACGTCCACCCGCAGAAACAGAGAGCTATTCAGACCATCATTAACAGCCTGGTCGTGGCCACAGTGTCCTACCTACCTCCTCTGATTGCAGTTGGAATATCAAGAGTTTGTAACCTAAGTCCACAGGTGATATTTTGTGATGTGATTTTTCCCGTTTTCAGCATTGCGACATTCGGGAGTACTGTCATGCCTCTTCTCTACCTGGGGAATCTGGCCAGCTTTAAGACCCTGGGGAGGGTGGGCTGTGCTAGAGGGACCTAAAGCATTCACATTTAAAACTCTCTCACACACACCGACACACACACACACATAGAGAGAGAGAGACAAACAGAGAGAGAGAGACAAACACACACACACACACAGAGACAAACAAACACAGAGACAAACACACACACACAGCCGCTTGCTGCTGGCTGATGTGATCCCCGCCCAGTGGTGGTGGAAGTACTGAAACTCAGTACTTAAGGAAAAGTACAAATAAGCAGAGAAATATTTACTTTAGTAAAAGTACCACAATGCCAACCCTACTTAAGTAAGTAAAAAGTACCTGATTTTAAATGTACTTTAAGTATTAAAAGTAAAAGTACTGTACTTGCATAATGATTTATTATCTTAATATCTAGGCCTAATCTAATAAAAAAAATCAGTAGCCTATGAGGTGTGGCATTTTAATAAAGCTAGTTTTAGGTTATACTAGGCTAGATAGTTTTAAGCTGATGTAATTGTGCATTCATCAGCTTAAAACAATCAGCAATCAGTAAATCCGTGGCCCAGTTTACATTCTAATTTACAATTCTGGAGACTGATTCTGGTTATCTAGTGTGATCTGCTGAGTTAAGTATCATTCAGTAAAACACGAGAGCCTGAAGTTTATCGGGGTAGACAAGGGAAACATCCGGTGGATCATAATGGCAATTCTGCTGGTCCAGATTGAACAGAAAAGTTGTTGAGAAAGGTGTCTTTATGATAAAGGTTCAGTTTCACTTGCGCAGACGCGCATAAACATTGAATGGGCGCTCACTTTACTACCCCCCCAAATGTAGGCTATGCCTCTTTATTTGATCACACAATTAAGAAATATTTTAATCTGGAACATGTTGGTATTGTTTTCAGTATAAAGAGACTTACCTAGCACTTTTTTCATGAAATCATTTGACTTAATTTAAGAAAAGTTCGACTTATTTTAAGACATCTCATCCTGAAAACAAGCAAATTTGTCCTAAAAACAAGCAAATTTGTCTGCCAGTGCGTTGAGTAAATTTGTCTTGATAAGACACCTTAAAATAAGTCAAGGTCTTCTTAAATTAAATCAAAATGATCTTACGGGAGAGCACTAGGTAAGTCTTTTCATACTAAAAACAATACCAAATAGATTCTTTGATCTTAATAGAAGATTATTAATACTTGGTTAGATTTCATTTTTTGCAGTGTGGGAGGGAAGTATATCTCAATTTTGACTAAAAATAAGCTACTCTTGTGTATGAAAGCCTAATAAATTCATGCAGTGAGTATTCAGTAGGCCAACTTATGCCTATGTGTTTGGATGTTGCTGGATAGTGGCTGCTACAACAATTGAGGGAGAGAATGCTGGAGGAGAAGGAGGAGGAGAAGAAGGAGAAGAGAGGGGAGAAAGAGCACAGGCTGGGCAGTCCAGTACCAGGCAGGAGAAGGAGGAGAGAGACAGGCAAGAAATGGATGAGGACATGATGGGGGCTAGACGTAAAGCCATTAATTCATATTGCGCGCATTTAAATGTTTTTTTTTTTTATATATATATTGGGAGTTGGGGGCCTGTGCCCCAGCAAAGCTCTAGGTCTAGAATCGCCCCTGAAGCTCACGCTTTGTCTGGTCTAGACTAGTTTCAAAGATTTAGAAGCGGGGCACGTAGCGCTCTATCTTTGGTAGCAACCCCGCCCCCTGGTGAAACAAACGTGTTTGTCAAAGAGAAAAAAAAACTGATCATAAAATGTAATGTAAAAAGGAACGATGGTGTTGTAGAAATGTAGCGGAGTAAAAGTACAGATAATTGCTGCAAAATGTAACGAAGTAAAAGTCAAAAGTATGCACTATAGATTCTACTTAAGTAAAGTACAAATACGTGGAAAATTTACTTAAGTACAGTAACAAAGTATTTATACTTCGTTACATTCCACCACTGTCCCCGCCTTAATGGTTAAATTATCAATTGGAGCAGACTGTAAACACACACCGTGTGAGGTGCTCACAGACGGTAAAGTTAAATTCAACAAAAAGAAGGAATCATGGCACACTCAGAACTTTAAATGCAACAGTTCTTTTATTGTTTAATTTAAAGGTTAAATTGGGATATATTGCATCACCCTATGTGCTAATGACCCCCCCACCCACACACACGCCTTTATGGCTGTATATTCAGCTTACTGGTGTGAATATGTGCTGTTTTGTCTTATTTACATTTTGTTTGACATGGCTACACCACATTCTTCTATCATGATGCTCAATGGCTTCCTCTTAGTTTAATAGTTACTACCATAATTGTCTCGTTCTTTATTTTCTTGCACACCTCATGAACCTTTAGTGATATCTATCGTTAGTGATATCTTTCGCCAAGCAACTCCAGAGGGCTTGATTACGGTACAAGCAGATCAAATCTGTTATGGGAAGCTCATTTTAATTTAAAAATGTCTCGTTCTGTAATACTCTGCTGTAAATGTTTGGTATGTCTATGCCGTATGAAAATATATGGTGAGAAGAAAATAAACAGCAATTACTTCATTACTTCAACAGACATTTTGCTTCATTTGTTGATAAATTCCAAAAATGCCAATACATTTCATAATGGAGACGCATACAACGCCATGGTAGATGAGAAAAAAGGGGGGAAAAACAATAAATTATTTTTTGAATCACTGCTATCTCTTTGTTATGATGTCAAAAATTATTACATTGGTTGTGGGGACTATGGCGCATACAGTGCCCATGGGTCCACATGCCCACAGGGTTTGAGTCTGACCCAGGTCATTTCCTGATCCCACCCAATCTCTCTCTCCCACTCAGTCTCTTCACTAACCTGTCGTAATTAAGGGCAAAAAGCTGTTACTTGGGTGGAGTGATTTGCACGCAGAAGCCCTGTGGTGAGGAGCACAGAGTTCACATGGAGTAGCAGTGCTTCGCCCGAATGAGAATATAGTTATGAGAACATAGTTATTACTTACTATATACACTCATATGAGAATATGAGTATATAGTAGGCCATGGCTGAAGTGCCCCTGAAGTGCCCTTGAGCAAGGCACCTAACCCCTCACTGCTCCCCGAGCGCCGCTGTTGTTGCAGGCAGCTCACTGCGCCGGGATTAGTGTGTGCTTCACAGAGAAGGGTATATCGACTTATCTAAACGCACAGAGAAGGGTATGTATCGACTTATCTAAAACGTACAGAGTAAGGTATGTATCGACTTATCTAAACGCACAGAGAAGGGTATGTATCGACTTATGTGAGCACAGAGAAGGGTATGTATCGACTTATCTGAACGCACAGAGAAGGGTATGTATCGACTTATCTGAACGGTATGTATCTGACTTATCTGGAACGCTCAGAGAAGGGTATGTATCGACTTATCTGAACGCTCAGAGAAGGGTATGTATCGACTTATCTAAACGCACAGAGTAAGGTATGTGTCGACTTATCTGAACGCACAGAGAAGGGTATGTATCGACTTATGTGAGCACAGAGAAGGGTATGTATCGACTTATGTGAGCACAGAGAAGGGTATGTATCGACTTATCTGAACGCACAGAGAAGGGTATGTATCGACTTATCTGAACGCTCAGAGAAGGGTATGTATCGACTTATCTAAACGCACAGAGTAAGGTATGTGTCGACTTATCTGAACGCACAGAGAAGGGTATGTATCGACTTATGTGAGCACAGAGAAGGGTATGTATCGACTTATCTGAACGCACAGAGAGGGTATGTATCGACTTATCTGAACGCTCAGAGAAGGGTATGTATCGACTTATCTAAACGCACAGAGTAAGGTATGTGTCGACTTATCTGAACGCACAGAGAAGGGTATGTATCGACTTATGTGAGCACAGAGAAGGGTATGTATCGACTTATCTGAACGCACAGAGAAGGGTATGTATCGACTTATCTGAACGCACAGAGAAGGGTATGTATCGACTTATCTGAACGCACAGAGAAGGGTATGTATCGACTTATCTAAACGCACAGAGTAAGGTATGTATCGACTTATCTGAACGCACAGAGAAGGGTATGTATCGACTTATCTGAATGCACAGAGAAGGGTATGTATCGACTTATATAACTCCTGGAAATACGGTGAGTAAGCTAATGTCCGAAAACGCTGGTGTGTTCCTTTAAACAATGCATGCAGAGTTTGTAAAACTTGGTTACCATAACAATTGGTAACGCTTTACTTGAAGGTATCTACATAAGAGTGACATGACACTGTCATAACCCTAACCCGAACTTGTCATGACAAAAACCGAATGACACTTATTTGACAAATATTTCTGACTTTATATTGTTTATAATGTTTATGGCGTGTTAATGACAGTGTCATGTCACTCTGATGTAGACACCTTCAAGTAAAGTGTTACTCAACAGTTTGAGGAAGATTTTCTTTCTGCATTTAGTTTTTTTCTTAAGCAGGGACATGTAAAACAAACAAAGACAAAAAACCACAACAAAGAGGTCAGGGTCCTTTCATCTCAGGTGTTAGGCAATAAGTTGATCTTCATAAATATAATGTAAATCAGTGGTCTCGCTGCACCTGGCTAAAACCAACAAAAACATGTTCTGCCAGTCCATTTAATTGATGCCTGTTTTGCCTTAGCAATCATGATTTGTGATGTGCATTTGATGTGATGTGTTAACAGAGGCATCATTAAGAGACCTTGATATTCAAATCGGGGTAAAAGACATATAAAGTCCACATATTGCTCTTGCTTTTGTTGCAAAGGCAGCATTACAGGTTTGCATATGACATCAGGGAAAGCTGAATTTTGTTATGGCTCGCTATTTTCTCTTTTTAAATCTGACGTCAGACTAGTTATTATCATAGCCATTAAATGTTCAAATATCTTAGACAGTAGACCCAAGAGACGCACTTTCCTTGTGTCATTAGCTACAATTTGAACACAGACCAGTATAAGTGATTTAGCAAAGAAGAAGTGATTTAGTGAAGAAGTGATTTAGTGAAGAAGAGTACGAGTAGCCTGCCAGGTAAAGCTCCTCTTTAATTAAGATAAAATCCAACAAAATGTCTCCAGCTGACATCATGATGACCCTGCCCTCACCGACCGACTTCACCAGCGCCACAAACGACACTGACCACAGCTGCAATACAACATTTGTCTCACCTTTATTTTGGGCAATCATCAGCACCTTTTGTGCAGTTGTGGGAGTGCCCGCCAATGTGTTGCATCTGTGGGGGCTCGTTCAGAAGCAGCGTAACGGCTTATCGGACATCTACATGCTCAATCTTGCCGTCATGAACCTATGTGTCATTACAATCATTTTGCCAGACATACTGAATGTCCATGAGTTTTTCCTCTGGAAATATCAATGGATTGATATTATGGTCACATTTTTCCTCTTGTACGGCTCAAGTGGACAACCTATGTTTATTGCCTGTATCTGTGCAGACTGCTACCTCATTGAATACCGCGCTGTTTTCGGAAGCTTTGGCCCAGAGTGCCAGCAATCTTGATCATTGTTGACGAGCCACATTGTTTTTGTAGAGCCACAGCGTATTCTATGTTATCGCTATGGACACATAATATGTCGTGTTTGAAAGGTGAGACTTTAAGCTCTCAGTGGGTACAAACCGTTTATTTCTACATCTGCCTCTGTTCCTAAGAAATCCCAAGCTAAACAGTGGCTAGTTTTCATCAAAATCTCTATTTTATTTCTAGAAATGGCGATGTAGCGTCTTTGATGAAATATGAAGTGTTGCCTGTAAAGTTTCCAGGAAGTGACTAGCGAGACCTGACGAGACTGCCACCTAGTGATAAACCCACGGAAATGGCCTGGTTTTGACCTGACGTGCATGTGTCACTGATTCAACCCAAAGCGGCAACCATCAAAAGCAGAGTTTTAAGATTAAATGTCCAGATAAAATGTCCAGATTGTGCGTTTTCATGAGTTTTCGATCGTCATATATTTCATTTCCATTCATCACAGAGTTCCCAAAATCAATATAAGGTGTGTTAGAATGTCTAGTTTCGTAATTAAAAAAAAAAAGCTGAAAAAAGTAATATTACGTTTTTGGCACTCAACGCATGGCACTCAATGAGCTACTTGGCTGTGGTTCACCCCATTCCCTATATGAAACTGAAGAACTCCAGATAGAGACAGGTAGCCTGTGGACTAGCCTGGGGTTTGTCAGTTGTCTATGGGGTTACTATGACCGTCATTGCAGAAGCAGCCAACTCCTCCCTAAGAGTGATCCCATATGTCTTAACTCTTCCAGCTATTGTCTTCTGTGATCTCTCCATCCTCCTCGCTCTGAGAAAGCCGGATCCTTCTGGAAGGAGTGACGTCCACCCCCAGAAACAGAGAGCTCTGCAGACCATCACCAACAGCCTCGTCATCAGTGTAGTGTCATTCTTCCCACCATTGGTCATTTTTTTTGTTCTTAAACCTATTACCTCTAAGCAAGGAAGATATGATTTGCAATGTAATTATGCCTGCCTTACTCGCACCATAGCTTGGTAGCACTGTTATGTCGCTGCATAATTTGTTGAATATTGGACTGCTAAAGGGTTTGTAGAGGTTTCTGAAACCTTTCAATTAGGCAGCCGACCATTCTTTCAATCTTTGCTTTCTTTGTTGCAGTAGGCTAACTGCTGCTACTGTATTGCAAACATTCTAATGATCATATTTTTTTATTTACATTTCAAGAATAACTGTAAATGCACACTGATAAACATTATAATGTATCCATATAATCAGTATATTTCTCTCTGCATTGTGATTGGCTGTACTGTGAATGACTGACATGACAATTGTTACGTCCCTGTATGTTTTATCAGTGTTTGTTTGCTTTGGTCTGTCCTGTGTATGTTTCTGTTGTGTTTCAGACAGTCCAGCAGGGGGGGCTTAATTGCTGGGCCGGCCTATAAAAGGTGCCGGCTGACGTCATCCAGGAGCTCGCTCGTTCGCTCACTCACTTGCTTTTGGGATTTTGCTTGGGGTTGCTGCTGCCATGCCACGCCGCTCCGCTGCTTTGCGCAAGCCACGCGTTCCACCAGTTTTGTCTCAGTCGCTCCTGCCTGCTCTCGGAGTGAGAGTCCGGGAATAGGCTGGGGATTGCCTGGGCCTGTGCTCGAGGCCTTTCGTTTTGGACTTTTGTTGCAGCCTTAGTTCTTGTTCTATAATACTTTTTCTTCTATTTTTGTAAATAAATATTTTTGCATTGATCCTCCGCAGTAGTTTTTGCAATCTCCTGTCATTTGCTCATGTCCTACAAAACCCCTAGACAGAGGGACGTGACAAATTGGGGGCTCATCCGTTTTTTTGAACTCGTTTTTTGATTAATTGTTTTCTGCGTTAAAAGCCTTTTTTGTCTATTCGAAACGCTGTGATCGTGGAACTCTGGTGAGTTAGACGTTTGATTATTTGTTTGTTTGGGTTGTGGGTTATGAAAGCAACTCCGGGGGGAGATTCCTTGTGGACCTTCAATTGGTACGTTTTTGAAGCTACGCAGGTTTAAGTTAGTTTTGGGGTAGGTAAGTAGGGACCAGAGTTTCGTGCCCAAGCCGGGGTAGGTTACAGCGTTGTATTGTATCGTTTTCTGAGATTTTTTGGTTAAACTTTTTTGGAGATGGCATTGTTGTTAGTCTAGTTGCAAGGCTGTTTTTTGACTCGTGCAATTTTTTTTCGCTGTGTGCATTTTTTCTGTGTCCAAATCGTTGGTCAGGTTGGACAAAGGACGTGTTTTTGCCGTGGCTTTGTGTAGCAAACGCTTAGATTTCGTGGCTTCGATTTTTCCCCTCTTCCTGGTTAATTGTTTTTGAGCAATAGGCATGTTCTTTGGGTGTGGAGGGAGGAAACGAAATTAGTAAACCTAGTTCTTTCATACAGGATGTTCTTTCATACTGGATATTTTTGAGTAGGCTAATAAAGGCCTGTTCTTTGGGTGTGGAGGGAGGAAACGAAATCGGTAAACACAATAGTTCTTTTATACTGGATATTCTGTCTCATATACCTTTTCGATTTCGTTAGTGGCAATTAGTCAAAATGTCTGTGGTAGAAAAAGTTATTGAGAGTCCGTCAGATGTTCTTTTGGCACAATGCACGAAAGAGCAATTAGTTGAGATTGCGGCTCATTACTCGATTTCTCTTTCCAGTGATGATAAAAAGCTTAAGGAGTCTTTATTTAAAGCTGTTGAGTCGGGCCTAGTGGAGAAGCAGATTCTCTCAGCGAAAGCTGAAGGCCCTGTTTCTCCGATAGCTTCAGAGTCATCAGCTGCAAGCAATGAGCTCAAACTTCGGGAATACTCATTCCAAGAACGGAAAATGCAGTTAGAGGCAGCAAATTTACAGGCTGAACGTGGAAGCAGAATTGTCAGAGAAAAGGAAATTGACAAAGCGATCGAGCTTAAGAAATTGGAGCTTGATTTTAAACGATTAGAACATGAGGAACGAAAGAATGAACGTAGAAGGGCATTTCAACGCGAAGAGCACGGTTTCGTGTTGAGAACTTGAGATGGAATTGGCCATAAAGAAACTTACCATCGCTACAGTTCCTCCAGGTCAATCTGATGTTTCTTTGCCTACTTCTCCCATTCGCTCTAGTGTCAATTTAGCTGTGTCTGTGCCGTCTGCCCCGCTGGGAGATTCTGATGAAGTCGCGCTGTCTGTTCCGTTGGACGCTTCAGATAATGCTGCCCCGTTTGTTCCTTTGGCTCTGTCTGTGCCTTTGATTCCGCCGAACCAACCTTTCGATGTCAGTCGGCATATTCGCATGGTTCCTCCGTTTAGTGACCGCGAGGTGGATAAGTATTTCGGTCATTTCGAGAGAGTTGCCGTCACACTAAAGTGGCCTGTTGAGTTCTGGACCCTGCTGTTACAGTGCGTGCTCATCGGAAAAGCACAGGAGGTCTATTCCACGCTCACTGTACAGCAGAGCTCAGACTACAGTTTAGTAAAAACAGCAATTCTAAACGCATATGAGTTAGTTCCTGAGGCATACAGGCAAAAATGTTGTGGCCTTCGAAAAACTGAGCAGCTCACATTCGTTGAGTTTGCGAGGGAGAAAGAGAGCACTTTTGACTTGCACTTCTCAACGTGTCCACACTAAAGAACAAATCCGAGAAGTCCTTCTGCTGGAAGAATTTAAAAACTGTGTTCCAAAGACTGTAGCTACTTATTTAAACGACCAAAAGGTAACAACGCTGTCACAGGCTGCTGTCTGTGTTGACGAATTTGTGTTGACGCACAGAAGTTCGTTTCTCTTCTCTTCTCCTCCTCCTCGTCGTCGTTGTTCAGCTCAGATTCAGAGTTCCGAAGGCCTAAGTCACCTTCTGAAGGTGAGACTCGTGAGTGTTACTACTGTCATGAGGTGGGTCACCTCATTGTTGTGTGTCCGACTCTGGCAAAGAAAAATTTGTCTCCTAAGCGGAGAAATTCGAAAAGTGTTGGCCTTGTGCACACTTTAAGTTCAGTTAATCCACACAGGGAATTGGATTCAGTCTTTGATCCGTTTGTTTTGGAAGGAATGGTGTCTCTCTCAGGGCGTGAGAGGGACAGTGTTCCTATCAAGGTGCTGAGATACTGGTCCAGCCCAGTCTTTTATTATTTCTTCTGCTTTGCCGTTCTCTAAGGAGACCTACTGTGGCTCTGATGTGTTTGTAAGAGGAATTGAGCTTGGACTTTTAAAAGTCCCATTACACACTGTGCACCTCAGGAGTGCTCTGGCTTCTGGTTTTGTTAAAGTATGAAAGGGCTAACCTTTATTTTAGGTAATGATTTAGCTGGCCAAACAGTTATCTCATTCGCAGATCATTTCGACTCCATCAGTGAAGAATTCTGAGTTGGATTTTAATATGTCTCAAGTCTCGTCAGGTGCTCAATCAGCAATAGTCCACACTGGAGAATCGTCTAATATTTTAACATCACCTGAGAATAAGTTTGTGTCTCTTTCCGAAGCTATCTTGGTTGCTGTCTACGTCTGGTGCTGAAGTTTCTGACGTGCTGAAGCTGATCCGCCGTAGGCCTACACAGAGAACTGACCCCTCTCTGGCTTGTTGGCACACTACAACTGTTGGGAAGGGAGATATAGCTAAGCCTGTGACATATCACTGCATGAGTTGTAAAACTTGTGAATGTCGCATGTTACATATGCCTCCTGATAAATTAACAGTGCCAATTGTCCTGTGTCTGTGTCCATAGCTCCTGTGATCTCCACCTACCCTCTTGAGGAGGATGCTCGTATGTTCGGTGATGTGTCTTGTCCAAGACTTTAGACAGTTTGTGCTTTCTCCAACTCAATAATTGATCAACATTAGATGTTGATTTTTGGTGGTGGGGGTGTTACGTCCCTGTATGTTGTGTCAGTGTTTGTTTGCTTTGGTCTGTCCTGTGTAGGTTTCTGTTGTGTTTCAGACAGTCCAGCAGGGGGGGCTTAATTGCTGGGCCGGCCTATAAAAGGTGCCGGCTGACGTCATCCAGGAGCTCGCTCGTTCGCTCGCTCACTTGCTTTTGGGACGCCGCTACGCCGCTCCGCGCAAGCCACGCGTTCCAGCAGTTTTGTCTCCGTCGCTCCTGCCTGCTCTCGGAGTGAGAGTCGGGAATAGGCTGGGGATTGCCTGGGCCTGTGCTCAGGTGAGAGTCGGGAGGCTGGGGAATAGGCTGGGGATTGCCTGGGCCTGTGCTCTCGGAGTGAGAGTCGGGAATAGGCTGGGGATTGCCTGGGCCTGTGCTCTCGGAAATAGGCTGGGGATTGCCTGGGCCTGTGCTCTCGGAGTGAGAGTCGGGAATAGGCTGGGGATTGCCTGGGCCTGTGCTCTCGGAGTGCGAGTCGGGAATAGGCTGGGGATTGCCTGGGCCTGTGCTCTCGGAGTGAGAGTCGGGAATAGGCTGGGGATTGCCTGGGCCTGTGCTCGAGGCCTTTCGTTTTGGACTTTTGTTGCAGCCTTAGTTTTTGTTCTATAATACGTTTTCTTATATTTTTGTAAATAAATATTTTTGCATTGATCCTCCGCAGTAGTTTTTGCCATCTCCTATCATTTGCTCATGTCCCACAAAACCCCTAGACAGTGGGACGTTACACAATGGATTAGCTCACAACGGCCAAAGATGGTCGTGCAGAGGAAGATACTTCATGATGAGCTGGGGGGGCAGTTACAAATGGGCGTTTATGCAGACTAGAGGCAGTCTTTGATCCATTGATCCATGCCTATGGCCACAGCTTAGAATTTCATCAAATAGTTCACGTCACTTGTGTCAAAATAAAAACCAACTTTGTGAAATTATAAAATTATATAAATGTGACCTGTTACATCTACAACACTTAACTTGTTTCAAAATGTATCATAATAATATAATTATATAAGTAGTGACAAGTAGGAAGTGAGGCTGAGCCTTTGACTGGGAAAGAAATTCACCTCCTGTCGATCTAATGTTGTAAGTGTACTTTTAAATGTAATTTCTGTACATTATACAAGTAGTTTACAAGTGCTGCATATTTAAAACCTGTTTTATTTTAATGTACTTCAGTTACAATTATGTGTCACTTTGTCAGTTGTTTATTTCACTTTAAATATTGGCTTTTACTCTGTATAGGAGATTATCATTTTTTTTTTAAATTGTTGGTTGATGATTATTATTATTATGACAATGATTTTTATGATCTTGTGTGTATCTTGATGTAAATATTCAGTAGAATGCACTTGGCTGTACAAGATCTGACTAACAGCATCCTGACTACGTATGGGTCCAAGCACCCATGAGCATCCCTCTTTGATTCTTACCAGCGGCCATTTCCTGGCCCCACCCCCATAACCTATCTCTCTCCTACTTGTTTCTTGCCATTCATCCATCCTATCAACTATGTTTCTGTTGTTGTTGTTGTGTTTGTTTTTTATTTTCTTTTTCTATAGTGCAGTAAATTGAGGGGCATTTACAGGGTTATATTAGGAGGGGAATTAATTATTTGACATTTGTATAATTAATTAATTGAATAATAATTGGATAATACATTGAATAATACCATAAAGCTATATGGGTAATCTGTCTTCAATAAAAGGTAATCGCAGTAGACTTCAATGAGATTTGTATTTTTCAGAGAATGCAAATATGAATGGAAGTACACTGTCCAGAACATTATGGATTTCTGTGATTTTTTCAAACACTGACAGTAGGTGGGTTTCCATGGACACCTTTATTCCGATCAGAATATTGGAATCGGAATAATGGCTCAGTCGGAATCAAAGCTCTGTTCTAGAATCTTTGGTCGGAATAAAAATTACACATAGCACTTTGATCAGAATGAAACTGCCTATCCAATAAGAATTTTAAACAGAATGAAAGTGGTGTGTTACGTTCTTATTCCAATTGAATCTGGTTGACTGCTATAGTAAAAGCAAAGCAACAACGTTTTCTTCCGATCAAAGACTAGAGCGCTTGAGACCACCTAATCAGAATAGAACCTATCCCATGTGAACAGATGGTACAAATTGTTCATTCACAATAGTTTAATCGATTCAGAATGCCAAAAACTTGTCCATGTAAACCTAACCACTGTCATCCAATAGAAATGCTGTCTTATTTGTCTTATGAGATGCAATAAGTTATTTCCCCATGCACTGCAGAGGTCATAGCCTAAAACAAACATCTGTCTGTCTAGCAAATTGACTGTCAAGTCAAGTCAAGTCAAGTCAAGTCAGTTTTATTTGTATAGCGCATTTAACATGCACAGAGTGCAACCCAAAGTACTCCACATATAAGACATTGTCATTGACACATAGACTAACAAAGACAATAGCGAACGGAGCGGCGTAGTCGCCAGCATACCCGTGACACCAAGACATACAAGACAGACAACAAACAAATTAATAAATAAAATAAATAAAAAATAAAAATAAAATTAGTCCAATTTCAAACCGTCTGAAAATGTCCAAGGGCAATAATGACTCGCGTGAAACTGCGCACAGCTGTGTCTCCACAACCGATGCAACGCCAACAAAGTTCTTTACACTCACTGGCAGTCTGGAGATAACGTGAACGTTAGGCCTTGTTAGTCTGGAGATCACTGGAAGCATACCAGTCCGAAAGTCGTGGGCGATCTTGTAGATCAGCAACTCGGTGGACTTATAACAGCAACAGTTTGTTGGTCCTTAATGCAGAGTTCTTCAACGTTAACGTTAGTCTGCTCAATCCAGACTCCAGGCAGCTGGCATGGCAGCTCACAGGTCAGAAACAGCTCGGCGGCATCGGCTTCTTTCGCAGAGTAGCCTAGCTCCAGCTGCTGTCCCGAGAAATCCCCTCGACCAGACAGCGATGTGCAGCACCGGCTTACAGATGGATGGGAAGGATGTAAGAGGCCCAGGGCAAAAGCTAGCCATAGCAAGCTCCCAATGGACAGACGTTAACAACATCAACCGACTTGAAAGCAGTAAAAAGGACTAAGAGAATAACACGAAAACTATCAAAAATAACGTAAATAAAGAGAGAAAACATTTAACTAGACAAATCAATACAAAAAATAAACATGACATTACATAAAATTACAAACATTACATAAAAACAAACAAAAACATGATGCCAGACGGAGCGGCGTGTCTCGCCAGCGTCATCGAAACCTAGCAGGTCAAGACCCTGTTTTGCATGGCTAAGGCAAACAATTGATTTGTGCTTGCTGTGGCGAGGCCCAGACGTTTATAGTCAGATAGTAAATAATTACTCAAGACAGGTGTAGCCTGCATTTACTTTGTTGCAGCCAGCATTGTTTGAGTGTTGATGAGACAGTGAGTTGTCTGTCAGTGTCTTCAGCGATCACATCCCAGTCAGATCCCAAATAACGTTTGAGTGTTGATGAGACAGTGAGTTGTCTGTCAGTGTCTTCAGCGATCACATCCCAGTCAGATCCCAAATCATTTGAGTTGACGCATGTCTGTGTCACACACTTGTAGTTCTTCATATTTGCCACCTGAGCACACTTACTTTTTATCTATTATTATATATTATTATTTTTCATTTAACTCTTTCTTATGTCTACATACTGACACCCATACACTGCTATGTCAAGATATAGTTAAGGTGTAGTAGCAGAATAAATTAGCCTCATGTCATCATACTCAATTCTAGTCAGAGTCTGATTCTGCTCCATTGGGTCATGATAATGGGGCATGTTTCAACCAATACAGGGATCAGTAGGATGCCTCTGCACTCAATTGGATAGACCCAACCAATCAGAGCAACAAAATCCTGTAGGAAGAACATCCGAAACATCCTTCTTCTCCACAAATGTCTTAACATTGTTTTCTGGTCATTTTTTTTAAAAGTTATTGTGCTCTGGGGGTATGACAACTTTAGATGAATTTCGTCATGGGGGGTATAAAATAAATTAATTTATGTGGACATTTACTGACTGTAGACCCATCGGCCTGTAGATGGTAGTGTTGAGCGAAGGGTAACACAGTGAGGCGAAGCACACACTAATCCCGGCGCAGTGAGCTGCCTGCAACAGCGGCGCTCAGGGAGCAGTGAGGGGTTAGGTGCCTTGCTCAAGGGCACTTCAGCCATGGATGTGGGCATGGGAGAGGAGTGCTCAACCACTTTCCTGCCCACATTTTTCCTACTGGTCGGGGATCGAACCAGCAACCCTTCGGTCACAAGCCCATAGCCCTTACTATAGTAGGCCACACGGCTGCCTCTCTGATTGATTGATTTATGTGCAATTGGGGGGCGGGACTTGATGATGGGAGTGAGCCGTGTGGAGTAATCTAATCCAACATTTTTTGGGGGAATGGTTTGGCATTCAAATCAAACTAAAAAATAAAAGCTGGTATGATAAAGTCAAGTCAAGTTTACTTAGCACATTTCAAGCACAGGGGGTAATTTACAGTATTGTGCTTTACATGAACAAAAGCAAAGAATAATAGAAACTTAAAGCATAAAAGGGCAATAATTAAAACAGTTTTAGAAGTAAAGTATTAGAATAATTAAGGAATGATCATAAAAAAGACACAAGGTAGAACAATTAAAAATGTGTAACTCAGTTATAGCAGGAAGTGCATTTGATTAAAGGTAGGGTCAATCTTGTTGTAAGTGTTTGCAGGTCTGTTTTTTTTTTATAAAGGTTAATACCTCAGGAGGGCAGCTTTCTCCCTCACATGCAACCTTTGTGGTGGAATGGAGCAAATCACCAAGCAAATCATCTCATGGACATAAGACAGTAAATTATTATAACACACCTGGATATTCAAATCAAATGCCTGCAGAAATGTGCACTTTTGACTGCCATCATTAGTCAAGTCAAGCATGCCTTATTTTTACAGTACAGTTCATACGCAAAGCAACACAATGTGCTTTACATAAAGTATCAAAATAACCAAAACACAATCACAGGTGCCAAAACAGAAGATAAAGCACAGAACACACACACACACACACACAAACACACAAACACACACACACACTAAGCCTTTATTTGGGTTGACATAGGATATGCATCCAAATTTAAACCCAAATTTAGTTTAAAAGGAGAGTCCAACCACAACAAACGTTAAACTCCATGATGTGCACATTAGGGGTAAAAGTCACACCTGTGTTTCCAGATGAAGAGGCTACCAATTATAGCTGAGAGAGCACAGTACTTTGTGAATTGCTTAGCCTTTTTCTTAGAATTCACGGTAACACTTTAGTTGACGGGTGAGTTTAAAACACATTCATAGCAGCTGTCATAAACTGCACATAAAACATTCATGACTGTTTCATGAAACAAGACTCAACATTCATATCAAACCTTTCATGAATGTGGAAGACATAACAACGACATCTTGTCAAAATAAAAGTCCAGCAATTACAAAGCAGCATTGCCATTTTTCTCTCTAGCCTTTGTAAATATTCCATGAATATTTTATGACGTCTACATTGATTGTCACTTTACTATACAAGTTGCGAAGTATTCGTAAACACTGAGTTTAACACTGGGAGGTAAACTAGCCTACATTCAGCTGACCCGTAGGCTATTTGTGTAACCTGGAACGGTTGGACATTCCCAGTAGCAAAAGATGAGAAATCACCTGCAAAGGTTACATCATAAAACAAATACATTTTTATGAAACAAAAAATATTTTCTTGATCATGTTCTGTCTTTTTGGCACTGGAGTAACCCATTGACTCTGATGTGACGTGATCAGGTAAGAGGTTTGGAACAAAATCGGCAATGCTGCTTTGCGATTGTTGCACTTTTATTTTGACAACTTGTCGTCATTCTGTCTTCAACATTCATGAAAGGTTTGGTATGAATGTTGAGTCATGTCTCATGAAACAGTTATGAATGCTTTATGTGCAGTTTATGACAGCTGCTATGAATGTGTTATGAACTCACCCGTCAAGTAAAGTGTTACCGAATTCACAAACCTGTAGGCCACGCACACATGTTCTATGTACATGACCCAAACTACTTAAAGGTCACATTCACTGACAAACCGTTTAATACTTGTTACTTTCGAAATACTATAGCTCACTCCAAGTTGCATATGCATGCTGCACGTGAAAATGATCTTCTACACCCATTGCCCGCATTAGCCAATGAAAGAAAATACATGGAAAAACAAGCGAATCAGAAAGAGCCCATCCCAATGACGCCGAAGGGAAACTGACTATTCATGGCCTCGCCCACCTTGGCTTGTGACCGCCTACAGGAAGACTGGAAGATTTTGCGGCTAGGGGATTGTCTCTCTGCAGCTAGTAGGAGCTAACAGCAAGTTGCCAACATGGCAGAAAAAAAATCGTGCCTGTTTTATTTCTGGCAATAACACATCAATGTTGCATGTCTTGCCTTAGAAACATGAGTTGAGGAAGAAATGGTTTGGATTTATCGTTGGAACACCACCACCAAAGTAGTGCAACATTAGTTCTGTGTTCCAATCATTTCGACAACACTCACTGCCTTAGAAAGTGGTTTTGCATCGATGTTCTGAAAACCTGGTTCTGTACCGTCATGACGATCGACCACCAGCTCACAGGCTGTAAGTACAAACAAACTTTTCCACCTAACGTCTGTTACAAAATAGCATGTTCATATTCTTCACGTTAGCATGCATGAAAAGGGTACAAGCTAGGCTTAGGCTAGCCTATATTACAGGAAGCTACACCAGGCACGTAACTGAAGTGTTCTGTTCGCGACGTGTAAAATCAGAGAATGCCTAATAGGAAGGGCTCTGGTAAAATCCATTAGAGGAATGGTCTATTTTCCCGAACGTAGCCTACAGGCCACTAACACGCCAGGTGTAGCTACTTCCATTGATTAGGCCTATTGGAAGCTAATTGTTGCAGTACATAACGCTAACGGAATGCTTCAGTTACGTGCCTGGTGTAGCTACACTCATAAGAAACTGACCACACTACCCAGAGATTTAGCTTGTTGAACCTAATCTTCTAACCTAAGCGTTAAACCACAAATAATAATATTAGCAACAATATTTTATGCTCAACTAAGTACGGGTATTGTTCTAGTCTAAACAGGGAAAATCAAAAACACATTACCCCTGCACTATTAGGCTAAGTTGCTATCACTAGAGCTCAGGTATTTACACTTCAGTCTAATTTATGTCTTGCCATTATTACATTGGCCTTTGTAGGCCTACAATGATGTTTTGTTTGATTACTTGCTGTTTACTTAGTGTTTTGTATGTCTTCCAGAGCACATCCTCATGTCAGGCTACACAGCTTTCTAGCCTACATTAGGTCATCACGTTAGAAGCAAAGGTTTGTGATCTAACTTTTATTGTTGTGCTAGTTAGTTTCTAGAAGTCTTTTTCTAGTAGGCTAATACAGGTTCTTATGTGCTCGTCAATGTTTTGGAAAGTCAATTCATGGGTTTCTTCAGGTCACTTTCCACAGGTGTATAAAATCAAGCACCTCGATTATGAATGCAGACTGCATGGTGCTTGATTAATACACCTGTGTAAATGGACCTGATGAAACCCATGAATTGCATAACAGATAGAATTGATATTACCGAATGTCTTCTTGTTGGTATGCTACTTAGTACATCATACACCTTACCACAGTCACTAAAATATTTTTGTTTCCATTGTGCCAGTACAGTTTTGTGAGATAGTGAATGTCCTGTGTACTATTAGTATCTTGTAACTTGACAGTAATACACATTTATTTACTTTAGGTACCCAAACAGAATACTTCATGAAAAGTATGAGTATTGATACAAGCACTTCGGATACACCATGGGCATGGGGGCCTGCTACCTCTACTGCCATCAAGCCTGTTCATCCAAGGCCAGCTAGAAGACCTCGGGTTGATCAAGAGGAGGAGGAGGATGAAAGCGACATCTCCACAATAACACCTGATGGCTCCACCTATGGCCCAGCGCAATTAAAGAGCAATGTAATAAAATCATCACAGCCAACGAATGTGTTTTGTGTGTTGTCCCTTCGGATCCCCAGGACAATACAAGCCGAAACAACAACTCAGACCAACTCAGACAAACTTTTCCCTAAATAATCCCAGCACCATCTTACAAAGGATCTGTAGGCCAGATGTCTCACGTGATCAGTGACGTCCGAAGCTTCGTTTCACACACACCCACGTGACTGCTTCGAATTTAATTCAAAGCATTAAAGTTGCGCGACACGGGGGGCGCCGTTGTGGGTTGTTGAAGGAGAGCCAACAGACTCAATAGTGCTGCTGACACAAAAGCTTATAGCCCGGGCTTTTAGCTCAATTATCAGCACGCTCGACTCCCGTTCTAAGGTGCATCTGTTTCGCGGGTTCAAGTCCAGGCGTGTGCAGGACTGAATCGCTCAGTTTTAACACAACCCAGATTACAATTGGTCTAGGCTACGTACTCAATATAATCACAGAAATGTGTGCAATGTGCATGCCCATTCTTTATTCATCTCCCTTCTGAATTGATGTATTTGTTTACGAATACAAGAAATATTCACAGCCAAAATACTACCTTTATTGTTTTTGTAGAGAAGGCAATTACATTTGTATTTATGCAGGGTACAAAATAGGCTTAGTTAGGCCTATTTATGACCTTATTTATTTATCCATTAATTCATGCTCAACATTTATTCATCTTCGACTCAAAGACATTCATGGCTAATGTCTGAAACACTTCATGACACAATGCTATCCTTAACTTTCACCAGCAGAGGTCCTCATAGAGTTCTGAAGCTTTGAGTACTGAACCTTTTTTTCGATACAATTGGATTGAAAGCTTCACTGGTTCAGAAAGGTTCAGTTCGCCATCACTACCGTTATTTACTGTAAGAAATAACAGTATATGACAGCTATATGCCTTGTTTGCTCAGAAGTGGGTGTAGTAAAGGAGTAAATCACCAAACAACAATATGATAGCTACCCATGCAGAAAAACATGCAAACAATAGTTCAGTATGCCTCTTTGTGGAATTGTGGGATACATTTCAAATGCTTTATTTCTTTCTTCCTGTTTTTGTTAACTTATCAACCTATCCTTGTGGAATAGAGGAATATTACTAAAAACTACAGGATAGTAAGAGCTGAACTGTTGATTTATCCAATTTCCACCACCACTAAAAAAGTGGGCCGGTCTTGGGCATGAAACTCCCGGGCTGAAAAGTGGCCCCACTCCGGCCCTGCATGTTAGCATCGAATGAGCAGCCAATTTCCAGAATTGTAACTGATTTGGTGGATTCATTAACTATTACTAAATCAGTTGTGTTAGTCAAGTCAAGTCAACTTTATTTTATTTCATACACAGAGGTCATTCAATGTACTTTACATAAAAAAAGCAAACAGGAATAGCTGATAAAAGCATAGAAGGGCAATAGTCAAAGAATTGTTTAAAAAGTAAAGAATAATAATAAAATAATAAGAAGAAAACATAAAACACACAAGGTGATAGTACATAAAAGCATAAAAGGGCAATAATTTAAAAGGTAATAATTGAAACATAAAAAACAACATAGAAACTATTACAATTTTAGCTGAAAGACTTTCCCAGATTTAGAAATGTAAAACATAAGTGATCAGTTAGCAGAAAGCATCTGAGAAAAGTTTGGTCTTAAGTCTAGATTTGAAACTGGCTACAGCTGGGGTAACTTTGATCTCATCTGAAAGTTGGTTCCAGAGCTGAACAGCAACTAAACACTGCTTCACCATGTTCAGTTCTAACAGTAGGTTTTACTAACAAGTATTTCTCCTGGAATCTGAGAGGACGAGAAGGTGTGTACCGCTGAAGCATGTCTGATAGGTATTTAGGTCCTGCTCCATTTACTGATTTATAAACAAGCAGAAGCGCTTTAAAGTAAATTCTATGACTTACTGAAAGCCAATACAGGGACTTAAGAATTGGAGTAATGTGGTCAATTCTTTTAGTTTTTGTGAAAACCCTAGCAGCTGCATTTTGTATTATCTGAAGCTGTTTGATAGTCTTTTTTAGGAAGGCCTGTGAACAGTCCATTGCAGTAGTCAACCCTACTGGAAATGAATGCATGAATAAGTTTTTCTAGATCATGTTTTGACATTAGCCCTTGAGGTGGTAAAAAGTTGATTTAGTTATTGCTTTCATGTGTGTCAAGTGTTCTCTTCTTGGCTGTGCTTAACCCTCACTTGATAGGGCGGTAACATTTAAACTGGGTGCTGAACATTTAAACTGGGTTTCACTCAATAACCAGGCCTCTGTTCCATCTTTATCCTTTTTTATTTGTCTTCAATTTTTGCAGCCCAGATATTTACAGGTGAAAAACCTCAAAACCAAAAACATCAACCATTTACCAATTTGCACATCTTTGTAAAACAGGCACACAGGACTCAAAATGAGTCATTATCAAACTTGACTCTAGACACATATGTACATATAACTAAACAGATTTCCACATGAATTATTTCAGTTTGAATTCATCACAGATATGAAATCACTATCTAAACTACGAGAGGCACAATGAATTAAAAGAGTAACCAAACACAATGAATCACTAAACATTTGAATAGTCAAGCAGTGAGTTTAGCACATTCCACCCATATAAATATTCACAATACATATTCACTCCCATGAACTACAATTTACAATTTTGCCAATTAAATATTTTTAGCTTCCATCTTAGACAGATGTTATATGCAAATACGACTATGTACACTTTTAAACCATGTCTTAACAAGCCACAATCCAGTACAACATTATCCCACATCAGAACACATATCAGAATTAAATCACTGCATTAAGTAAATTACAATAAAATTGACCAACCAATATTTGCGCAACACATTCCGTAAACTACCACGTGAATATTTACAACAGATACCACAGCTCGCAAACACAGTTTCTTCCCGCTTGCACCGCAATGCCTTAATAGCGTGCAACAATCAACAAGTGTCACTCGCAGCAAAGTCTGATTAATGTGGCAGTCTTACCGGCTGTCTGTTCAGTCTTTGAATTGGTACCCGATCCTGCCCAGCGGGGAAAATGCTTTTTTAAAGTAACCTAATTTCGATTCTCTGTGTCGCGCTGGATTCGAACCCTCATCAGCAAAAGTATCACCATGCGAGACCGCCTCACTCTCCACTAAACTATCAACATCTACATAACTTGCAGAACATAACGCTGTGTTCACTCAGTAGGCCATGATTCACCGTTTATCTGAGTATTTTGAAACAACTGGGTACCTTGATGTAGGCTTCAAAAACATAACTGTATCATGCACTCTACCTTCTGTTACACCTCTGCGCTGTCCATGTGCAAGGATTTCACTGTGCTAGGCCACAGGTTTGCCTGCAAACATTTTATTAGGCTGTCTGCCAGGCGACTCATAAGGGAAGCCAAGGTCATGGTTAATGATTACAATAAATGGTGACGAGAAGAATCGTCATATAGGCTACATTAGTAAATTGCTGCGGTTACATATTGTAATGAAATGACGTTGGATGAATGTATTGTTATGACTGACGTATGTGGGGGGAGGGAGCTGAGGGAAGAGTGGGTTGAGTTAATTGATTGCTCGCACCTGACCACTGATGAGCGTGAAGGAGCAGGAACTTTGGAGCAGTGATTATTGTCGAGTTGAAGGAGAGGCATAGTCATAAAAAAAAGAAGAGCACAGCAAAGGGTGAGTGGAACTGGGAAGTGGGCGTGTGGTTGCTAACGCCGAGCTGCACTCAAGGTTTGGGGGTGGGTGCCGTTCAGTATGCTATTTAGGGCTGCCGGGCGGCGAAGATAGTTGCGCGGCTAACCTGTAGATAAGGCGGGCATAGGAGTGCGTGGGCGTTGCTGCTTCTCAGAAAGAGGTGCTCGGTTCCGCTTATTGTTCGGAGGCCTCACGGCTGGACTGGCGTCTGCTTTCTCCCTGTGCCAACCAGCGCCAAAGCTTAGACCCCGGGGGAGGGTCTCGTATCCCGGGAGAGTTAAGTGTTTATTGACTTTGTGTGTGTGTGTGTGTGTGTGTGTAACTTATTTTAAACCTGGCAGTATCCGTTTCATGATTGGGTGGGAGGGTTGTGGTGATCTAAAGCCTTATGTTGTAGTCTGATGGCGTCTTTGGTATGAATCTTAAAGTGCAGTGTGAACCTGTGCAGTGCCCTATGGGGGTGGTGTGGGCTATAGCTTTTACCCATTTATTGTGTGATCTCTTTTGTATGGTCTCTTTATTGCAGTGTCTTCTGGGTAGCAGGCTTCATAGTGGTGTGTTGTTCGCCCAGGTTGATAGCATTTGGTTTTAAGATTTCATGAATCCCAGTCTGACATGTTTGGTAGCTGCATGAATTGTGTTAAATAAAGATTACTGTTTATACATCTGTGCTACTTTTTCTGTAGAGTATTTCTCTAGTCACAACAGTCCGACCTCACATTCTAGGCTTATTACAATATTTTACGTTTTTATTAGGGCTGTCAAATGATTAAAAAAATAACTAATTAATCTCATATTTCAAAATGAATTAATCTAGATTAATTGCGATTAAAAAGTACATTTTCTCCCTAAAGACTAAGCTTCTTATATGGCATATTAAATACAGCATAAATCACAAAATTACTGAGTAACCACAAAGGTAAAAGTAAAACACTTCTATATTATTTAAATGATAATAATGACGCAGTAATTTTGTTTTAAAGTATTCATTTCTTAATTACTACACATGTGATGCTGTTTAACTCACTTGTAAATGGTGCACTGTCACTTTAGTCCATTGTGTGCCACTGTCCACACGTTCTCCTAATGATCTTTTTGTACCAGCTCCATTCAAATATAGCTATGGCTAGTCCACAAACATTGTTTGTGCCACATGTATAGCACAATATTAACAATGATAAGCATGATATTAAGTTGGCACAAACAGCTTTCATTCCTTTGGATATAAAAGCATGTAATGACATGATGCTTGCTAGACATTTTCTGTTTGCAATTAAAAGTGAATTATGAGCCTGGTAGCCAGTAGCCACCTAGCTACGTGGAATACGTTTCAATCGGCATAATATCATGTGCTTCATGTAAACGAATTATTGAAGACTTCAAGACTCATTCCGCAAAGGCAAAGAACTCTTCATATTCGTGTCCATTTTCCAAATCACATGAGTGCAGCCTAAGTCAAAGTGTACTGGCTCTCACAGTTTATAACAGTAGTGAGAACCGAATAAATCCGCAATTTCCTCTAATCTCGTCTTTGTTTCCTTCATGATTTCCCTTTATACATGTCTTATATTTAAAAGGAGATATCAACAGGGCTCTCAAGTTTTGAAGTTTGAAAGGAGTGATCTGTTGATCTTTAACAGATAGAAAGAAGGCTTTTGGCCACGTTATATTCAAATTTGACTATACAATACTCAGTGCTATACAGTGTTATACATTTATATTATACATTCTCTGCTCTGTTTCTATGGAAGTTCCAAAAATCAACGTTGTTCTATTAAGGCTACGTTTATACGGTGACGATGAAAAGAGAAGACGCAGAAGTGGCGTCTCGTCTTCATTTTTTTATTCGCGTTTAGACGAGCATTCTCAGGGGGTAATCTTTGTTTATATGAAGACGCAAGAGTATGTGATATTCGATTGGATATGCATTCCAGACCGCTGGGTGGTGGTGTGATAGAACCCCGCACGCCACGGCGCAGACATTCTAATTTGACAGTTTAGCCAGAGAGGTAATCAAGGATCTTTGGTTTAGCCGTTTTAGGACGGAGACGCAACCCGGGTCGTCTTCAAAACTCTACACTCTGGAAGGAGTCTTCAGATTTTTGCGTCTTCAAGCCCCGATGGCGGGGTCGCCGTGTAAACAAAAGGCTCTTATGATAAAATATTTTATCGTCTTCCTTCGCAATCGTCCTCGTATAAACGGCCCCTAAGTGTCGTTAAACAATTAAATAGCATTCAACAGGTTGAAGCGGAGCTTTGATACCAACGTTATCGATTAGTTTCAGTTTCTCGCCTGCATTGAATGAACGCTCATAGCCTACCACCACTTTTTTGTATGGGTCCATGTTTAATAACATCGATAGCAGAAACGTTGAAACTGAACAGCAGCTCTCTGAACTGAATGAGCGCACAGACAGCAACGTTGTGTGACACGTTTGTAAAATATAGGCTATAGCCCTTAGAAATTTCTGTGCGAGTTAATAATTTTCGGAGTGAGAAATGCCATGTGTGGCGTGTGAAGTCATTGAAATGCGTGTGTCTCACGCTCAACAGAGGTTTGTATCAATCATCATCAACAATGACAAGCCAGCTGGAACCTGCCACTCGTTTTCTCTCCCTTTCGTGCTGCTGAGACGCGTTCCCAATTAAATGGAGTAGGCTAGTAATAGTATTACGTTCAAGTTAGATCTTAATGGAGAGGACCCGAAAAGTATCATCTTTATGTAACATGCTGTTGGTGCATTTAGACATTTTAAACGTTCTCTAACAAGAATGCAAATCAGTTTGCAGTAAAGCTAATATTTATTGAATATTGGTCCTTCCTCTATCTCTTGGTGCCCTACACACAGTGCACATCATGACTCGAGTCCAAGTCATGTGACTCGATTCCACATGTCTGGTTATGCTGGGTTTTACAACGACTTCAAACGCGATTCATCGAATCAAAATCAAGGACTGGAACTAGCTGTTTTAGAAAGGGTGTTTTGAATGGAATTGAATTAACTTTATTAGCCTGACATTTAGCTTTTCTTCAGCCAGGGAAATATAATGTAAAGTATGGATTTGTGTAGTTTACATGTAGTTATTCAAATCAGAAAGCTTTCCCATGAAAAGCACTTGGTACCTTTCCTCCAACCACAGTGTCTGTGGCCTACTGTAATGATCAGACACGCCATATAACTGCAGACCAGGTAAGTGTCTTCACATAGATCTATATAGACATATCTGACATGTGTGAGAAAGTGGGATTTAAGACACATTTATCCAAAGCAACAGACTCTCGAAATTCGGTATTCTTGGACAGCGACGCCACCTGGGGCTTCCATCTCCATTAATGTATTTTAGCAGTCCTTCAATATTGTGTCATGTGACAATTATTAGAAATCTGAAAACTATGATCAATACAGCATCAGGGCTGCCAACTTTTCAAAAAACCTTGGAGTGAGATTTGGTGGGGCCAACCAAAATTTTGCTGCGGAAATTTTAGTTTGGCTCATTCAGCATTATACCGTACAGTAAAAAAAACGTACATCAGTGGTTCTCAGGTGTAGGGACCAGGCATGGATGGATTATGAACTTTTGGGCCCCTGGGCCCACATGTATTAAGGGCTCCCCACTAATTGTTGCATATGTGGAAGTGGGGTTTGGGGGTCCTCCCCCAGAATTTTTTTAATTGGTTTGATGTGATTTCCTGTATTCTGGTGCATTTTGGGGATGGCCAATACTAAATTCAATCAGATTCATAGCCTACATCCTGATGTGTTGATATTGAGGCAATGATTCCATGCAAAGGCTTGGGCTTCAGGGCCCCCTGACACGTTGGGCCCCTGGGTCTGGGCCTGGAAGGCCCGTGCATTAATCCATCCCTGGGACCAGGGTCCCAGAATTCAATTAACATTGGTATCAAAGGGATCTAGCCTACTAGTAGGACCATGGGCGTCGGAGGCATTCTGAAAGTGGGTGGGACATTTCAGTGGGGGGTATGGGGGTCCTCCCCCAGAAAAAATGTTTTGGACTAGATGCAATTTCCTGAATTCTGGTACATTTTAACAGGTTATTTAGATACTTCTATATAACAAAATAAAGCCAGCCTATGAATTAATAAAAAGTAAATCATGCATAATTTAAAAATAACTCAATAGGCTACTTGGCTACGCAATAAGGTTTCCATTACAGCACCGCGGACGTTCAATGAACGCATGAAAGCGGATGATTTGTTTAAAATCCCAACACTCTTTCAACTACATACGTAATAGTGATCATCAAGTACCTCCCCAGATTTCAGTGCCCATCAGTCCCAACATTTAACAATATAATCAAACAGTCCAAAAGTAAACTAGATGTACCGCATAGCGGTACAAAATATGACCGCCGCTCAGTCCTGTACATCCGTTCCGCGAAAATAAATCACACTTCAATTTGTCTCCATATTTTACTCCATCCCCCACTCTTGAAACTTTTGTGTATGCTTATTTGGCATGCCTGAGTGTGTGTGTGCGGCTGCACAGAAAGTACCCTACTGGTGCTGAAAAGGTGAATAGATTGTAGAATAGCCAAAGAAGATGTAGAATTGTTATAAAACCTTTAAAATCTCTAAACAATCACAAGTAGGGCAGTTCATCACAGTTCATCCATTGCAACTGGATTGATGAAAGGTCACTTACACCTGTAGGCTACATTGTATTTGGGAAAAGCAAAAGGTATCAGCATAATGTTATTTATTTATTTATTTTTATGTATTTATAAACAAAACCATCTCTGTCAGTTCCATGCCGTTTTCAACAGCTATCAAAACAAAGGTCATTTTTGGATGGATGGATTTTTTTTTGTGAATGTTTCTTCTTCTACATAAGATTTTAGTCATCTTTAGTTCATGTAATACTTTATTGTCAATGCACAAATTAAGTAACAGTAGTCTGAAACGTTATTGTTAATGCACAAATTAAGTAACAGTAGCCTAGTCTGAAACGAAATGCTGTTTTACATCTAACCAGTGGTGCAAATAACTGACATGTCCAAATGGGCCTTGATGAAATGCGCCAGCTAGACTGTTCATACACATTTTAACGGGCCAAAGTTGAAGAGCTTTTGTCCGTTATTGTTAGTGCAAATATAGGCTGATTCATGTTCCCTTGCATTGTTTAACTGAGGTCCATGGCTAGTCTGGCTTTCATCAGACCAAGCTCAATCTTTTAAGAAATCAAAAATAAATAGCGGGCAGATCAGGCTGGGTTCACCCAGCCTAGTCCATAGGCACCCGATATTGTTTAATTTTCGATTGAGATATACACGCTCTGGCTATTCTAAATGCAAAATGCATCAGGAGTTATGACAAAAGCGGTAACTAACAAACTAGATCCTAATAGAAAGTTGTTAGCTTCCCTAAGCTACAGGTAGGATTATAAAGGTAGGCCTAATGACAACATAAATTGTCAATAGGCTATGCTGGCGACACAAATAAAATCTCCTTTGGAAACCAATGGCTTCGCCTTACAGTATCAAAGCGGACTTAAACTGTCATATCGTGGCGAAAAGTTGTAATAACATTCACGCAGCTCCATGAGTCAAGGAAAGCGAATGAAGTAGCCACTTCTAAATGGGACCCACTACACAGTAGCTTAAGGTGTTTTGCTAAAGCAGCCATAATGAAATGAAGGTGTCATTGTTTGGATACTTCACACACGTGCTTTTTAATTTCACAGACTACAACTACCAAGCTGTAATCAAAGCACATCGATTCCCCTCTCACACCCTGCACGCACTTAAAACAAAATAAACAGGCGTCTCAGTCTCACGCATGTATAGGCAAAACTGTATCAGACCGATTGTAACGTTGGTAAATCTTCCATTGCACAGAATGATTTTGTAGCACATGCAATAAATGACAGTCGAAAGATACAAACAGTGCTGCTATACATTTGCTTGGTATAACCGCGATTTATAGTTTTCTACAAATGCAATAAATCAAATGCCTCCATCACTCAACCAACGCTTAACGGTAACATTACCTAGGTCCTTATTGATATTACAAGATTAACGTACCTGCAGTAAAACCAAGCATGTCCGATAAACATCCTCAGATTTATTTCGGCTTCAAGAAGAAATGGGAATTACACTTCATGTGAACATCGCCCTATCCTTATTAGATGTTAATGCGGTAAATTACAGTCCTTGTATGAAGCGCCCATTGTTTTTTCCAACCCACTTTTTTAACTTCCAACAAAATTACGCCTCACTGCAACGATGCGCCATCCAATGAAAATGACAATGAAGCACTAAACAGATGCTTAAAACAGCACTGGTATTTCGTGACTGCAAAAGTGTGTGTGTGTGTGTGTGTGTGTGTGTGTGGAGGGGGGGGTCCAAACTAACAATTTTAAAAAGTGGGTGGGTGTTATGTAAGAATATAAGAAATGTTTGTATATTTGAACTTTTAAATGCATCAATCAGGTGCACTTTCAAAATAAATTCAGAGGTCAGACTTGCTTATTTTTATGGAAATATTTGTGCTGTAGCCTAAGCTATTTTGCACTTCAGAATTATAACCATGCAAACACAGATGGAATAGTTATGGTGATATTGCAATAAGTTCACAACCACAAAAACATATGCTAGGCCTACATTTCACAGTTCAGAAATTTTCAAAAATGTGTGTACATTTCAGCACTCCATGAAAGTATGCAGAAGTGGTCACCTGTGTTATTCAGCTAGTTCATTTAAGATAATATATTGGTCATTGTACTACATGCTATTCCTTTTTCAGGATGTACCCAAGTAGTAATTATCATGAACTATCTGTCAAAATAAGCCCCGCCCCCTGAAACGTCATAAATCACACCATAACCACGCCTCCTTTTTATGCAAATTAGCCATGTGGTTGTCACCACGTGTTGTTTGTTATTGTTATTGTTTTGTGAGTCATGTGACAGTCATGTGACTGGTGTCAAACCCTGGGCAGCCATATTGGATGTAAAGTCATGTGACAGTCATGTGTCTGGTGTCAAACAATGCCATGCTCCCCTTGGCATCCATATTGGATGTAGTGTCATGTGACAGTCATGTGACTGGTGTCAAACCCCTGGTTATATATTGGCCCCCAAACCCCATGTGTGTTTTGTGGATAAT